>NW_024387372.1:0-453125 GCF_900408965.1 Simochromis diagramma
CAATCTGTCTTTCTCCCGCGCCTTCTCTCAAGACAATTCAGAGTCCAACTTCATGTACTTTAAAAAAAAAAAATCTCCCTGCTCATCTTTCAAATCTCCCTTTCCGAGACATGTGTACTCAGTTGCTCCCATCCAATTCTCCGATCTTAACCACCCAACCCGTTCTGGACTGTGGGCGGTTTTCCGCCTACATTCTTTCATCAGCTGGATCCAATCCAGCCCGTGAAGGCCATCAGGGAAGTCCCAACTCAACAAATAGCTTGACTGGATTCTGTTTTTATCATGTTACTCATCTTCAATTCATCCTAACCAATCAGTTATTTAAATCAACTGTCAGTCTGTCACAACCCAATGGCTGCTGTGGGAATAGACACAAAGCTGCACCTGCTGGAATTGATGTTCCATTACAATAAATTATGGTTTATACAAAAATCAGAATTTCAGACAATGAAATAAAGCTGACATACTGCAACTATGAAACATTATCTCATCTCAAGCAAAAATAACAAACAACTGGAATCCATGAAAGCTGTGTGAGGAAGTGACATCTCAACTGATGACAGGAAGTACAAAAACAGTCTTAAGATAGTCAACAGTTTCCAAGAGGGTGGTGACAGTCGAGATCACAGAACAAGCAAGAAGTTGAGACAGAGAAGCACGATGATGATTATCAGCTGGATTCGAAATGTGTGTTTAATGTCTGATGATTCAGATTGCATGTAAGAATATAGGAAA
This sequence comes from Simochromis diagramma, assembly GCF_900408965.1. Taxonomy (NCBI): domain Eukaryota; kingdom Metazoa; phylum Chordata; class Actinopteri; order Cichliformes; family Cichlidae; genus Simochromis; species Simochromis diagramma. Next base: position 736 of record NW_024387372.1, read on the forward strand.
CATTTAAATAGCAGTCAATAAATTATTTCAGTCAACAACCTTTTACAGTAAATAAGAGAGGTGAGCATTCAAAGCTCTTGTTATGAACTTGTGTGTCTGACATATCTTCACTCTGACTGTAAAAGTGCTGTGATTCTAATGTATATCATCATTTCTCTTCCAATCTTCTCACAGTATCTGTAAACTGAACGCCTCCATGTTTATGAAAAAGTTGGAGATGAACATCAACTTGCCTTGTGTAAATGTGATAGATGAAGCAGAATAACAGTGGGATGGGACTGAGTGGATATTTACTTCAACAGTAGAAACAAGTTAGAGCTGATCACACTTGGACGATTGGTGAAGAAGCCACGAACCCAATCCAGTGACAGACTGGCATGTTACAGCGAACTGTTTGTGCTGTCATAAAGAAGCCCCACAGCTGAGGATGTTTTGGTCTTCTTGTTGTCGTCAACAATACAAAAGTAACACCACCCAAATACGAGAACACCTGCAAAACTTCACACCTTCTGGTTTCAAGACTCTGTTTTATCTGTTAGCATTTTAAAACCAAAACAGGATATAGTTCTTTTTTAGCTCAAACTCTTGCTTGGAACAAAAATCAGTACATCCCAATGCAACACTGAATTAGATATAACATGACTTGAATTGGTCTGTGCTTACAATAGACATTCTATTCACCAGTGACCTGACGCCCACAATAAGCTGCTTTTAAAGATGGTGATTCACAAAGTGAGTGGTGATTAAAAAGGTGATCACAATCAAAATGTGGAACTTCACCAGATTAGCTACTCGAGCCTATATAGCACTGTTATATAGCCCTGTAGAAAATTTATCCCCAATATCTCACTTATCCTTACGCACGACTGTATAGTGTTTTGTAAACAATAAGTCATTCCTGTACATACGATAATTTTTATCCTACAACTGTTTATAACTTGCATTGTCCATTTCGTGTATAACTGTATAACTCGATTTCCTGTAAAGTATATTCTATTTCATATGTATATTTCCTGTTCATAGCCTGTACATAATAGCTTGTACCCACTTACAGCCTTGTACATACATTATAGTTATAGAATATTCATAAACATACTGTATTACGTGTACATTTCAAACATCCCATATGACCCATTTCCTGTAATGTAACTGACATATCTATATTATGCTAATATATATTCTAATATAATTCTATCATTCACTAAAGCATTATGGATGTGATGCAAAACTGCACATTTCATTGCCTGTAACCTGTGGCCTGTGCATGCAAAATAGTTGAAATTCTACCGCCCGCCCTCTCATTCTATTCTCCACCGCTGTATCTTTTCCAAAATAATCTTCCCACAGTGTACAAAACTGGCCATATTAGCCCACCTCAGATTATGACAAACCCAGGTGAGATCAGTGTTTGGATGTTGTAGTTATTGTAGTTCATTTGTCATGCTAAATAAAAAAACATATTTTATTCAGTCTTATTCTTTGTTGCATGTTGTGTAAATTGGCTGACAGGGAAACAATTTACTAATTGGTCAGACAATTTAAGCAAATAAAAAATTGGGCCAGTTTTCAGATCAAGAGCTCCCTCGATCATCTTGAGCTCGAATTCACCATTTTTCTTCTGACTGTTGTTCACTTTCTTTCACAACATGGTGTTGAGGCGTTTCTTTTTCGTGCTTAATCAACCGTTTCTCCACCAAGACCACCACATACAGTCTCGGTTTCCTGTTCATCCAGGCCCTCATTCTGGATCTCTCACATAGATGTACAATAAGTGGATATTTTAAACATCTTAAAACTAAGAATAAAAATAAATAAACTGCTCGAGTGGCGGAGAAAGGTGTTGGTGGAGAGAGAGGCCTCAGAGGCTCATCACATGTTTTTATTCGTTTGTGTTTGTCTGATGGTGTTATTCCTGGTTCTTATGTACAGAGTCAAACGTCCAGAGCCTCCTGTTGTTGCAATGCAGCCACACATTCTCACAAAAACACTTTTATCTTCGAGCTCGCAGAAAGAAATGACTTCATTGTCTAACCAATGAGGAAGAGGAGGGGTGCAGTCCAGTCTACTTAATATCTTATCTGCTATTAGAAAAATACAGGCAGATTAATTCCTTATCTTCTGGCTTGTCTCTCTGTTTATCTCTTATGACACGCCCGGCATGTAGGAGTTTGACGCTTACGACGGTTTGTTCTTATTGTGTCTGTATTTTTCTAAACAGGGTTTGTGTTAAAACAAAGGATGGAACCACATTTAATCTTTTGCAACGAATCTCAACATTATGTCCTCAGTCATCTTTTTTATAAGGTTTCCATGGTGTCATCAAACCCACGTCATTGTCACCAAATGGACACACATGTGCACACCTCACTGAGTCTTCCTTATGGTTGTGTCTCTTTAGAACTTTTATTTTACTAAAATATTGAGAGATTTCCAGCTGACTCCAGTACCGAGAAGCTTCCACAGAGCACCACCCCCCCCCCCCCTGAAGGTCAATGGTTTGTGTGGGGGTGGGCTCATACATCAGCTTGTACCACCATGCGAGTTTTTATGGATTGTTTATGGCGATGTGGCCTATAGTTTAACTGAGTCCTCCTGCACAGCACATCATGTTGGTAACTACAAAAAACCATTTGATGGGGCGACTTGTTAACTGCAAAACTAGAACTTCATAGTATCGTTGGTGGGGAGGGCTGAGCATGGGCGCAAACCAAGAATCATCCATATTTGAATCCACCATTTCTTATTTGAAAGTAAAAATCAATAGTATGAACACAGAAAGCATTGATCTCTAAGCGCCCTTCCAGTACTTCCATCCGACCGCTTATTGTCCATCTTTCGGGTCACCGGGTTATGTCACTTTATCAGGTTTCGTGGTGATGATGAAAGGTGATTGAAGTGACCTACGCACTGAAGGCTCATTCCTCTTCTATGCTGCACCACTGCTGACTCCCCAGCCGCCTCATCTACTCGACTGCTCAGTTTTCCCAGCGCACATAGTTTCAAGTGTGACAAAAAAGGGACTATCGCATTAAAGTTAAAGAACTATTTTGTGTTTGGTGCATGCAACAGCATTTGATTAGCAACGTGCTATATCATCATTACAACTATTAGAATAGATTTTACCTACTTATAACAAAACATTTGGGTTTTCAAAAATCCCAGGAACCACGTCCATTTTAATTCCTCCATTAAAAACAATATAAATAAATGTAATAAGAAACTTTGATTTTCTTTATGAAATCAGAGACCAGTTGTGTTTCCAGATGTGATCACTGGAGGCCAACTTTGCATTGTGCACAAATACCAGTTTCGCACAGCTCCAAGAAAAGTCCAGTCCAGTCCACTCATGGATTGTGTCTTTAGTTTAGTTCCTGTTTATTTCTCAGATTTATTTTGCTGTAGTTAGTCCAAAGATCTAAATGAATCAGATGAATCTTACTGTCATAATTTATTTCCATTTAAGAAATTAAAGTGGAACAAATGGCTGATTTTTATGAGTGCTCCACTTGGCATTGGAATCTGATGAGAAAAGCATTTTATGGAAACACATTAAAAGAGTTTCCAGGAAAAAAGCACTGCCCGGGATCAATATGGTTGCAGCAGAACAATTTGTCATTTTCTCAGTCATAAAACAACATCTCATGTTTAAGCATTAGTTCACATTTGTGTAAAGACAAAAAAGGGGCAAATTAAGAAGAACGTATGAGGAATAAGAATGTAAGTAATCTCTGCCAGCATGCATAGTGGTTTCTATCTAAGTAACTTTACACTGCTCTCATTCACACAGTCTCTCATGACTGGTCTTCTGGAGGGCCACTTACCAAACTCTGTCTTATCGGAGTTTGCAGAATAGCAAGCGGAGGAAGCCATCAGACCCTCAGATCTGGAGCTGTTTGTTAAAATATGTGTAATGATTATGATGATCACACATCGTATCAATTATTATCTCAGTATAGCCTTTAATTATACCCAAACACAATTTAAGCCAAGACCAGAGGAGAGAAATAAAAGACAAAAAGATCAACATGAAACATTAGCTTAATGAGATGAGAACTTAATGCCTTTTCTGTGGCGCGAAAGGTGCAGTTCTGATGGTGAAGTCAAGATGTGGACTTTCTGGACTTCATTAGAGCTGCTCTTTCTTACTGATTCTGTTCATAACTTCTATCAACACATTTTGAAGCCAAAGTCACAGTGAAGAGTGTGTCAAGTTTGGTAATCTCAGAATCTCTGCTTTCTGAAGCCAATAGGACCAGAGCAGTGACCTCCAACTAGCGCTGGGGTGATTTGTAGCTGTGCAAAGTCATGAGGTTTGCAGAGTGTAGACAGCATTTTAAAAAATAAAAATAAAAAATAAAAAGAAAGAAAGAAAGAAAAAAAAAATGAAACAATGAATAATGCTCTAACCACTACAAATGGGCAATGTCCAGAAATGTATTACGCATACACAGATATTTTCCGCTTACTGAATGTGCCGGTTCACAAGGTTTCCTTAATCTAAAATTTGGTTAGTTGCTTAACTAGTTATGAGTGGACATGTAATTGTTTTTGTTTTCCTTTCATGACCAATAGAAAGTGTCAGAAATATTTTAAAGATGAAATAGATATCTACACACAGATTTACACATTTAATTAAAAAAAGCATTGAGTTAACACCAAAAAATTTTGTGCACTGGTGGTCATGTCAATATCCATCCATCCATCTAACACTTATCAGGGTTATGCTCATGGCACAGCAGTCAGAGCAGAGAAGCCAAGACTTCCCTCACCCCAGCCATGTCTATCAGCGCATTCTGGGGGACATCAAGTCAGTCCCAAGCCACCTGAGAGATATAATTTCTCTAGCAAATCCTGGGTCTGCTCCGGAGACTTCTTCCTGTAGGACATATAGAATAGAATAGAATAGAATTCAACTTTATTGTCATTGCACATGCACAGGTACAGGGCAACGAAATGCAGTTTGCATCCATCCAGAAGTGCTTTAGTGATATAGATATATTACAATATATATTAGCAATAATATAGATATGTGAGTATATTACAGAAATGGGTCTATTATGGTATGTTATAATGTACACGGTATGAAGTATGTTGTGAATATTCTATAAGTATGTACAGGCTGTAGTGAGTACAAGCTATGTACAGGCTATGAACAGGATATAAATATGAAAAACTATACAGAATATGAAATAAATAACTTTACAGAATCTGAGATATACAGCTATACAGAAATGGGAACTATGCAAGTTGTAAACAGTTGTAGGATTAAAGATTATCGAATGTACAGAATGATTATTTACACAGAGCTATACAGTAGTGCAGTTAAGATAAGTGAGGGTGTAGATAGTTTCTACAGAGGCTATATAAAGTGCTAGTGGTATATCCAGATTACTTCACCCATAATGCATCCAAGAAGCATCCGAGTCAGATACCCGAACCACCTCAACTGGCATCATCAGTCCTGACATCAACTCCGTTCATTGTGGAGAAGCAGCGGCTGTAGTCCGAGTACCACTCTATGTCCAGCCACCTTTCAAAGCAAACTCATTTCCACCGTATGTGTCTGCAACCTCGTTATTTCAGTCGCTCTGTGTACAACACACTAGTAACTCATTCGGAAATCGCACTCCATTAGGACAAGCAAGGCCAGCATGCTTGTCCAGTGAAATTTAAAAATAGAAAGATAAAATCAATTAAAACCAAAGTGAAAGTGCATCTCAATCAGCATTTTGTGCCATAAGCTATAATCAATGCCTATTATCTGCTTTTAATTATTACCCTCTTGTGGTTTAAAGAAACAACAAAAAAATAACACCTCTCCTTGGAAAGCTCCATTGTCTTTGACGATACTGTGGGACTTGACTCTTGGTCAGAGTCTTGCTTTGTCTCAAGGAATGGAGCTTGATGTATTATTCTAATGGTGTCTCATCACACGTTCCCCACAAGTTTCCACTCTTTGTAGTTACATTGTGTATGTGCATGTAGCTGTAGTTTATCTTTCTCCAATGTCACAGTGTCTGTTAAGGTACTGTTATGTTTGTCTCTTGAGAAGTATAGATTCTTTAGTTTGATTTATGTTCTGGACTTAAATACATTATTGGACTTCAGTTGTCTACCCATATAAAAGGTTGGTTTTAGTTCTTTTCCTGTGAGTCCTGCATTTGGCTCCTTCCTGCCTACTCTTGACAGTAACTTTGTATATTTTATATCCATTGTTTTTCCTTCACCTCGACTGACTCTTGCAAAAAGATGAGTGTCTTGTGGCCATCTATCTTGTTGTTTATAGTTATTGAGTCATGCATAATTCAGTGCAAGAAAAATAAAATGTAACTTCATCGCTGTGCAAAAAATTATATGAGACATCTTGAAAGGCAGGTTTTGCATGAGCCGTTTCAACTGAAATACAGTTATAAGAAATAACAAATTAGTAATGTGCTTGACATAATTTTATCTTTTTTATTACAGGTATTTATCGCACAAATTCTAACCAGTGAATAAACTAAGCTGTGTATAGCAACCTCTAAATTAGCGCGTGTGTGTGTGTGTGTGTGTGTGTGTGTGTGTGTGTATTTTCTTTTTTTTTATCCTGCTGAGAGTTGAGCTCAAATGCTTCCCTGACATTCAGCACTTTCTTAAGCTATTGAAACAATTTAAATTGAGCAGAAACGTTTGACCGGGGTGTGACCCTAGATTAATGTAGAAGTGGACATGCTTAAGTGAATGCGATGTCTCTGTAATAACTACTTTTAAGATGGCTGCAACATTACATCAACCTAAAAGGGAAGGGTTTTAAGTGTGGCGGCTTTCTACTGCCAGCCTCATTAAGACAGCAACATCAAACACTCCACTGGGAGATAATCCCAGCCAGTTCTCAGCGCTTTAGCTTTCAGCAATAATCAAAGAATACAGGTAGATGCAGAATAATTTAATCCTCTAGATTAGTGGGAGTGCATAAAAATGAAGGAATTGAAAGGGAACAGAGGGAGGAAGAAAAACACTGCTGAACATAGAGAAACTGAGACAGGAGAGAGTTTCTGGCTGTCTCCTGTCAGGTATAGATCTAGCTCAATACCACAGAAATCCATACCAGCATACAACTCAATGCAAAACTCATTTGGTATCAGTAGCTATTAAAAAGCATTGATCACATAATCTTTTACGCAGTCTCAAGGACCTCACAAAAACACTTTCTGTGCTTAAACAGCTTTATGTTTCTACCAGAGGACAGGCCCTTATGACCCTAAAAGTCCAGGACACAAGACTCGTCCTGCTGACTGCATTTGTCAGCACTGCTGAGAATGAACCCATTTCCAAAGTACAGACTTGATTTGAAAAGTAAAATCTTCTAGTTTCTAAAACTGCTTGTGTGTCTGGCTAAAATGTAACCTAATGCTAATGTAGCTGTTGCTGTTCTGACAGTCTGTGGTAAATGTGATGTGATACGCCCATGTAGAAAGGGCGGCACTGCGACAATGGACTTACTCTGGGTTCCCTTTTTATTCTGGTACAAAAATAACAGCACACAGTCATCATCAACAGTGTGTTATGTGACTGCAACTTCCAAGTCTGTTAACAAGGATTAGAAGAGTTACAATCTCATACAAAACATTAGAGGTAGGAGTGAGCCAGAAAGCACCCAACTAGCTAACTAGTATTAACTTAGCATGCTAACCAAAAGTGCTACTTTTCAAATCAAATTCAAATTCAAATTTTATTTGTCACGTACACAGTCATACACAGTACGATATGTAGTGAAATGCTTGGACAACTGCTCGTGACCTAAAGAAAACAAAAAAGGAAAAGGCTATGAATAAGATAGGAAATAAATATGAAAAATTAAAAAGGGTAAATTTAACTAGGAAGGAATAAAATATAAATTAAGGTTAAAAATGAAATAACTGTACAACACAAATTAGAATGAAGGGTAAATTTAACTGGGAAAGAATAAGATAAAATATATAAATTAAAGTTGAAAATAAAATAACTGTACAACACAAATTAGAATGAAGGGTAAATTTAACTGGGAAAGAATAAGATAAAATATATAAATTAAAGTTGAAAATAAAATAACTGTACAACAAAATACACAATACACAATATAGAACTATATAAGAATGTATGAAGAAATATAAATAAATATATACACAATAACAGCAGCTGTACAAGTATTGAGTGAAGAATGTAGTGACCAGTGTTGTGCAATCCACATTATGTCTTGTGCAGTGCAAATATGCTTAAAGTGATTTAAGTGATGAAGTGAAAACAATGTCCAGAATGTCCAGTGTGTGTGTAAGAACTATATGTGTGGGTCAGTACTATGTGGTGGTGTGATTGAGAGACCGTATCGCCTGCGGGAAGAAGCTCCTCCTCAGTCTCTCTGTGTTGGTCTTCAGGGAGCGGAATCGCTTTCCTGACCTCAACAGAGAGAACAGTTTGTTGTTGGGATGGCTGAGGTCCTTCACGATCTTCCTGGCCTTGGTCCAGCACCGCCTGCTGTAGATTGAGTGCAGGTCAGGGAGCTCGGAGCGGATGGTGCGCTCAGCTGACCGCACAACCCTCTGTAGAGCTCATCTGTCCTGCATGGTGCTGTTCCCGAACCAGGTTAAGATGTTTCCCGTCAGGATGCTCTCTATGGTGCACGAGTAAAAGTTCCTGAGCACCTTGGAGGGCAGTTGGAAGTCTCTCAAGCGTCTGAGGTGGTAGAGACGGTGACGGGCCTTTTTCACCACCGTGTTGATGTGACAGGACCATGACAGGTCCTGCGTGATGTGAACTCCAAGGTATTTGAAGCTGTCCACTCTCTCCACTGGGCACTTGTTGATGACAGGGGTCTGGTAGTTCCTCTCCTGCTTAGTGCTGAAGTCCACTATCAGCTCCTTTGTCTTACTGACGTTTAGAAGGAGGTTGTTCCTCTGGCACCAGTTCTCCAGATTCCTAATCTCCTTCAGGTAGGCCGTCTCGTTGTTATCAGAGATCAGGCCCACCACGACGGTGTCGTCAGCAAACTTGATGATGGTGGTGGAGCTGGTAGTGGCCACACAGTCATATGTGTACAGAGAGTACAGCAGGGGGCTCAGAACACACCCCTGGGGGGCTCCAGTGCTGAGAGTGGTGGAGGCTGAGACATGTCCGCCCATCCTTACTGCCTGTGGTCTGCCAGTTAGGAAGTTGGAGATCCACTGACACATAGATGAGCTGAGTCCCAGATGCTCCAGCTTGGTGGTGAGTGTGGAGGGAATTATGGTATTAAATGCAGAGCTGTAGTCTATGAAGAGCATTTTAACATAATTCCCCCTTCTAGTGTCCAAGTGAGTGAGTGATGTGTGGAGGAGATGAGAGATGGCATCGTCTGTGGAACGATTTGGACGGTAAGCAAACTGTAGTGGGTCCAGTGTGTCTGGTAGTGAAGAAATGATGAAGTCTCTGACCAGGCGTTCAAAGCTCTTCATCACTACTGAGGTGAGGGCTACAGGGCGATAGTCATTGAGAGAAGCAGGGTGGGGTTTCTTCGGGACAGGAACAATGATGGACTCTTTGAAGCATGTGGGGATCACCGACTGAGATAAAGAGATGTTGAATATCTCAATGAACACAGGAGCTAGCTGGTATGCGCAGTCTCTGAGGATACGACCTGGGATGCCGTCTGGTCCTGCTGCTTTCCTGGTGTTCACTCTCTTGAAGGCTCTCCTTACTTCATGCTCGGAGATGACGAGCACGTTTCCGGTGCTGGCAGTATCTTCCTGTCTGCAGCCGTTAGCGCCGCTAGCACTAGCATTGTTGGAGTCCTTAGCTGCAGCCTCGAAGCAAGCATAGAAAGTGTTCAGCTCGTCTGCCAGAGTCACGGCCGCGTTCGTCATACCGGTTGTTGGTGCTTTATAGTCCGTTATTGTCCTTAGTCCCCGCCACAGGCTCCTAGAGTCACTCTGTTGGAGTTGTGACTCTAGTTTCCTCCCGTAGCGCTGCTTCGCCTCTTTCACCACCCTCCGCACGTTATATGACGTGGCTTTGTACGGGTCCATGTCCCCCGTCGTGAGTCCCGTGTTGTAGGCAGCGGTGCGGGATCTCAGAGCGTCGCGGATGGTTTTATCCACCCACGGCTTCTGGTTGTGATAGTCTTTGTCTCCACGGTATCATCCGCTAGTTTCCCGATGAATCCCACAACCGCTTCCGTAAACACGTTGACATCATCATCGGAGCTGTTTCTGAACATGCCCCAGTCTGCGTCATCGAGTGCGTCCTGTAACGCGGCCACCGATTGATCCGTCCAGCGCGCGACCTTCCTCTGAACCGGAACTTCCTGTTTCAGCCTTTGTTTGTATTTTGGCATGAGGAAGATGGCGGCGTGATCAGATTTGCCAAACGGAGGGCGGGATTGTGCCTTGTAGCTGTCCTTGACCGTAGTGTAGCAGTGGTCCAGTGTCCTTTCACCTCTGGTGGGGCAGGTGATGTGTTGATAAAAGTTCGGCGCTGCGCGTTTGAGGTTGGCACTGTTAAAGTCCCCCGTCACAATAAGCGCAGCGTCCCAGTGTTGTGTCTGGTGCTGTGTGAGTGCCTCATGCAGCTCGCATAAGGCGGTGACCGTGTCCGCTTGTGGTGGAATATAAACGGCACTTATAATGACCGATGTGAATTCCCGAGGTAGATAAAAAGGACGACACATGATGGACAGTAGTTCCAGATTTGGTGTGCAGGAGCGTGTGAGAGGAACAACGTTCGCACTGTTGCACCAGTTGTTGTTCACCATTAAACACACGCCGCCTCCCCTTGACTTCCCCGAGTCCCGTGTCCTGTCCATGCGGTGAACCGAGAAGAACTCGGCCGGCTGGATGGCGTGGTCCGGCACCACTGGGTTCAGCCATGTCTCGGTGAAGCAGAGGAGATTGCAGTCCCGAATGTCTCTCTGGAACTTTACCCTGGCCCTGAGGTCATCAAGCTTGTGCTCCAGTGACTGAACGTTGGCGAGCAGGATGCTAGGCAAAGGTGTGCGGTGTGCACGAGCTCTCAGCCTGTTCCTGACGCCGGCTCGCTTCCCTCTAGGCCGCCGCCACTTCCCTTTGTTCTCCCTCAAGATCTCACTCGGCCAGCTCGGATCCGGAGTTAAAAACTTCGAATTGTGAGTACATTGTATACCAATAGAAACAAGAGTGTCACTGTCATACCTAATGTACCCAATGGTGATGATTTTGCCGATTTAGAAACGCTGAAAACTAACTTAAAAAACAAAGACAAAGAAAAAGTGGTCGGAGCAGTCGTGACGGCAGCCGACCTCACCGGCGCCATCTTCATTCTTCATACTTGGGAATAAAGTTACTACTAATGCACTAAAATGCCTGTAACTTTCACGGTACATACAAGTACTGCTTACAAGAAAAATACATATTAACAATTACCACTGTGAGAATGTTTTTACCAGTGAATTAGCAATTACTAATTCTACAACAACTATTTACAAAAGAAGGCAATGCTCTTAAACATCAGATAACTACATTACAAAACTGACATTTTACGGAAGAAACCATCGCTCTGGATTTCTCATAGAACTACAAACAAACAGGTGCCTCTTTGTTGGGTGTAGAGAAGGACAAAGGAAGTCGCAGGGGCCTTTCAGGCTGCTGTCCGACAATCATCCAGTCCAGACTTCAGGAACTTGTTTAAATCAGCCAATCAGCAGTCCAGCCTGTTTCACCAGCCATTACCCAAACACCAATATGGGAAGATACACACAAAAGTGATCACTACCCACAAAATTTCATTAAATAAAAACAGTTATAATTTGGGAAAAAATTGTGTCTTAATAAAAAAAAAAAGACGACACGAAATCTGCAACTTCAAAGATTGCATGTTGGGTTTTAGATATATTTTTAAAAGAAAATTATCACTTATTTGACTGATTTTACATCTTGATTCATACTTTTTATAAAAATTGACATGAAGTGAATAACGAGACGAACAACTGGGAGGGTTACAAACAATGTTCCCTCTAAGCTGCGCACGTGCGCATTTGCGCACTGCTGGCACGGTCTCTGCGCACAGAAAATCTGTGTTGCGCACAAAAAAAAATCTAAACTGAATTGAAATTAAAATGAATACTTTAACAATTCTGTTTTGCAGTGCTAGTCAGTGACTGGCTGCTCCCGTATTGAAATTAGAACGATGCCACCTTATCCCAAAGTCCAGCCAATGATGCGATTCACATTCGTATATACGCAGCTAACCAACGTCGACAGGATATGACAGCGTCCTTATGTGCCGACACCGGTGTTTTAGCGAGCAAAGCGACGTGGCTGATGTGGAGTGAAACCACGTTAATGACAACGTGTACAACCACTGGAGATGTGAGCAGGACAGACGGAACAACTGACGGAAAAAGTGTGGACTTTATACCAGTTTTTAAATTGTGTTGATCGGCCACGTAAAACCAGAGTTATGATAAAAAAATATCTGGAATGTTTGTTTTTCTTCCTGAATACTATCGTTGTTTATATTTACTGCGGGAAGAAACGGTAAAACCGGCGTTTTATAAGGAAAACGCTCGAAAGCGCTCTCCACCTGTGAGCAAAAATACCCCCCCCCCAGCCTTTCCTATTGGTCAAAAAATTTACCATGGACCAATCAAAAAATGATATGGCAACCATGACCAGTTGTTTAGGAAGGGGGAAGTTTTAGGAGTGACGGCGGTGTTTTGAGATGTGAGAGATTTGCGACGTTTAGCGCAAATCTTGTGTAGTTAGTGTGTAGTTAGTGTGTAGTGTAGTCAATAGTTTTGTTGTGTGCGTCAGAACAATGAAGCGACTGCTGAATGTTACAGGTGTTACAGGAGTGATACATCTCCTGTTGTCAGGCCTGCAGGTATCAGGCTGTTGTTCTCCTTCATCTCATAGTGGACAGAAATTATTTTTTGGAGTGGCACAAATAATTTGTGTGGCATCAAATTTGATGCAGAACAGCTGATTGTTCTGTAAATAGTTTGAAATGTTTATTTTAAAAAACACCTTGGCTGCATTTTTAGGTAAACAGCTGCAAAAGACTTTGTTTGCATAACTCAGTTACTTTTTTGAAGAAGTAACTATATAATTAAATTGCCCAACATTGGTCATTATACACTGTATTTTGCAGACAGAGAGCTACAGGACTCTCTCCCAGACCACAGACTCATACTCATAATATAAGTCAGAGCTTTAGGAAGAAAAAAATAAATAAATAAAAAAAAAAAAAAAATATATATATATATATATATATATAGCCTTAGGACCCTTACTAGATACAGACGCCCCAGGCAGGAATCGCACTTGCGATCCTCTGCTCCAAAGGCGTGTAGTCTAACCACCACGACATATATATATATATATATATATACAGTGTTGGGAAGGTTACTTTTAAAATGTATTCTATTACAGATTACAGAATACATGCCCCAAAATGTATTCTGTAACGTATTCCGTTACGTTACTCAATGACAGTAACGTATTCTGAATACTTTGGATTACTTAATATATTATCATGCTTTTTACAACAACGTGAATGTACTATTGCTGTGTGATTTATTACTATTACTATTACTGAAGGTCCGCGACTCCAAACTGTAGTAAAGGGACCTCTGACTAATACGGCGGGGTCCCTGTCGGCTCGTAGCCGAAAAATAGCTTTACTTTGTTGTGTGGGTCAACTTTTCTTGCGAGAGACAGAGAGAGGCGTTGAAAGGCTGCTCCAACGGAACTTATTGTTTTAGGAGGAAAACACGAACACGGTGTACAGTCGAGTCTTAATAGCTTACTTACAACTGGGCTCGTCAGGCACTCTTCTTGGCTGCAGTGGTTATTATTATATTTACATGCTTCCAGCTCCCGTTTTTGCTCGATGACAACTCGTACCTTTCCACTCCCCTTTTTCTCCCTCCTCGTGCTCACAGACCCATAACGGGTATGGCAGTCCATTCTCCCTGCAACACGGACTACACTGCCCATGATGCTACATTCTTTAGTGCTATGCTTGTAGCATTCTGCCTGTTAGCTTAGCACAACAACAACAACGAAAAGGCGCTCTCTCACCCAGGAAACACACAGTCGCAGAGAGAGAGAGAGAGAGCGTCGCCCTGTAACCATGGCAACCGTAACGCTGAACAACAGAACGTAGCTGTCAAACAAAACCCAAACAGTCCTGACCCGCGACAATATGAAACAGGAAAGTACCGCAGTGTAATCCATTTATTTCAACAAAGTAACTGTATTCTGAATACCACCTTTTTAAACGGTAACTGTAACGGAATACAGTTACTCATATTTTGTATTTTAAATACGTAACGGCGGTACATGTATTCTGTTACTCCCCAACACTGTAGTGCTAGACAAACATTAGAAGGCGGCCGTAGTGATCGATGTAGCGGTTCCAAATAACAGCAACATCAGGAAGAAGGAACACGAGAAGCTCGAGAAATACCAAGGGCTCAGAGAAGGGCTTGAGAAGATGTGGAGGGTGAAGGTGATGGTGGTCCCAGTGGTAATCGGAGCACTAGGTGCAGTGACTCCCAAGCTAGGCGAGTGGCTCCAGCAGATCCCGGAACAACATCGGAGATCTCTGTCCAGAAGAGCGCAGTCCTGGGAACAGCTAAGATACTGCGCAGGACCCTCAAGCTGCCAGGCCTCTGGTAGAGGAGCCGAGCTTGAAGGATTGACCGCCCACAGGGGCGAGTGGGGAATTTTTTATATTTACTTCCAATAGTGTTAACATACTACACAGGTCATGAACAAGATTTTTTTTTTCTAATTTTCATTGTAAGTGGGGCTAAAGCAGTTAATTAAAAGCGTCTAACATAAATGTAAATGATGTAATTTGATTATTTTAATAAACCATATAACTTGGATGGATTAGATGCTGGTGTGACCACAGTGCACACGTCTGCTGTTGCTCACAGTGGTCCAAGGGATTGCTCAGGGAGTTTGTGTGTTCGCTCAGACACATGAAAAATTAGAGGGAACATTGGTTACAAATTGACACAAGAAAGCTAGATACAAGAAATATAAAGTGCAGGCAGGTCCACCTTATATTGGTGCTTGTGCTGGAAAAAATTAAATGATCTTATTTTCTCTCACAAAGTCAAAAAATGTACATTTTGTTTTCTGTTTTTTTTTCTGTTTTTTTTTTTTTTTAACCCTGTGGAAGAATTTACATTTACACTACCTTAAGAAAGAGCTTACTTGCCAACCACTTGCTTAGTTTTGGCATTTCTTTGTTAAACATCACTGATCATAAACATCCATGCTGTTTGCACTAATATTGTTTCCTTTCCCTAGTCATTGTCAGTCGGGGAAGCTTCTATTCCCCTGATATGGTCACCACACAGAATGCTGGCTTGTACCTGAGCAGTGAGCCCCATCGATGGAGCCACTGTCAACATGGAAGAGATACTTGCATCACTACATAAATGCTAATATTACTGTCAACCCTTTGAACTTTTTCATTTTGCTGCTTGCTTGACTGGCTTTTGTCATTGTCATCACTGTGATTTATTTTACTGAATACTGATTAGTCTGTATAAACTGATAATTCAAAGCACTATACAAGCCCATCCATCAACTGACAGCCTGTGCACATGCAATTTGATGCCATTCCTAATTTGGTGTATTGTGGTATTTTGTATGGGTATAAATTTCCTGAGTGGTGAATTTATTGCAAATACAAATGACAAGCCGTCTGTATTTGTGGGATGGGCCGCAGCTTTAGTGGCATTTACTGCAATCAGAAATGACCTTATGGATGACCCTGAAGTAGGATATTGCAGACCCAAACTTTAAAAATAAATACATGTCTGATAACGACTGTGTTGAGTCTGTTCCTTCCCATTCCCTACAAGGCCACCTGGGTTGGCTGGAAGACTGTTTACTTAGCCTGGCAGGGCGAAGGACACTGTCTCAGTTGAACTATGGACACGCACACAAATACATATACTGATACTGATAAGCACTCACTGACGCATAACCCTCCCTACCCCGGATCCAACGCCACCTCCAACGCTTACCTCCCCTCTGATGTGGACATCAGATCAGCTGGAGGCGCAGTTGAAGATTGCAGCGGTCCCAGATCAGATGTACACACTGGAACTCTTTCCCATGTTGCTTGTCTGTGTTTATTGTGCTATGGTGTGTTGATACCTGTGCATTCCTGGATTATCCTTTTGTGTTACACATTTCAATGTTTTTTTTCCTCGCTACCTAGCCTGACCTGTCTCCCCAATGTGATGTTTGTGTATTGTATGTACGGTCGGCAAGGTCTGTCATCTCGGTTGTGGGCAAAAGACCTGCAACTGACAAATAAAGGCTATCTCATCTCATCATCACATGTCATGTAGCACACTTTTTTTTATTTATTTAGAGGAACAGTATTACATATTCTTCATCAGGTCTGCACTTCATTCCTTGATGCTTATTAAGCTAAAGAGCTTCACAAGCTAGGACAGAATTAAAAACGGTACTCTAACGTATTAATTAAATGAACATATTAGTCCAACTTTCACAGTAACTTTCAGAGTTTTTGAGTTTCATTGTATTTTGTTATTCATTTGTGCTCTATTTTCAGTTTAGCTTATCTAGTTATTTTCTCCGATGCCTAGCTTGCTGTTTTAGTCCTTTGTTTTTAGATCCTTTTGTGTCGTCTCTCCCTGTACCAAGTCTCCTTGTCATGTTTCATGTCTGTGTGGTTGTTGTTGTCAAGTTTGTGGCATGTCTGCATCTGGTCATGTTTCCTGTTTATTTTGAACGTCTTGTTTTCATGTTCTGTGTGCTTAGTTTATACTTCCCTTGGGGTGTCATTATGGCCAGTTGTGTCAGCTGGTTCCCCATGTGTGTTCACTCCCCTCTATTACCCTCCTGTATTTAAGTCTTGTGTCTCTTACTGTTAGTTGTCAGGTCATCTGCTTATGTTCCCCCCATGAAGTCACAGTCATAGTCAGAGTCAAAGTCACAGTTAAAATCATAGTTTAGTCCACAGTTAAAGTCATAGTCCAGTCTTAGTTGTTGTTTTTGGTTTTGTTATTCATGTACCGTCTTTCTCAGCGTCTGCTTTTGGGTCCTCTTCCTCCCTCCACACGGTCTGCCAGTACAGATCTTGACACCAACCTTGTATTTAGTACTACACATGTGATAATACCTGTGACTTAACTGTTAACAACTTAACAGTGAAAAAGACAATCTTTTACTGAATCATCTGTTTTTGATTGTTGCTGAATACAATGCTGTCTGCTCCAAGTTCAACGAAGACAAACAAAACAACAAAGAAAGAACAAAGAAAATGTCAGTCGTGTAGTAGCTAATCCAATTCAGAACTAAGATGATTAACCCTCAACCAAGAAGGCAGAAGAGCAAATCTTGTAAAAATGGAAAAGTGTCTGTAAAACAGAAAAATATGTAGCACAAATAAATGTTTTGCAAACATGGTTTATTTGACTTTATGTTATCACATTTGATAAATGAACATCTGAATAGATTTTAATCTGTTTTTTGTTTTCCTAATAGTTGATATAAAGAGGTTAAATGTTATTTTGATGATCACCTCTGGCTCTCACTTTAAGAATTCTACATGTAACTCAATATTAGCTAAATTAGCAAGTTATTGTGAAATGTATTCACAAAGTTCCAGAACTCTAACTTTAAAATGTATTGTTTTTTGTTGTTGTTGTTGTTGTTTTGATTTTCATTTTTTTAAATTTGTTTATTTTTAAGTGCAATCTCTAGAACATTTTTATCACCATTGAAAATCAACTTAGTGCGATAAACAATAAATGTCTGCTTTCTGGATAAGGGAAGTCAATGACAGAATGGAAGAAGTGTGCAGTTTAGCAAATCTGCAAAAGGGGATCACCTCACGAATTAGGTCAATAAAAGGTCGAATCAGGCATACTGTTTTACTTGGTGTAAACAATCTTTTAAAAAACCACAAATTCCTCACAGTGTAGTGATCAAACTGAGTTTACGGCTGACGCATGTTCCTGATATCCAAAAAGAAATGTATCCCACTTGAATCACTTGTTTATTTAGAAAATAACCAAAGAGGTAATAATGAATTCCTTCTAAAGACAAGTATGTACATTATTAAGACATTATGAAAACTCATAAGACATTAGGACCCATGTACATAAGAAAACTGAGAGACTCCTAACCTCTCAGCCCATGCACCTCAACTCACTAACGTGCCCATGTTCTTGTCTTGCCATTGCACTTATGTGCTTAAAATGGTAAACACTTGGGATGTGCACAACTAGTTGACCAGTGGACTAATTGTCGTTGTTGTCACTAGTTGGTACCAGAAATACTAGTTGTTTAATCGAATTGTTAGAATTTTAATTGATGCTTTATGCCAGTAAATGTAAATGTTATGCAGCCATCTGCCATCAGATAGCGCAGTAATGCCATTAATGCCCATGCCCACTAATCTGCGAATCTAGGTCTCATCTTTTTGTTAACACTATTAGAATCAGGACACGAATGCGAGTGATGGAAATGAAATTTTTCCAAAAGATGGATAGGCCCTCCCTTAGCAGTAGGGTTAAAAGTTCAGTCAGAGCGGAGGGGTTCAGAGTAGAGCCACTATTCCTCCACATCAAAAGGAGATGGCTAAGTCTGCTGCCTCGAGGACTTCTGGTTTAGGTGAGCATGGAGTAGGTTGCATTGAGCGCAGCTCTTGCAAAGTCTAGTTATTATCTAGTATTTCCAGTCACATTTTGACTTTTTTTAAAATATATTAACAGTTTTATATTATTCCAAGACAAGATCGTTTTTGCTTTTGGCATTTATATTGTTGCAAAAAGTTATTAAGAATGCAAACACCTCTCAGCCGAACCTGCGGCCTGCTGCTAATTACTGCATCCCCACCTCGTGGTAAAACTTCGCCACTGCCTGAGCCGTCCGACACGCCGCTTGGCGATATGGAGAAGTTCACGAAGGCTGAACTCCTTTCTGAACGTCGTGAAGAAAATTCAGCACTTTTTTAAAAGGAGCTGACAACAGCATTTGCAGGGAATCTGTATGTCGGACCTGATAGATGTGAGACAACTATCAGGTCCGACATGTAGCAGCTAAAAACTGACCTTTCCTCAGACATAACAACCATGCAGCAGGAATTCACTGGGCTCAGAAGTACAGTTATGGAGATGGAGCAGTCCCTCTCTACATGAACAGATGATATTGTCCACCTCCAAGCCAAAGTGGATGATATGTCAAAAGAGCTGGCCAAATTGGAGAATAAATGCAAAGATTTGGAGTCCAGGTCTCGTCGCAATAATATACACATTGTTGGTGTGCCAGAGGAGAACATACTGTCTACTACAGATGTGTCCATGCTTTTGATGGAGGCATTTCAGCTTGGGAAGGAGACGCTTGAGGACAGAGCCCACCGAACTTTGGCCTCCAAGCCTAACATGTTCCCGCGCTATGGTTGTGAAGCTGCACTATTACACGGACTGTACTAGGATTCTTCAGAAAGCCAGGGAGCTACAGAGGGTACAGATAAATAACATGACCATTGCTGTCTTACCTGATCACACCGCTAAAACAGCGCGGGCCCGTGCGGCTTTTAATGAGGTCCGTGGCATTCAGGGAGTCTGATTTGGGATCCTCTATCTGGCCAGGTTACGGATCACATATCAGGGATCGCAGCATGACTATGTTTTTCCAGAAGAGGCCAAAGAATATATTAAGACAATAACAACGCAATAAAAACATAGTGGGACATATATTTTTTTGTTTGAAATAGCGAATAATCCAAATTCAAACGTCATTTTGCTGAGTTAAGTTTTTCACTCTGCCAAACACTTGTTTTGTTCTGCTTGTCTAATAGTAAAGGATAATTTTGTTTTTTTTTATTTTATTTGTGCCTTCTAATTTATTCGGAAATTACTCTGTTGGAGCTTTAGTTTGACATGGTTCGTTTTGTAAGCGTTTTTGTTCGGATTGCTCCACATGGGAGTGTGCACTGCCTTCGCTATCGTTTAGGGATGGAGGCTTTTGCTGTGCAGGTGGGAGGCGGGAGGGTTTGACGTGTTATTATTATTTTTATTCTGAGGCTGTACTTCTGTTGTTGTGGTTTTGGTTTGTTTGGTTTATGTGTGAGTGTGCTTTTTCTCCCCTTTTTTCCTTCCTTGGGGTGAAGGAAAAAGTATTTTCTTTTTAATCTGTCTGCAATGATCAGCACTAGAGGTCAATCCTTAGGCAATAATAGTATTCGATTTTTAACTTGGAATGTAAAAGGTATGAATAACCCAATTAAGTGATCTAAAATATTCTCACATCCATCTAAAAAGTGATGTAATGTTTTTGCAAGAGACCCATTTGCGGAATAGGGATCATCTTAGGATCAGATGTCCATGGGTGGGACATGCATTTCATTCAATGTTTAATTCAAAAGCCAGGGGGGTGGCTTAATAAACAGAAGGGTGCAGTTTACGGCCTTCGAGAATAAAGCAGACAAAAACGGGAGATATTTAATTGTTGTAGGCACCATGCACAATGTATCCGTCCTTTTAGTCAATGTGTATGCGCCAAATTTTGATAATCCAGGTTTTACAGATGCACTTTTGAGTAGTCTCCCTTCTCTTGATACTCATCTTTTGATATTGGGTGGTGACTTAAACTGTGTTATTGATCCCACCTTAGATCGCTCGAATCCTCGGACCCTGATCCAATCCTCTATGTCCAAGTCTATTTCAGAGTTTATGTTTCAGAATGGTTTTGTAGATCCTTGGAGGTTTTCTAACCCTACTAACAGAGCGTATTCTTTCTTTTCTCAGGTACAGTGGGGCAAAAAAGTATTTAGTCAGCCACCGATTGTGCAAGTTCCCCCACTTAAAATGATGACAGAGGTCAGTAATTTGTACCAGAGGTACACTTCAACTGTGAGAGACAGAATGTGAAAAAAAAATCCATGAATTCACATGGTAGGATTTGTAAAGAATTTATTCGTAAATCAGGGTGGAAAATAAGTATTTGGTCACCTCAAACATGGAAAATCTCTGGCTCTCACAGACCTGTAACGTCGTCTGTAAGAAGCTTTTCTGTCCCCCACTCGTTACCTGTATGAATGGCACCTGTTTGAACTCATCATCTGTATAAAAGACACCTGTCCACAGCCTCAAACAGTCAGACTCCAAACTCCGCCATGGCCAAGACCAAAGAGCTTTCGAAGGACACCAGGAAAAGTATTGTAGACCTGCACCAGACTGGGAAGAGTGAATCTACAATAGGCAAGCAGCTTGGTGTGAAAAAATCAACTGTGGGAGCAATCATCAGAAAATGGAAGACATATAAGACCACTGATAATCTCCCTCGATCTGGGGCTCCACGCAAGATCTCATCCCGTGGGGTCAAAATGATCATGAGAACGGTGAGCAAAGATCCCAGAACCACACGGGGGGACCTGGTGAATGACCTGCAGAGAGCTGGGACCAAAGTAACAAAGGTCACCATCAGTAACACACTACAACGGCAGGGAATCAAATCCCGCAGTGCCAGACGTGTTCCGCTGCTGAAGTCAGTGCATGTCCAGGCCCGTCTGAAGTTTGCCAGAGAGCACATGGATGATACAGCAGAGGACTGGGAGAATGTCATGTGGTCAGATGAAACCAAAGTAGAACTTTTTGGTATAAACTCAACTCGTCGTGTTTGGAGGAAGAAGAATACTGAGTTGCATCCCAAGAACACCATACCTACTGTGAAGCATGGGGGTGGAAACATCATGCTATGAGGCTGTTTTTCTGCCAAGGGGACAGGACGACTGATCCGTGTTAAGGACAGAATGAATGGGGCCATGTATCGTGAGATTTTGAGCCAAAACCTCCTTCCATCAGTGAGAACTTTGAAGATGAAACGAGGCTGGGTCTTCCAACATGACAATGATCCAAAACACACCGCCCGGGCAACAAAGGAGTGGCTCCGTAAGAAGCATTTGGAAGTCCTGGAGTGGCCTAGCCAGTCTCCAGACCTCAACCCCATAGAAAATCTGTGGCGGGAGTTGAAAGTCAGTGTTGCTCGGCAACAGCCCCAAAACATCACTGCTCTCGAGAAGATCTGCATGGAGGAATGGGCCAAAATACCAGCTACTGTGTGTGCAAACCTGGTAAAGACCTATAGTAAACGTTTGACCTCTGTTATTGCCAACAAAGGTTATGTTACAAAGTATTGAGTTGTATTTTTGTTATTGACCAAATACTTATTTTCCACCCTGATTTACGAATAAATTCTTTACAAATCCTACCATGTGAATTCATGGATTTTTTTTTTTTTCCACATTCTGTCTCTCACAGTTGAAGTGTACCTCTGGTGCAAATTACTGACCTCTGTCATCATTTTAGGTGGGGGAACTTGCACAATCGGTGGCTGACTAAATACTTTTTTGCCCCACTGTACATCAGTCTTTTTCATGTATTGCTTATTTTTTTGTGGACCGTTATCCCTTATCCCAAAAGTACTGTCATCTACATAACATCCAATTGTCATTTCCAATCACGCACTACTTAGTGTTGATATCAAACTCATAGCCCAGTCCTTTTTCTCCCCACCCTGGAGATTTAACTCTTTGCTGCTTTCAGATGAGGGATTAGTTACTTTTTTTTTTTTTTTTTTGCCTGTCCCGTTTGGCTCTTTTACCATCAGAATTGTTGTCTAAAGGCAAAGAAAGATGCCCAACGGATTTACTTTACCAAATTGACCATCCCAGCCTTGCCGTAATGGTCCATTTGATTCACCTTTTATTGTTTATTTTATTTTCACTTACTGAATACGGGACAGACTTGACTGGGGGAAAGAAGGGGAGAAAGAAAGAGGGAAAGAGAAACAGCTGAGAAGAGGGACGGGGGAGAAGGGCAAAAGACAAAAACCAACAGAATGAGCAGGAAAAAAAAGGAAAAAAATGCATATATCAATCACCTGGATCACCTGCTGAGAAAGAAAAAAGAAAACAAGCAGAAGAGAACAAGAGTAATAGAATAAACAACATCACAATGATATATGGGAATATGACAGTAAATACTAAATATTAAACATTATTGTGCAGCACATAAGATCAACAGAACACAGTGTGCTTTGAGGTAGGAGCCAAAAAGGGTGTAGTTTGTGGGTGTGATCACCCGTGTGTACACCTGTGAGCATGGACGCGCTTGTTTTTTTTTTAAAAAGGTTCCTTCATGTAATGATCTGCTAGAGGATGTGGGGGGGCCACAGCCCCGTCCTCCAGGGCATGAAGCAGGTATGGAGGAGATCAAAACTCCAGACATCCAGAGGCCCCCAGAACACAAGAGACCAAGGAAGACCAACAGAGGGGCAGCCGCGCCACTGTCCCAGAAAGAGCTGAGGAGAGTCCCAGATGAGGGCTCACTCAGCAGCCGCGGAGCAGAAGCCAGGGGGAGTTGCAGTGACGCGCCCGTGAGCTCCGCCGGCAGCCAGCCGTGCCTGAGTGACCGAGCCCCAGGCCGAGAGGCCGGGGGCACCCCACCTCCGAAGTGGCCCGAGCGAGCCCCAGGCTCCAGGCCCCGATAAGCGGCCGCCAAGGAGTGAGCCGGTGTGTACCTGGACGCCCATCCCCGGACACAAAGAACCACCAACACACCGATGTCTGACGGAGTCCGCCACTGGCAGGGGAAGTGGTGGTAGGGGGAGATAGGCCTCCAAACCTTGGAGGGCCTAAGATGTCCCCAGAGAGGTGGCGCCTGACACCCAACCTGACA
The DNA here is from genome assembly GCF_900408965.1 of Simochromis diagramma. NCBI lineage: Eukaryota > Metazoa > Chordata > Actinopteri > Cichliformes > Cichlidae > Simochromis > Simochromis diagramma. The sequence goes on from NW_024387372.1 coordinate 24,443, forward strand.
TATAGACACAGAAATACAGGCACACACATATACAAACATCCATTCCCACCCTCATGCTCTCATATGCACTTACTCCACACTCAACCAACGTGGAGACAGACATAAAGAGACGCTGTACACACGATCACACTCCCCAAGCGTACTCTACAAACCGGGTCTAGGTACCCTTGCCCCTGGAGGGGGGAACTGCACCCAGACCCAGGTGGTGTTACCCTTTTCCCTGCGGTGGGGGGAGGCAGACCGCCCCGACTCCGCAGCAGCAGGGAGGCCCCACACTCCAGACCGCAGTCGGACGGCCAACTCCTCCTCCTAGCCCCCCCACTCCAGCAGGTCGCAGAGAATGGGGGTGAGAGAAGACTCCAAACCTCCCTCCACCCGCTCATTGTAGTGTTGATGCATGTGTGTTCTAAGGTGCATTTAAAACCCAGGAGGGCATGGAGCTACCTGCCAGAGAGCAGCAGGTAAGCGCATGGTCCCTCCTGCTAGCCCTCAATGTCTACATGTATTTAACATTGAGAGGTGGGCAACGACGCCAGGGGTGGGGTGTACACCCTGATGGTACTTTGGATTCCGTGTATCGTGCCCACCCCCAAGATCCTATATGTATGTGTAATGAGAGTGTGAGTAATGTGAATGTCTAAGTTGTGGGATAAAATTGAGGCAGAGGCAGCCAGAAGGCGACGGGGGGACGGGGGGACGGGGGGGGGGGGTAGCCTCCTCTGCACCCTGGTGACATACCCCTACTCCAAGGTCCTGCATGTGTGGGTGGTTGTGGTGGAGCGGGAAGAGGGAGGCAGCTGGAGATGGGGAGGGAAGGAAGGGAGGGGCAAGTGACCCCTCCCTGGGGCAAGCTCCCCCGCTGACCCCAGTAGGCACCCCCATACTCCGCGACCCGCCAGGGAAAGGGGGCCCAGGCCCATCCAGACCGGTGCCCAGCGCAGCAGCGCCTCCCGGCCCCACAGAGCCCGGGACAGTCCACCCAACCCCACCACAGAGAAAACTGCACCCACCCCACCATCCACTCATCTTCCAGACTACATAAGACAATAAACACCCAGGCTGAGATCTTCCTCCACCTCTCCTGTATCTCCCCCTCCTGCAGAGAGAGCCCCTCTCTCTATCTTCCCCACCAGTTGAAGAGCCCCCCAGGTGGCTCGATGCACCGGCGGCACCCTGCTCCAGGGCTGGGCCCCCATGCACCCACCCGCCCACAACCCCGGCAACACACCAACCAGGACCCAAGCCCCAGAGACGGAGCGCCCCCAGAACCTCACGCCCATCCCGGACCCACCCAGGGGCAGCCAGGCTACCAGGTCAGTAACCCACGTCCGTCAGCACAGACCCTCCCCTAGCCCCGCTGCACGCAGCCGCGAGGAAACAGTCACCTGAGAGCCAACAGAGCCCCTAACCGGACATGACCGCTACCCCGGGTTGAGCCCCCCAAGGAAGATGCCTCCGGGGAACCCCCCGACGCCCTAAGCCTGTCCCTACCCCCACACCAATCACAACAGTGAAGGCCGGACCAAACTATGACCCCCCACCCCCACTAGGTGATGGAGCTGATCAAAGGAGCCCAGAGCAATTGATCTGATGTGGTGGCAGAGGCTGTATCAAGACTAATGTAATCTAATAGATAATTTCTATATTGGTTAGAATTAAGATTATTTTTATTTTTCCAGTTCATGAGGACTGTTTTCTTGGCTATGCATAGGGCAGTGAAAACCATATGGGCGATATTCTTTTCTGAAGTGACATTATCTAAGCTGCCCAACAAACACACTAAGGGGGAAGTTGGAATGTTACATTTCAGACACTTCGATAAGTCTTCACATATCTCGCGCCAAAACTTCTGAACTGGTGGACAGAACCAAAGAGCGTGGATATAATTGTCCGGTGAATTGGTTTGGCAGTGTGAGCAGTTGTTGGTAGACGTAAAGCCCATCTTGAACATCCGATGACCTGTATAGTGCACTCTATGTAATATTTTGTATTGAATTAATTGAAGACTGGGATTTCTAATTAGATGAAAGGTTTTTAAGCAAATCTGAGACCAGAAGTTTAGGTCTAAGTTAACTGATAAATCCGCTTCCCATTTTGCAATAGGAAGTGATATTGATTCATCTGTTTTAGAAAGCATTCTGTATATTTTGGATAGTAATTTGGGGGTTTTAAGAGTAAGAAATTGAACCACACTTGGTGGTGTTTGTAGTTCAACTTGACCCGGTTTAAATTTCTTTTTTACTATGGATTTAATTTGTTGATATTCTAAAAATCTTTTCTTGTTGATCCCATATTGTGTAATTAGTCCGTCAAATGAAATAAATTCTGTTCCTTCTAGTATATGTTCTAAATATTTGATTCCTTTACCACTCCAATCTGAAAAGTTTATCATATTATTGTTTTGTAATATGTCAGGGTTGTTCCAGATAGGTGTACGTTTGCATGGGATTAATGAAGACGCCGTCAATTTTAGAAACTCCCACCATGCTGTCAGAGAAGAGCTGATGTTGACGCTTTTGAAGCATTCATGTCGTTGGATGTTTGAGCTGATAAATGGCAGGTCTGAGATCTCTAGATTATTGCAAAGTGCTTGTTCTACATCTAGCCAAGGTTCATCTAAGAAGGTATGTTTTAGCCATCCTGAGATAAACTGAAGCCTGTTGGCTAAGAAGTAGTGCTGAAAGTTAGGCAGTTCTAGTCCTCCTTTATCCTTGGTCTTTTGTAGTGTTTTTAAGCTTATACGTGGGGGTTTATTTTTCCAAAGGAATTTGGACATACATGAATCTAGAGATCTGAACCAATCTTGTGGCGGTTTAGTTGGGATCATTGAGAATAAATAATTTTTTTTTGGTAAGACCATCATTTTTATAGCAGCAACCCTTCCCATGAGTGATATGGGTAGACATTTCCATCTAGCCAGATCAGCTTCTACCTTCTTTAAAAGTGGGATATGGTTTCATTTAGTTAGATCTGCAAGCTTGGGAGAAACATTAATACCTAAATATTTTATATTTCCCGATTGCAGTGGTGTAGAAGAGGAATTATGGAGGGAGCAATTAATCGGTAGAACTGTAGATTTTGACCAGTTAATTGAGTAATCTGATATTCTTGCAAAAGAGTTTATCAATTCAATCACCCCAGAGATATTGGTTTGTGAATTTTGGAGAAAGAGTAACACATCATCCGCATAAAGGCTGATTTTATGTTCCACGTTCTTGCATTTTATGCCCTTAATTACTGAATTCTGTCTAATTGCTGCTGCTAGTGGTTCAATAAAAATTGCAAACAGTGAAGGGGAGAGTGGGCATCCCTGCCTGGTGCCCCTCAAGAGACAGAAGCTGGAGGATGTCTGGTCATTTGTTCTAACACAAGCTGTTGGGGAATTATATAATATTTTTAACCAGTTTATGAAAGAGGATCCAAAACCAAATTTGTGTAAAGTTGCAAATAGAAATTTCTAGTTAACTCTGTCAAATACTTTTTCGGCGTCTAAAGAGAATATTGTAGTTTCTAGGTTTTTACTGTATGAGTAGTCTATCAAATTAAGTAATCCACGTGTATTTGTTGATGAGTGCCTACCTTTTATGAAACCAGTTTAGTTGGGATTAGTTACCTTTATTAAATCCGCAATTGACGAATATAAAGTGTTTAATGACAGCGATACTGTCACAAGGTTGTTGCTTTGGGAACCTCGTAAAGCGTATGTGTGTGGGCAAATAATTTTTTCTCTGCTCATTGCACTAAAGGCTGCAAAGCCAAACTTCAAACTTTGACTACACAAATTTGTAACATAGAAATGTTGTAGCCAGTCCCGCCCCTGATTTTTATAAAAGATGACTTTACTTGCAGACCTAATTTGATTTGCTTTCTACGGCAGATGCTGAGTGCCTTTTACTTTGTGCACGCACGACTTATTGTGAACATGGTGATAAGTCGAGAAGGCTTTTGGACCATCAGTTAAAATGTAAGGCTTCTTCTCGATTAATTTCTCAAATTAAGGATGCAGCAGGCAACTTGGTCTCTGATTCAAAGGAAGTGAATGAGGTGTTTAAGAAGTATTATTCCTCTCTATATTAATCAGAATCCACTGCTGATGCCTCTGAGGTCCATTCTTTTTTGTATTATCTTACAATGCCAACTGTTGATCCTGTTGTAGCTGAACAATTAGATGCCCTTCTTAGGTTGGATGAAATTGTGCATGCAATCAAAACCACGCGCAATAGTAAGGCAGCAGGACCTGATGGGTTTTTGGTTAAAATTTTAAAACCATTTATAGACAAGTTAGCCTCAATACTTCTTTCAGTGTATAATGAATCTTTAGAATGTGGTCTATTGCCCCCTACATTGTCTCAAGCACTAATTACTGTTCTCCTAAAGAAGGGTAAGGATCCTACGTCTTGCACCTCGTATAGGCCTATTTCACTGCTGAATGTGGATGTTAAAGTCTTGGATAAAATTTTGCAACTCACCTTGAAAAAGTTCTTCCTATTATTATTTCGGATGAACAGAATGGTTTTATTAAAGGTTGTTCTTTAACCCTTTAAGACCTACCATAGAAACAAGTCCGCCAGAGCTTATATTATTTTTTTACCTGCTGTGGAGCCATTTTTGGGAGCATTTCAAGTTGCTATACATCAATACAACCATTATAGCCCAGATTTTAATAATATGTATTCATTAAGTGCATAGTAATTACATAAATTGCAAAAAAGTGCAATAAACTACAAAAAAAATTGAAAATCGTTTTTGCTTTTTTAACATATATTTGTAGTTAGAGAAATTTAAGAGGCTTATCCCTCAAAACTGTAAATACAAAAAAGTTGCACAAAATAGTTTCCCACCACAGGAAATTTATTTTGAGTGTCTTCATAGTTTTATTTTTGAAATACACCAATTTTTATACACTGCAGGAAAAACGAAAATAAATATTATACTGCAAATTTGCAAAAAAGCAGCATATGCATCAAAATAAACTATTTCCAGCAGTGCAATATGAGTCCTAAGCATCCCAGAAACGACACAGAAAGTCATAAAGTCAAAGATAACTTTTAAAAAGACGAGTATAGGCTCTGAGGGCCTGATAGTAAAAAGGACTACATTTCCGCGAAAATGACGTCACTTCCTGTTTCGGGCAGGTAATGGCGGAAATGCAAAAGTTCGCGCTGACGTCTATTCCAACGTAGGAAGTGTTATGAACAGCTGATCGGACCGGCACAGCGTGTTTCTGGAATATTATGTTTTTGTTCCTGCAAGCGCTTTTTATGCAGTTTTTGCAAAGCTATATGTGGAAGGAAACCGTGACCTAGGACAAGCTGATGGCATAAGATGTAAGTACAACTCCTCCGGTTTCATATGCAAAAAAATTTTTTGCGCTAGCTTACGTGGTTGCAGAGCTACCGGGATTTAAAAATAGTTATGCAAAACAGAGCGTGCCCGCTCCGATCGGCTGTAAAGGGTTAATGTTCGCATGCTTTTGAATGTAATTATTTCCCAACACTCAACTATTAATCCAGAAGTAGTTATTTCATTTGATGCTGAGAAAGGTTTCGATCGCGTGGAGTGGAGCTTTCTCTTTGCAGTCTTACAAAAATTTGGTTTCAAGGACCAATTCATTTCATGGATTTGATTGTTGTTCAAGCCACCCCAAGCCAGTGTCTACACAAATGGTGTTTCCTGTGGTTACTTTGCATTGTCCCCTGCCCCCCCCCTACTTTTTGCTATTGTAATTGAACCCCTATCTATAGCTTTGAAGTCCCTCCCTCATTTTCATGGTATTTTCCCATCAGGTCTTGACTTAAAATTGTCTTTATATGCAGATGACCTGCTTCTATATGTCTCTGATCCCTTATCTAGTATACCATTGATTGTGTCTCTATTAAACAAGTTCGGCTCTCTATCAGGTTATAAAATAAAATATTCTTAAGAATGAATGTTTCCCCATAAATTCCTTAAGTCTTATACTTATACAATCTGATATTCCTTTTAGGCTTAGCCCCACTGGTTTTAAATATGTGGGAGTTAATGTGACTCATATTTTGTCTTCTTTATACTCTTCCAATTTCTCCCCTTTGATCACTCAAATTCAATCAGATTTCCAGAGATGGAATTCACTACCTTTGTCCCTAATTGATCAGATTAACTCAGTAAAGATGAACATTTTGCCTCAATTGTTATTTCTGTTTCAGAGTATTCCTGTATTTTTGCCTAAAGCTTTTTTCAAAAAGTTAGATCAGCTAGTTCTATCATTTTTGTGCGGAGGGAAACATCCCAGGGTGAGGAAATCACTATTACAGAGACTGACATTTGATGGTGGTCTTGCCTTGCCTAACTTTTTATTTTACTATTGGTCCTCTCATTTTCACAAATTGACCCACTGGCTTGAATCTCAAGAATTGCTGTGGTGTAAACTGGAGCGCCTGTCGTGCACTTCCTCCTCCTTAGAAGCTTTAGTGTTCTCTCCACTACCACTCAACCCTTCTCATATCACAAAAAACCCTGTGGTACAGTCTAGTCTTAAGATTTGGTCACAATTCAGGGGTCATTTTAAGTACATCTCTGCATCAGTACACATGCCCATCACACAGAACCATCTATTTACTCCTGGTCTCATTGATGGTACTTATGTACAGTGGAAACATCATGGTATTAACACTTTTAAAGATTTTTATAAAGATGGCACTTTCTCAAGTTTTTCAGATCTCTGTTCAGAAACAAATCATCCGGCTACCCATCCATTTCGTTATTTTCAGGCGTGGCATTGCACTTATGCTCACTTCTCTTCCTACCCTCTTCTTCCAAATGTCCAACCGTGGGAGGAATTGTTGTCCCAAAAATAAATCAATTATATCTTTGATATATAAATGACTTATGGATTTATTCAATTCAATTCAATTCAATTTTATTTATATAGCGCCAAATCACAACAAAAGTCGCCTCAAGGCGCTTCATAGATACAGAGAAAAACCCAACAATCATATGACCCCCTATGAGCAAGCACTTTGGCGACAGTGGGAAGGAAAAACTCCCTTTTAACAGGAAGAAACCTCCGGCAGAACCAGGCTCAGGGAGGGGCGGCCATCTGCTGCGACCGGTTGGGGTGAGAGAAGGAAGACAGGATAAAGACATGCTGTGGAAGAGAGACAGAGGTTTAATAGCAGATATGATTCAATGCAGAGAGGTCTATTAATACATAGTGAGTGAGAAAGGTGACTGGAAAGGAAAAACTCAATGCATCATGGGAATCCCCCGGCAGCCTACGTCTATTGCAGCATAACTAAGGGAGGATTCAGGGTCACCTGGTCCAGCCCTAACTATATGCTTTAGCAAAAAGGAAAGTTTTAAGCCTAATCTTAAAAGTAGAGATAGTGTCTGTCTCCCGAATCCAAACTGGAAGCTGGTTCCACAGAAGAGGGGCCTGAAAACTGAAGGCTCTGCCTCCCATTCTACTTTTAAATACTCTAGGAACAACAAGTAGGCCTGCAGAGCGAGAGCGAAGCGCTCTAATAGGGTGATATGGTACTACAAGGTCATTAAGATAAGATGGGGCCTGATTATTTAAGACCTTGTATGTGAGGAGCAGGATTTTGAATTCAATTCTGGATTTAACAGGAAGCCAATGAAGGGAAGCCAAAACAGGAGAAATATGCTCTCTCTTTCTAGTCCCTGTCAGGACTCTTGCTGCAGCATTTTGGATTAGTTGAAGGCTTTTCAGCGAGTTTTTTGGACATCCTGATAATAATGAATTACAGTAGTCCAGCCTGGAAGTAATAAATGCATGAACTAGTTTTTTAGCGTCACTCTGAGACAGGATATTTCTAATTTTAGAGATGTTGCGCAAATGGAAGAAAGCAGTCTTACATATTTGTTTAATATGTGCGTTGAAGGACACGTCCTGGTCAAAAATGACTCCAAGGTTCCTCACCGCATTACTGGAGGCCAAGGTAATGCCATCCAGAGTAAGAATCTGGTTAGATACCATATTTCTAAGATTTTCAGGGCCGAGTACAATAACCTCAGTTTTATCTGAATTAAGAAGCAGAAAGTTAGCGGCCATCCAGGTCTTTATGTCTTTAAGACATTCCTGCAGTTTAATTAATTGGTGTGTGTCATCTGGCTTCATGGACAGATAGAGCTGGGTGTCATCTGCATAGCAGTGAAAATGTATGCTATGTCTTCTAATGATACTGCCTAAGGGAAGCATGTATAATGTAAACAGAATTGGTCCTAGCACTGAACCCTGTGGAACTCCATAATTAACCTCAGTGTGTGAAGAGGACTCTCCATTTACATGAACAAACTGGAGTCTATTAGATAGATATGATACAAACCACTGCAGTGCAGTACCTGTAATACCTACAGCATGTTCTAATCGCTCTAATAGGATATTATGGTCGACAGTATCGAACGCTGCACTGAGGTCTAGCAGGACAAGCACAGAGATGAGTCCACTGTCAGAGGCCATAAGAAGATCATTTGTAACCTTCACTAAAGCTGTTTCTGTGCTGTGCTGAGCTCTGAAACCTGACTGAAACTCTTCAAATAAACCATTCCTCTGCAGATGATCTGTTAGCTGTTTGACAACTACTCTTTCAAGGATTTTTGATATGAAAGGAAGGTTGGAGATTGGCCTATAATTAGCTAAGACTGCTGGGTCTAGAGATGGCTTTTTGAGTAAAGGTTTAACTACAGCCAGCTTGAAGGCCTGTGGTACATAGCCGATCATTAGAGATAGGTTGATCATATTTAAGATCGAAGAATTAATTAATGGCAGGACTTCTTTGAGCAGTTTTGTAGGAATGGGGTCTAAAAGACACGTTGATGGTTTGGAGGAAGTAATTATTGAAGTTAACTCAGAAAGATCAATTGGAGAAAAAGAGTCTTAGATGTCCATTAAGTGGTTAAAATTAGGAGGGCTTGGGAGCAGGAGTTAGGAGTAATCTTTTTGGATCAACAATGGGAGAAAGCAGTATCCCAGTCAACACACATATGTGGGGCCCAAATAGGGAGCAGCGGGGCTAATATTTGGGGTCCACTTGGGAAACCCAACTGGGGTCCAGCTAATTTTGTCCTCAGTTTTCATGGTGGCCCCAATTGTGTTTTCCTAGATGGGTTTATGATGGGTCCCAGATAAGCCCCAAATCAGGCCCAGTCAAAAAAAAATATGTGGGGCCCAGATGGGTAGAAGCAGATCTGATATTTGGGGCCCACTTGGGTTACCCACCTGGGACCCAGATAATTTTGTCCTCAGTTTTCATGGTGGCCCCAAATGTGTTTGCCCAGATGGATTAATAATGGGACCCGGATGGGCCCCAAATCAGGCCCAGCCAACAAATGAGTATGGGGCCCAGATGGATAGAAGTGGGTCTGATACTTGGGGTTACCAACCTGGGACCCAGCTATTTTTGTCCTCAGTTTCCATGGTGGCCCCAAGTGTGTTTGCCCAGATGGAATTTTGGATAATGAAAGTAAGCTATAATTTAAATCACCTGTACAACAAAACCAGTTTATCTTTTTTATTAATACTGATTACTATGAATTTTTAAAACAGTATGCTTTTTTATATAATACATTTTTTTGTTTGGAGAACATGTTGACAAAAATGTCCACAGTATACATAAAATAATAACAAATAAATGTTATACAGTTTAAAGGAAAAACAAATGCAGCAAACCACAGCTTCTCACTCATTCACCAATCCATTGGTCCTGAAAGAAATAAAATAAAATAAAAAATTAGTGGCATTTTCACAAACAAAATCAGATTTGCGATAGCACTGGAGTTGTTTTGGAGGTTGTGCTGTTCAAGTTGTTTGACCTCCTACATTGAACTCTTTGAAGACCATGAGTATTCATGGAAACAGAAAAGCTATTTACAAGTGGCAAGTGGTTAACCAGTTTTTTGCATGGTGCAGCAACTCATAATGAACACAAAACAAAATAGTAAAATATAACAATGGCTACATCTACCAAGGAGAAAACATATTCCACTTCTTGAGGTGTGTGCCAGGCGGGCGCCAATGATTTTCATGTAAATCAAAAATAGGGCCATCAGTGTGTCACCAATCACACTGGTAAAAATACAGGCAAATTTTTTTCCATACTTACATTTATACTGTGACACTGCTTAAAATCTCATGGCCATGCCGGTGCATCTCAATTACATGACCACTTTAAGATGGCGCAACAACAAGATGTAGCGACCCCGAGTCTCCGTTTCAAGTTTTATTTAAAGGGTGGACCTTTATATACCAGATTTTAAATTTTGTAATCAAAACCAGAGTTATGATTAAAAAAAATAGATGCAACATTTTATTTCTGAATAAAACTGCTGTATTTACTGCGAGGAGAAACAGTAAAAACAGTGTTTTCTATGGACAGCGCTAGCACACACTCTGCTTGTGCGTGAAAAAAAGAAAAAGAAAAATACCCCTTCCCTATTAGTGTTAAAGCGTACCATGTCGACCAATCAAATAATTATATGGTAACATGTGGCATTTGGTTGTTTAGGAAGAGGGGAAAGTTTTAAGAGTGATGCCGGCGAGTGAGTGAAAGAAAGAGAGCGAGCAAGTTTTGAGTTGTTAAGAGATTTTTGACGTTTGGCGTGTGTTCAGTGTGTAGTGTAGTGGGATAAGCCCTGCTATCAGGCCTGCAGGGTTGTTCCCTGTGGTTCTCCTCTGCATTACAGTGAACAGAAACAATTTTTTGGGAGTGGCACAAATAATGTGTGTGGTAGCTTATTTGATGCAGAGCACCTGATTGTTCTAGATAGATAGATACTACATTTTTAGATAAATAGTTGCATATAACCTTGTTTGCAAAACTTGTGCAAAGGTTTTTATAATTTACAAATTCTATTTCCATTTCAAAATTTGAAAATGAATCATTAGGCATGTTAGTGGTTGTTACAGTAAAAATTTAGACCTGAATTTAGGTTTATTGTATTAATAACGTATGTCAAACTGAAAAAAATAACTGTAAATTCAGACATGTGAGGTTGTGCTAAAAAGAATGATACTAAACAAGGTAAGCGTAATAGTTTTTAAAGGTGAAATATAGAGGTCAAATCAAAAGTAGTCAAAAATGGCCAATTATACCCTGGACCCCACAGGGTTAAGTCACTGATTAAATTGTTTGGAAGAATGACTACAGCTGTAGTGAGCATCTGTTATTCAAACATCAACAAAATATCTTACAACTAATGAACTTACCATATAGCACTTCAAAAACTTTAAGCCCTTGAAATTCCCGCTTTCCATGGCGCCCAACAGTTATATTGCCTGGAAAGAGAATTGTCCATAATGAAGGCCATCATTCTTCTTGTGGCTTCATCAACAGTGCTCCCTCCGATCTCTGCCACAACAGCAAACTTAGGACACACAAGGACAATAATTTTACTGACAGTAGTACCATCAGTCACACCTAAAAGAAAGCAAGCACAGCTACACAGTAATTAGGCTCTATAATATTGATGCTATTTGACTGAGAAAGAGTCAGGTGTCAAAGTCGAACACTGTCTGATGCAAATGCAAAGAGCTAAATGATTCACCAAAAGTAATTTCTTAAGTTTTGGGTTTGGCATGGCACAACTTATAACTAGGTAATGTTTGGAGAAGTTATTTTATTAACAAAAATAGCAACTTTTGTTCAGCTCTCCTCCCACTCCATTGCACTGACCATGTTCGAACAAACAGCAACTTTCCTTGATCATAAATGCTAGCTTGAAACACAGACTGACTGAGGCATTAAGCGTTGAATATTGTTATTACATCATTATTATTTACCACTTCTTTTAGGAAGACAGGGTCTGCCAGTTTTTGCTCCAGTGCTGCCACATCTGCTACTGTCCGGATGGGAAATACAGCACCCTCGGGTAATACTGCAGCAACTGGTCCATCACGTTGTGTACGGAGAGACTGTAGCATTCGACTGTGGACCCTCTGAGTGTCCTTAATGTCTTCCAGGAGGGTTAGAACACATACAAACATGCTCGTATTGGTGGCTTGCAGAAGTTGTCTTGGAACTGGTTGTGAAACCACAGGTGAAGGAGTTGAGGGTTGTAGCGGCTGAACAAATGGATGAGTGATGTTCAGGAAGGGAGTTTCATTTGAATGTCTATTCTCCATTGCTGACGGTGGTGAGGTCTCTGGCTGTTCCGCAGTGTTGTCCCAATCCTCATCAGAGCTTGACAGGATCACTGGCCTTAAAAAACAAACAAACAAACAAAATACAACACACACACACACACACAAATAAATAATAATCCAAACACATAATTTAGGGTACTGGTTAGTTCTACAAACTAAAAACATTAATGTATATAATGGCATCAAAAAAAGTCTAAAACAGATTTTTAAGTCAACAAGTTTTGAAATCATATCTGAACCTGATGAGCAGCAAGGGTCTGCTAAAGAAACTGTCAGTTTGTTTTTGTTTCTTATAATCTCAATAATACATTTTTGCTTTTAAGGTGTTTTTAACATAATTACCTCCTTTTCCGCTTCCCTTTTCCCAATCTGCTTCCAGAATCCAAATAAATTCCACCCAGGAAGGTTTCAAATGGGAAGCAGGAAATGCTGTCTAAAGGGCCAAACTTCCGGACATCTTGAGCTAGGTGTATTAAAGAATTTATATTATAACCAACAAAGTCGAGACCATAAATCAAAGCAAAATCTTTCACAAACTGCTTCAAAACATCCTCTGCATAATCACGGTCAGTTATCAATATACAAATCAGGACTTAGAAGAATTCTTATAGATACAGATAACAGTATAAAGCATCTATACATTTGGCTTGGTATATTATTCAGTAGAACAACTGGGCTTGTGTAAAGCAAAACTTGTCTCAATTCAGTTACTTTCCACATGCTAAGTTTTAAATGAGAGACCTTGGTTTCCTTGCAAAACTTTAAGGCAAATATTGCCTGACAGAAACCATGAATGCTGAAATCAGTTAGAATTTTGCATTTTCGGGGACCTTTTAACCAAAGATAAATAAGCTTGCGCATTACCCCCATATCCCACACACAGCTCGTTCAAAGTGACACCCCAAACTGGTGCTCTTTGTTGGCCATAGCACAAAGTCTCATCAGTCCTTTAATCAACAGAAATTTCATGAAAACATAATCTTTAGCATGTTCATCGCAATCATAGTGCTCTTCCTCAAGTGTTTTACTCTCAAAAGAATCAGAGTACAAAATTAAGTCCTGATGATGCTCTGACTCATTTTATTTTCCTCTGAGCTCTTTGTCCTCTCAGATTGCTCCGTTGCTTTCTGAAAGACAGCTCACAGATTCTGAAGCTCGAGGTTTTATCACTCTCCAACCAAAATTAACTGAACCAGCAGCAAAATAAGATCCAAAGTACGCTTTACATTTGATAAATACTGTCATTAATTCCCTCTTGCTGTCTTGTTTCCACCACGATTTAAAAAAAATAAAATAAAATAAAAAAAGTGTAAAAATCACACTTCCTGCACAGCTCTCTCATAGTGTACTTCAAGAAAACTTTCCCCATCTGAAATCTGTTTTCTACATTATTCCCTTGCTTATTATACATCAGTGTACGGTTGTGCTTAGCACTGTTGTCAGTTGTTTTTTTGTGCCAAATTATGCCAAATTGCAAAAAACTCAGCTTGTTCTCTAATAAAACCTCTAATAAAACCTCTGTAACTTTGCTCTGCTTTACTTCAGCAGCATCAGGTAATGTTCATATATTGATTCATGGTTTTCTTCAGTTTTTGTTCAACTGCAGAATCTGATTTAAATCTGATTTAAAAAGCCACTCCAGGAAAATCTCCTTCATTTTTTTCTGTGTTTTATCCTCAGTTACTTTGGCATAAAGTAGAGCTGGGCAATAGAACGATAACGATATGTGTTGCGAAATAACTTTTTCTCGCTAGAAAAATGAAACTATTGCAATAGGCCTCATCTCTCTTGTCCTCTTAAAAAAAAAAAAAGAAGAACAGCCAATCCAAATTAAGTAGCACAGAGCCGAACCAATCACAGCCGCAGCGTCACGTCACGTGACTTGTTATGTACAGCAGAAGTGCCAAGCCGCACATGTGTATTTGTTTGGGAAGCAGCCAGCCGCCGTGCCGCCCGGGTAATGGAGGAAATGAGTGTGCCGACTAGAGAAAAAGCAACCGAGAGCGTGACCGAAGGTTACCGAAGAGAAAACAGATGATGGTTCCAATGCCGGAGAGATTGTCGAACGGAAGAGCCACAGAAGCTCCGTAGTGTGAAGGTATTTCTGCTATTTCAAGTCTGACAAAAAACAGAGTAGCGCGCACTGTAAATGTGCCGAAAGCAAGTCTGGAAATACAGTAAACCGGTGCATGCTCAATCTCTGACTGGAAGCGCTGATTCGTCATTCAGCTTTTGTCAGACTAAAGTAACTGTTAAAACTGTTTGAAAAGCTAAGCTATACAACAAGGAGAGATCGAGAATTTCCTTTTAGTTCTCAGTTTATTTGATATTGACAAAAGTTAGTCAATTTTGTCTGTTCTTCTGTAAAACAAACTACGATTTATTTTTAGAATTAATATTTTGTTTCTAAGTGGAATTGACAATTTAGTCTGTTTTGTTTGTTCTGTTTTGAAACTTAAACGCTTTAGCGGCTGCCTTTTGTGTAGTTTGCAATATTTGCCTTTATTTATCTGAAAAGTCTCATGTTCCTTAAGTACATCTACCCTGTTGAACTTATTATGGGAAATGAATATTTAAATCAAAACAAGCTGCTGATTATTTCACATTTTACTTGTGAGCAACGGCACATTTAAATCTTACAAATATAGTTATTTGGCTTATATCGTGATAGATATCGTTATCACCTGAAATGAAAAAAACATATCGTGATATGAAAAAATCTTATATCGCCCAGCTCTAGCATAAAGACATCTGCTGTTTTATTACAATAAAGGACCCTGACATCGCTTTATAAAGTAACAATTCTAATTGTTACAAACTCAAAAAAAGATTCCTACTAGTATATTTCTGGCATGCATCAAATTTTGAATAGAAATGAATTTTGAAATATACACTGCTTCTTATGTCAAAGTCTGTAAAAATAAAGAAAGAAATAAACCACACATAACCCTTGCTACTATTCACTCCACTGTCCAACAGCAAAATCAAACCAATATACAGATATTAATAACATATTTATGTAATAGTGTGACTATGCAATTTATAAGTAGCCATAGTCAGCCAAGTCATAATCAAAACAACAAACATCTCAAGTTTTGAGATAATTGCAAACCCTCCTGGCCAATAACCACACAAGCTGTCCATGCAGGAAGGCTGATAAAGGAGCATGCACAAAATTCAAACAAATTTAAGCCATAATGAAACACATTAAAATAACAGTGTGCATGCACAAATCAGGCATCAGGCAAACACTTAAAGATCACAGATCTTTAGAACCACATCCAAAGAGCAATTGCTTTTCTTTTTTATAAATAAATAAATGTGTAGATTCTAGCTAAATATACATTACAAAAAGGAAAAAAGGAGGGCCACAGCAATCATAGTAAAAGAAGTTGGCACTGTGGCCCTAACAAGACCCATCAGTTCTGCTTAAATAATCAGTTTCCCTCATGTACAGAGCTTGCACAACAGTAAGAGGCAGATTCTAGAGTCAGTACACTATTTCTGATTAAGTTCTCACTAAAACAACTACACATATAAAGTTGCATACTAAAGTGTGTATAAAAAAACCCCCAAACAAATCAAGAAAGCCTATATTTTATTTGCTTTTTCTGGAAAAATGAGAACAAGAAAACTATGAAAAATGATGTCTTCTACAGAAATAGAGTGCTCACTGATCTGCCTCTCTGACTGCTGTGCATGGTCCTGACAAAGGGGCAAAAGCTGGGGACTAGTTGCTCATGGCCTTGGCCTACCCTCCTAGTGAAAATACCCTCCCATATTCCTCTTAAAAAAGTTGAACTTCATTAAATTGGTCTAATAAAGTCCTTTATTAATACTAATCATAGAGAAAAACCAAGATAATGTTTAAGTACAACTTGATGTTAAGTACACGCAGTCATTAATTTTGGTGCAAGGTAAGCAGTATACAGGACACCAGACAATGCTTTCAAACTGTGAAAATTGGCTAAATCCAACATTACGTAAAAATTTCAACTAGCTTAGCCTTGCTTGAGTGCTAGGAAAAGGTTCGCCAGCACTTGTGCCATACATTACTTTGCAGCATCATAACTTTGTAAACATTTCATTTATACTTAGGGATTCAAATTAAGTCAAAAGGTTCTTACCCTTAGTGCAGAAAATAAGTCCGTAGCTCAAAGATGCACTTAATCCAAAAATTGCCAGCTTAACTGTCAGCTTTGTCCAAGGGCGCGAAATGAAGAATGTTCCAGAATGGGGGGGACCATTGACTGTAGAAAAGATGGACGACGCGACACTGTCACTACCCGATCCGTACCGGAAACCTGATCGGTACCCCGCATGTGCGAAAGGTGTCTACTTCCGTTCGAAGCTTTTTACGATAGTTACAGGTCAGAGTATCTGTTAAGATGTTAAGAATAATAAGTATATCTTAAAATGTTTGCAATAATGAAACATTTCAATATAATGTAGACAAAAACGAAAAATAAAAAGATAGTTACGGATCAGGACTCTCCGATCCTTACTGCGCATGTGTAAAGTCGGACCGTACAAACCGGTTCTACCCGATCCGTACCGCATATGTGCAGGGGTTTTCTTCTTCTTCTGTTCGTTTAAATTCAAATTCAAATTTTATTTGAATGGCAGTTTACTCCCCAGTGTATGAGGATACCGCCACCTGCTGACCGAGCGAATGAACCCTATTATAAACTGAAGCAGCGTCATTACAAATGCGTGTTAAATTTGATTTAGTGATAGTCGAGTGAGTTTATGCTTGTCTGTGAGGAGAGGATTGTTGGAATAGTGATGATGATGTCTGCTATCACTGTCAATTGTCAGTAAACACTTAATCTGGCTGATGAATCTTTACATGACACATTACTAAGTCAATATTATTAAGTCTGTAATTAGGCGCCATTCTTATTATTTTACGGCGCTGTTGTTCAATCAGGGGACGCTCTCTGTGGAGGAGAAAAGCATGAATTTGTTTGCATACGGATTATCTATTGTTTAAATGTCCCGGGCAGTCGAAAAGGAGGCAGAGCTGTTGAGAAATGCTAGGAGCTAACTGGGCGCTAACCGTATCATTCAAATATATTGAATGTCGCAATGTTGGCAAAGAGAGGAAGTGACGTAAGATTTGCGCATGCGGGGTACCGATCGGGTTTCTGGTACGGATCGGGTAGTGACATCCACCACCTCCTACCATTGTGCAAAAATGAAGCCAAAATACCCCGCTTGTGGAGTCTGTCATCTTGCAAATTTGGAGCCAGAGTCTGCGCAGTAGTGACTTGAGGTGGAGCGACTATGTAAGGGTCCCGCCTACACACCCGCTGGACGTGACTGCTAACACGCCCCTCTACACTTTTTACGTAGCCCGGTGACTCGAGTTTTTTTGCTGGTTTACCGCGACTGACGATTCGTTTAATTAAGGTAAATACAACCATGTCACTGTTATAAAAAAAGACACACAACTTATCATCTTATAGTTCTAAAATCGCTCTGTTGTTAATTCGTTTGCTAGATTAGCCCAGCGGTCTCCAACCTTTTTTGCACCGCGGACCAGTTTATGCCCGACAATATTTTCACGGACCGGCCTTTAAGGTGTTGTGCATAAATACAACAAAATAAAACTAGTACCGGTACCGAAAAAAGAAGATTTATTCATAACACACCTGAAAAGACCCAGGAAAACAGAGTTAACGATAAAAGCGATAACAAAATAACGCTGAAAACCAATAAAAACCCTGAAAACCATACATTTCACACCTGAGCCTCAACTCTCGTGGCCCGGTACCAAACGACTCACAGACTGGTACCGGTCCGAGGCCCAGGGGTTGGGGACCGCTGGATTAGCTGCTAGCATATGCACTGTGTTGGAGGCTTGTTGCTAGCTAGTTAGCGAAGCTACACACCTGTTACTCTAATAGTCTGTATTATTGACATTCACCCTGGAGAGAAACTAGTGAGGGAGACCATCAGGACCAAGCTGGGTTTCCTGGGTCCAGAGGTTTGGAGAAACTTCTTCACTTTCTTTCATCACAGCTGTCCTGTGCCAGAAGTTCCGTTGACCCACTGAAAGAGGCATCATTTAAGAAACAACAGGAAGACTGAAGCTCATCGCATTGATCAAGCAGGACCCATGATCTTCACCAGCAGCTCCCTGAAAGGGAAATCTTCAGCACTCCTCCGTAGGCCCGCCCCAGGAGATGGATAAACCCAGCATTTCATGAACACTGTGATGGAGACCTTTGGTTTGTGTAATATTAGAAATACTCTGATACTCCCCAGAGGCTCCGGACTTTTACATAACGATATTATATTCAGTCCTGTAGAAAGTTATATATTTAAAAATATATGATCCTCTCTGGTTACTCTGGTATGAATAACTCTGCATCACTTTATGGTAAATAACACACTATCTGCAAAAAACTGTGAAAGAATTCCAGATGATAAGTTTGTAGTTCAACATACAAGTGACGACCTTTGACCTTCATCAGGTTTTATTAAATTGTGTTAGAGAAAATCTCATATGCTCTTCGTGCAGCTGAGTACATCAAGTGTTTAAAACGGAAGCTGTGCAGGTCTGAGATCAGCAGCTCTCTGAAACACCAAACTGAGGTCCTGTTAATGCTGATATATAGTGACACAGTTACATGAGTGATTAATCCTTTTGTTTTTTTATCTTTAACTTTATCAATAAAACAGCTGCAGCTTTCACTACAGCACATGTGGTACTTTAACCTTTGTACTGTTTTCATCAGTTCATTTTGCAGTTAACATGTGAACATGTTGGATGATCTGTCTGCTGTCACTGGGTGGTGCTGAGGTCTGAATCTGAGGGCAGCTCCTGTAATCACAAAGAGAACAGAACCATCAAACTCCGATATAAATTTTATCCCTCAACATTGAAATAAAGCTGATTCTTCTGTCCTCACACACTCAGGATCTGAAGTTCTTCTCTTGCATTTTTTTCAGTATTACAGTACACTACAGTACTTTAATCCATAGTTCCTGATTAATGAGGAGTTACCGAAGTACAAGCTTTTTAAAAAAATGTTATTGTCTTTACAGATGTGGCAAGAGACTGAAAACATGCTGTTGTTGCACATATTTAATATTCAGGTCTGCATAGGAGCTGCAGCAGGGTGCAGCCTGTTGTTTTTAAAGTATAATACTTGTAATCAGTGTTGGGGAGTAACGGAATACATGTACCGCCGTTACGTATTTAAAATACAAAATATGAGTAACTGTATTCCGTTACAGTTACCGCTTAAAAAGGTGGTATTTAGAATACAGTTACTTTGTTGAAATAAATGGATTACATGGCAGTACTTTCCTGTTTCATATTGTCGCAGGTCAGGACTGTTTCGGTTTTGTTTGACAGCTATGTTCTGTAGTTCCAGGCGGCAGCGTTGCGGTTGCCATGGTTACAGGGGGATGCTCTTGCTCTGCGTGTTTCCTGGGTGACAGAGCGCCTTTTTGTTGTTGTTGTTGTGCTAAGCTAACAGGCAGAATGCTACAGGCATAGCTCTAAAGAATGTAGCATCATGGGCAGTGTAGTCCGTGCTGCAGGGAGAATGGACTGCCATGCCCGTTATGTGTCTGTGAGCGCGAGGTGGAAGAAAAAGGAGAGTCGAAAAGTACGAATTGTCATCCATCAAAAACGGGAGCTGGAAGCATGTAAATATAATAATAACCACTGCAGCCAAGAAGAGTGCCTGAGGAGCCCAGTTGTAAGTAAGCTATTAAGACTCGACTGTACACTGTGTTCGTGTTTTCCTCCGAAACAATAAATTCTGTTGGAGCAGCCTTTCAACGCTTCTCTCTGTCTCTCGCAAGCAGAGTTGACCCAGACAACAAAGTAAAGCCATTTTTCGGCTACGAGCCCGACCAGGAACCCGTATTAGTCAGAGGTCCTTTTACTACGGTTCGGAGCCGCGGACCTTCAATAATAGTAATAAATCACACAGCAATAGTACATTCACGTAGTTGTAAAATGCATGATAATATGTTAAGTAATCCAAAGTATTCAGAATACGTTACTCTCATTGAGTAACGGAATACATTACAGAATACATTTTAGGGCATGTATTCTGTAATGGAATACATTTCAAAAGTAACCTTCCCAACACTGCTTGTAATAAAAGTACAGTAACAGTAATTAGTGACTGAGCAGCTCGGGGCGTTTCTCTTGATTTCTTTAGTCAGGGTAAATTCATTCACCTGCATGGGTTAGCTAAACGAACCCTGACAGCCGAGTGCTCATTTTAGCTAGCTAGGTCTCAGGACCGAGCTAAGGACGGTAGTTATGGAGTAGCTTACAAACACATTTAACTTACCGAAAAAGTGCAGCGGGGCCTCGGGTCCTTCTGTCGGGTAGTCCAGTTTACTGAAGAACACCTCAGGCTGTCAGGTTAAAACACTCGGTTGTGTTTTCGTAGTGTAAACGCTGGCCCTCCTCTCAGAGCCTACGCTCTATCTGCCAGTGATGTGCGGATCGATCCTGAAATATCGATTCCTCCGATACCAATCATTTATGTTATAGAATCAATTCTCACATTAAAATATCGATATTTTAGTAATTTAGGATAAATTAACATTAACAGGGACACAGTGGAAAGAAACTATAACATTCGGATTGTCTACATTCAAAGAAACTACTTCCTCTTCCGCCTTTCATAGTCATGTGCGAAATACGGCTGTGTAAATGTCTCGCAGCCATTGGCGTGCGCACTCACAACAATGGCTGAGCGTAATTGGAGTCATGTGCGGACTTGTTTTACCTCCACAAACAACTGAGACCTGGTTTGCGATACATGTGGCAAAAAAGTGCTCCAAGAGTGAGGTGTTGTGGCCATACTAGTGAGACATTCAAAAGGGCTGTTGGGGGGGAATACATTTTACAGGGTTTATTTATCGGATAAAATACATTAAATGTCACCGTTATTATTGGCCGGCCGGCCCAGAAACAGCGGGGCTGTCCAAATTCAGAGGCTGCTTCCACCTGAGGACCCGGCCTTCGCGGTCTAATGAAAGCCGGGTAGTACGTCACGAGCTCTCTCGGTGGAGTGAAACTCTGCTGTCTGCTCCTTGCTATCTAAAATACAACCGGGTGCTGGCGTAAACTCGCGACCGGCTCACACTTTGTTTAATTAGTTTTCTGTTTGACGTTTATTCAGCTTTGTGAAAACCCCGGAGGAACCCTTCCGAGGGATTAATAAAGTTAAATTTAATTTAATCTAATCTAATAACTTTAATCTCAGCCAAACCGATTTACTCACGAACAAATAAAACACTGAAAAAGCCAAACAATAACATTTTTAAGTTATCAAAGTGACTTATACATCATGTTTAACCCGAGCAGTGAAAGACCGCAGGGGTTTGGAAACGATGTGTCGGTCGTCTCAGATATTTGAAGTTTACACAGCTACATTCTCACCTGAAACTATGTTAAAAGTTTTTTTGCGACCCAGAAAGAGAAATAAGAGTAATATTAAAACTAAGTAGCTGCTGCCATTGTTGGAAACTGGAATTGGCTGGGCCGTGCTATGAATTCTGCAACATGGTTTTTCAATTTTGTTGTCCGGGTGGAAAATCAGGAGAAATTTGGGAGAATGGTGGCTCCGGGAGATTTTTTGGGGGGGGCACTAAAATTTGGGATTCTCCCGGAAAAATCAGCAGGGTTGGCATGTATGGTTGTGGCAACATCACTAACCTTGTCAAACACCTCAAAGTAAATCATATCACAGAATATGATGAGCATATGTTGAGGCGAACTGAAGAGGAGGAGAGGGACAGGTGCTGCTAGGGCAATACAGACATCTCTCACGGAGTCCTTTAGTGCTGCAGGCAGGCAACGAGTTCAAATAGGCACAACTTCAGTTTTTTTTATTTCTATATGATGAACTCTGCATTATTAAGTGATAAGAACAAGTAATCTGATGTCCTGTAATCATTATGACGCTATAATTTGAGATACAATAAATAAAATAAGTTTTTGTACAAAGTATCGGATCAGTATCGTCGATACCATCCTGAATATTAGTATGGGATCGGAAAGGAAATCAGTGGTATCGCACATCACTACTATCTGCTATTCCCGAACAGAGATACGCAAGCTTCTCCGTGACCGCAGCTGCCAGTCAAAGCTGCTACGATGACGTTTCACCCCAATTTAACATCACCACGGTAGGAATTAGAACCAAACTTCAGGTTTCAGGTTTCCCATGACATGCTACGGACTAGCCACTTAAAATTCCAAAGTGCTGCTAAAACGACCAAAGCGTCCTTCTTGTCCACAATCATCCTGGCCAGTGACCATAACCCCCGTACCTTATTTAAAATTTTTAACTCTGTGGTTAACCCTTCCCTGGACATGCCTTTAATTTATTCTCAGGCTCTTTGTGAGTGATTTCAAACTCACTTTTTAGAAAAGGTCTCATCTCTTAAGTCCTCCCTTCCCCCTGCTTTATATCCTCTCCCCATTCCTGAGTGCATTTCAACTTTCCACCAGTTTGAGCCTGTGTCACTTTTGACTCTTAAGCGGCTAGTTGCTCAAATGAATAACACCAATACTGTGCTTGACATTCTTCCATCTCATTTAGCTAAGGACTGTTTTGATGTAATTGGACCTAGTATCCTATTTCTTATGAACTTTTCCTTGCTCTCAGGCTGTGTTCCTTTGGCCTTTAAGCATGCTGTAGTCCACCCGATTCTTAAAAAAAGAAACTGACTGTTATGACCTTTCAAACTACAGACCGATCTCTAAGCTTTCGTTCTTGTCCAATATCCTGGAGAGACTAGTTCTCTCCCAGCTCCAGGCGTACTTGGACACGAACAAAATTGCTGAGAAATTTCAATCTGCCTTTAAGCCATTGCATAGCACTGAAACAGCGTTGGTTAGAGTTCTTAATGATATTCTTGTAATCACTGATACTGGACGCTCTATGGTCCTAGTTTTACTGGACCTCTCTTCGGCCTTTGATATGGTGGACCATAACATTTTATTACTAAGACTTGAGCACACTGTGGGTATTAGAGGCACTGCCCTCGACTAGTTTAAATCATACCTCGCTGATAGATCTTTATCAGTTCACTTAGGCACCTTCTCCTCTTCCTCCACTCCGGTCTGTTGTGGTGTGCCTCAAGGATCAGTTTTAGGCCCTATTCTCTTCTCACTGTATTTGTTCCCTCTAGGTGCAATCTTTGAAAAATACAATATCGCCTTCCGATGTTATGCCGATGACATACAGATCTATTTTGAACTTACTGACGACCTTGCTGTGTCCCTGCACTACTTTCAAGAATGCATGCGGGAGGTCAAAGAATGGTTCCTGAGTAATTCCCTCGTTTTAAATGATAAGAAGACTGAGATTGTGGTGTTCAACAGTAAAATCCCTCGTGCCCAACTCTGTGCTGCCCTGGGTTCCTTTGCTAGCTTTTCTTGTGACTATGTCAGTAACTTGGGTGTACTGCTGGATAGCTCACTCAAACTCGATAAGCAAGTGTCTGCTGTAGTGAGATCTAGCTTCCACCAACTGCGCCTTATCTCTAAGGCTAGGCATTATGTTCCGCATGAGGACCTGGAGAGGCTTATTCACGCTTTTGTGACCTCTAGGTTGGATTATTGTAACTCTTTGCACTATGGTCTTCATTCTTCTCTTCTTCTTAGACTGCAAACAGTCCAAAATGCAGCAGCCCGCCTTTTGACTGGTACCAGGAAATTTTGCCATATTACTCCTGTCCTAGCTAGCCTGCATTGGCTGCCCATAAAGTACCGTATTCAATTTAAAATATTGCTCCTTACTTTCAAAACTATTAATAAATTAGCGGCAAGTTATCTTAGTGAACTTCTCAAACCACATACTCCTGCTAGAACACTCAGATCTGCCACTCAACTACTTCTGACCCAACCCAGATCTCGACTGAAGTCCCGGGGTGACCGTGCGTTTGCTCTGGCTGCCCCGGTACTGTGGAATACCCTTCCTCTTGACCTCCGCGCATCTGATTCCATTGCACTGTTCAAATCACGATTAAAAACCCACTTATTCAATCTTGCCTTTCCCTCTAGTTAATATTTCTTTTATGATTTTATATCATGCACTTTTATGCTCATTTAAATTCTTATTTGCTCTGTACCTATTGCCTTCCTATGTATCAGTGACAGTTATCTGCTTGCATACTTAGTACTTGCTTTGGTCCTATTTCTATTATCCTCCTCCTATACTCTATCTTACTTGTTAAGCACCTTGGCATACCCTTGGTTTTTAAGTGTGCTTTATAAGTAAAGTTTATTATTATTATTATTATGGGAAAAGAGACCCCTTGGACATAAATCAGCATGATGAGAACTATTGAAAACAAAAGAAAGAATCTTTGGAAAACAATTATCTGAGGAGAATAAATTTATTTTAGTCTGACCCCAGTCCCATCCGCTAACATGGAGGAGGCGGGGTTTATGACCTATACTGCAGCCAGACACCAGGGGGCGATAGAGACGTTTTGGCTTCATTTTTGGGATGCTGTCGCACCAGACACCAGGGGGCGATAGAGACGTTTTGGCTTCATTTTTGGGGTGCTGTCGCGTCATCCATGTTTTCTACAGTCAATGGGGGGGACGGGGACACTCCTACATGAAGTGAAATTTTTTTCCCACTCAAATGTAAAACCATTTATTTTATTTTATTGTATTAAGCATCTTACAATTTTAAGTCACGTCTGTTCTTTGTGTTTCACTTATATTAGTATATTTTATATGTATGTTTTGTTATTAATTAAATATACATATGCTGCCTCTGGCATAATTTATTATCAGTTATTTCATCTTAATTCATGTTTATACTTACACATGACTAATAATTCTAATTAACTAAGGTCGTTACACTCAGTTGTCTGTTCATGAAACTTCCCATATGTTACCCGTATGGTGCCCATAGAACATAGCCCATCTGGGCTGGCTCAGGTGGGTCCTACTTGGCTAACTCGGGTGGGTCCCAGATTGGATGCCCATTGTAAGCCCATCCCCACTTGGAACCCCCATAGCCCACATACTGGTGTTTACTGGGATCCAATGTCAGTTATTTTACGTCCTGTGCTAGGCTAGGTTACAACTTATCCAGTTCAAGGTATTGTACAGGGTTTACTATTCGAAGTCTCGTCTGTCTGAGATTTACCCACAAGTGGTGGATCAGTGTGAGAGATGTCATGCCCATGTTTTTTGTTGTTGTTTTGAAAAGCATACAAGAGTGAAAACAGATATAAGATCCCTAGAAAAATTATATAAATGAAACTTGTATGTTTTAGATACTTACCAAAACAACATACGAAAGTGGCCACTTTCATGAGTAAATCATATAAACCTTATATACAGTGGGGCAAAAAAGTATTTAGTCAGCCACCGATTGTGCAAGTTCCCCCACCTAAAATGATGACAGAGGTCAGTAATTTGCACCAGAGGTACACTTCAACTGTGAGAGACAGAATGTGAAAAAAAAATCCATGAATCCACATGGTAGGATTTGTAAAGAATTTATTCGTAAATCAGGGTGGAAAATAAGTATTTGGTCAATAACAAAAATACAACTCAATACTTTGTAACATAACCTTTGTTGGCAATAACAGAGGTCAAACGTTTACTATAGGTCTTTACCAGGTTTGCACACACAGTAGCTGGTATTTTGGCCCATTCCTCCATGCAGATCTTCTCGAGAGCAGTGATGTTTTGGGGCTGTCGCCGAGCAACACTGACTTTCAACTCCCGCCACAGATTTTCTATGGGGTTGAGGTCTGGAGACTGGCTAGGCCACTCCAGGACTTTCAAATGCTTCTTACGGAGCCACTCCTTTGTTGCCCGGGCGGTGTGTTTTGGATCATTGTCATGTTGGAAGACCCAGCCTCGTTTCATCTTCAAAGTTCTCACTGATGGAAGGAGGTTTTGGCTCAAAATCTCACGATACATGGCCCCATTCATTCTGTCCTTAACACGGATCAGTCGTCCTGTCCCCTTGGCAGAAAAACAGCCCCATAGCATGATGTTTCCACCCCCATGCTTCACAGTAGGTATGGTGTTCTTGGGATGCAACTCAGTATTCTTCTTCCTCCAAACACGACGAGTTGAGTTTATACCAAAAAGTTCTACTTTGGTTTCATCTGACCACATGACATTCCCCCAATCCTCTGCTGTATCATCCATGTGCTCTCTGGCAAACTTCAGACGGGCCTGGACATGCACTGGCTTCAGCAGCGGAACACGTCTGGCACTGCGGGATTTGATTCCCTGCCGTTGTAGTGTGTTACTGATGGTGACCTTTGTTACTTTGGTCCCAGCTCTCTGCAGGTCATTCACCAGGTCCCCCCGTGTGGTTCTGGGATCTTTGCTCACTGTTCTCATGATCATTTTGACCCCACGGGATGAGATCTTGCGTGGAGCCCCAGATCGAGGGAGGTTATCAGTGGTCTTTTATGTCTTCCATTTTCTGATGATTGCTCGCACAGTTGATTTTTTCACACCAAGCTGCTTGCCTATTGTAGATTCACTCTTCCCAGTCTGGTGCAGGTCTACAATACTTTTCCTGGTGTCCTTCGAAAGCTCTTTGGTCTTGGCCATGGCGGAGTTTGGAGTCTGACTGTTTGAGGCTGTGGACAGGTGTCTTTTATACAGATGATGAGTTCAAACAGGTGCCATTCATACAGGTAACGAGTGGGGGACAGAAAAGCTTCTTACAGACGACGTTACAGGTCTGTGAGAGCCAGAGATTTTCCTTGTTTGAGGTGACCAAATTCTTATTTTCCACCCTAATTTACGAATAAATTCTTTACAAATCCTACCATGTGAATTCATGGATTTTTTTTTCACATTCTGTCTCTCACAGTTGAAGTGTACCTCTGGTGCAAATTACTGACCTCTGTCATCATTTTAAGTGGGGGAACTTGCACAATCGGTGGCTGACTAAATACTTTTTTGCCCCACTGTAATTCACTATATGAAGTAGGCCACATCTGATGCAAGTCTTTTATAAGTTTTTTCTATTTCTTTTCCATATGGGTGGAGTCAGTATTCAGTTATTCTTTCCAAGGCTCTTGGGACCCAGGTCTGCATGGACCCTTTTTTTTTATAGCTATTTTTGGGCTTCCAATTAATACTGGTCTAACTAACCCTACACACTTCAGAATATTAGCCTTTACATCACTTTTGGCCAGGCGTTGTATCTTACTCCTTTGGAAATCTTCAAAGCCACCTTCAGTTTCTTTTTGGTTTCGAAATGTGATGTGAATATGTGAGGGGAACAGAGTGTATTGTAATTGTAAACGACTAATGTACAGGGTGGGCCATTTATATGGATACACCGTAATAAAATGGGAATGGTTGGTGATATTAAAGTCCTGTTTGTGGCACATTAGTATATGTGTGGGGGCAAACTCCTCAAGATGGGTGGTGACCATGGTGGCCATTTAGAAGTCGGCCATCTTGGATACAACTTTTGTTTTTTCACTGCTAGCATCATGGACAGGTTTTTGACAGGGCTCCCACACAAACGCAAAGCAGGAGATGAAGCATATCTGAATATGTTTCCAAACCAACTTCCCTCCAAGCCAAATACTAGAAAATATGGTATAGCATATCTTCCCTTTGGCTTCATCTGCACAAGTGCCAAGGTAGGTCTCCCCAACAGAATTAATTTCCCCTGCGTTAGGAGCACATGCTGGGCTGTCCAAATCAGGGACAACCAGTATCCCACATTCTTGATTTTTAGTTCACAAACACTTCTTGACTAACTACTCCTGAAATTTTCGATATGTTAGCTCTTTATACACTAAAGTTACAGTGGGATACAAATAATATCGGTCTGCCACAGTTTGTTCCCCCTGTCCAAATCAGGGACAAACAGTATCCCACAATTGTTTATGTTTTTGAACCCATTTTGCACAGAGAGGCATTTTTTGAAAAATGTATTGGTAGCAATGTTGAATATTATTACACTGAAAAAAAACCCCACTACACGTAAAATAATTGCACGATGATGCCTCTCCATTTCTAAATGGAGGGACAGTAACCGCGTGTGTATATGTACAAGTGTAAAAACTGCAGATAGTAAGATTAACAGTAACAGTATTTTGTCTCTATACGCCATTGTAGAAATTCTTCTCATTCTCATGTAAACAATGTCGTGCACAGCGTGACGTGAAAAAAGGCACATACCTTTGACGTTGTGTGACAAACTCCGTATTCCTCGTCCACACGTAAACGCAAAAACTGAGTTAAAAAAAATCTCAGTTTTTGGTGATTCGAAGATTTTCTTGTAAAACAAAGGTGGGCCTAGCAAAAAAAGTTTGGAACCACTACTATATGCTGTCCTTATTTTCTCCCCCCCTCAACAGGTAGTGGCAGATGGCTGCCCCTGCCAGGGGGTTTCTTCCTGTGCTTTCTCATAGGGGTTCATCTGATTATTGGGCTTTTTCTCTGTAATACGGATTTTTACCTTGCTACATAAAGCACCTCGACCTTGTTTGAAATTGGCTTTATATGAATAAAATTGAACTGAAAATTCAATTGAACTGAAATCTTGGGTGTCTGGGTGACTCTAGATCACACAGTGCATCAGGTTGCTGCTTACTCTGATTAGAACCTTTCTGCAATGAAAGTAAACTGGCACACAGGCATTAACGCGACAATTTCAGGAGTCAGTAATATTTATTTAATCATGGCAGAATGATTAGTGTTCAAATGGGCTCATTGATCGCCAGCCAAAACCAAATGGTCTGCTCTGCCAGTATTTTTCAGACAAGACTGTTGTCATTCGATGAGACACCTGCTGTGGCTGTATATTCTGCAGAGATCCCTGGGTGTTGTTGTCAGAGCTTTCTGATTATAAATACTGGGTAGTAAATGTCAAACTATTTTGGTTACTCCATGCAGTGATGAGCCAGTAGGCAATGACCGCCTATGACAACCAGTGGCACCACTACCAAAACTATTTTCATTTACATGCCATCAATGCACTTTGGAACGTATCAGATGTTTATGATTATTCTTTGCTATATCATTAAAACATGCAAAACACAATCTAAATACAATCACATTTCCAAAGAAGTTGAGATGCTGTTCAAAATGTGAATATAAACTGAAAGCAATCATTTACAAATGTCATAAACCCATATGTTATTCATAATCAACATATTAAATTATTTAAATGAGAAAATGAATCATTTTATGGAAAAAAGGGTAATTTTGATTTTCACATGAAAAGGCCACATTTACCAGAGTAGGGGAAAGGTCTGGACTGCAGGCAGACTCTTCAGCTACAAAGCCATACTGTTATAGTGGATGCAATATGCAGCTTAGCATTGTCTTGCTGAAATATGCACAAAGCCTTCCTGGAAAATGATGTTGTTTCAATGGGAGTTTGATATTGCTCTAAAACTTGTATATAATTTTCCGCACTGATCGTACCTTTTCAGATGTGCAAGCTGCAGGCTTTTAAACCAAGTTCTGATTAAAAAGCATTCTGGATCAACTAAAACATTTTTAGGTAGATTTTAGAACAACCTGATAATGAATTAATAGTTCAGCCTAGAAGTAATAAATACATGAATTAGTTTTTCAGCGTCACTTTGAGACAAGATGTTTCTAATTTTAGAGATACTGCCCAAATGCAAGACAATATAGTCATACATATTTGTTTAATATTCTAGTCAAAAATGACTCCAAGATTCCTCACAGTGTTCCTGAAGGCCACGGTAATGCCATCCCAAGTAAGTATCTGGCTGGACAACATATTTCTAAAACTTTTAGGAAAGAGTACAATAACCTCAGTTGTGAAAAGGCAGGAAATGTGAGGTCATCAGGCCTTTACGTCTTTAAGATATTGCACTTCAGAAAATGACTTGCCAACCACTTTCTTGGTTTTGGCATTTCTTTATTAAACATCACTGATCATAAATGCTGTGATTATGTCAGTGTGAAACTTGCTGCCTGCTCTGATATTGTTTTCTTTCTCTAGTTCCTGTCAGTGGAGGAAGCTCTTATTCCCCTGATATCACCCCACAGAATGCTTGGTGGTAGCTGAGCAACACAGCCCCATCAATGGAGCCATTGTCAATTGACAGCCTGCGCACATGCTGTAAAACCCGAAGTGCCAAAAGTGCCAACACAATATGGATATGCAAAAGAGGCCACCTGAAAATTGCATTATTATTATTATTATTATTATTATTATTATTATTATTATCCATTAACGCTTGTGTTGTGTCTGGAAACCAGTCACGGTTCACCACAATCTCTATTTAGAAATGTGTGATTCAACATGTGTCTCTGTAACTTTTTTTTTTATTGCATTTTCATAATTGCTGAAACAGTTACAGTCTTTGTCAAAGTCACTTTGGAAACACCTTGTTAAATGTCTTAGGCAATTCAGATACCTTTGTCCTAGTTACTGCTAAAATTAGCATTTTTTTTCCTATTATTTCCACATAAGGAGCATTTTTTTGTTACACCGAAAAATACTTGCACATCCTGTACCTCTGTACTTTAGCTCAGTCATCATCTCTTAACATGATTCTTCTCAGGACAGATGGTGGTAATTTCTTCTTTTGTGAAACCAGGATAAAGTAGAATAGAATAGCCCATTAAATAAGGTAAATGAGTTTTTATGTAGATTTTAAGTAATCCATCCACCAAAAATAGCTATGCCTTTTTTACAAGAGCCAGCAACTTGATGTTCACTACTGATATAACATTTGATTTAAAAAACAAAAACAAAACCCCCCCAAAAAAAAACAAAAAAAAATGGAGGTCAAAATGAAAAGCAGCAGGGAATTAAACACCTAGAAATTAAGTTGCCCTTGAAGCCTTATACATATATGATATATGATGAATATGATGATGAAGAAAGTAACCATGAAAGAAGAATGTAACACATCAGGATTCAGGAGCAGCTACATAGATCAGGGGCAGAGTTTGTGGAGGTTGCTTTCATGGAAGATGTTCTCCATGATGTTCTCCAAGTGGTTGTGATGAAAGTGGCTCCATGATGATTCCTTCTCTTCCTCCTCGTTCTTGGGTTTCTGCTGCCTGAGGTATTCACTGAGCACACAGTCGGTTGGGGCCATCTTCCTGATGTACTCGTGGATGTTCATTGTCTCATCCTGGACCGTGGTACTGACACTCACTAGTTCCCAGCCTTCTTCCTTCCACTTAGCATACAGCCTCAAGGTGCTGGACTTGGGGTGAAACCTTCCATGCACCTGATCACAGGCAGGGCGTAGGTGTTGATAGCCCGGATCTTGTTCTCACCATTCAGCTGACTCCTTAGGACTTGCCTGAGCCTCTGCAGGTAACTGGTGGTTGCAGCTTTCTAGCAGCCTCTTCATGGTTCCCATTTGCCTTTGGAATCCCTACAGGCAAATGTCCTCTAGCTGTCCTCTATGTCTGCAATGTTGCCTTCTGTTAGTTTGATCCCCTCAGTTCTGACTACCTTCCCTCTTTATTATCATCCGACTACAGGGTGAGCCATTTATATGGATACACCGTAATAAAATGGGAATGGTTGGTGATATTAAAGTCCTGTTTGTGGCACATTGTAATTAATTAAACTTGATTAATTGCAATTAATTCCACAAGAAAATTTGCCCCAAAGTGCAAATGCTTTTTTTTTTTAAAGGGTTTTAGTAGGCGACAGAATAAATAATAGAAATGTACATGAATATTTTAAACTAGAGCTCTTTTAATTTATGGGGGGAAAAAGCATTTAAGCTGCATTTCAATGCAAAAAAGAGAAAAAAAAATATCCATGGGCAAAATTGGGCAGACTTAAAAATCAAGTGTTATTTTAAGTACTTTAAGTACATTTTCAGAATGGTATTGTCTTTAAATGTTGCAACCTGCAAGTGAGAACAGTCTCTCACATGGGACAGAAGTGACAGGACTAATCAAATACTTGCAGACCAGGACAGACAGCTGTGGGTGGGTCCCTGCTCGACTGGACCACCACTGCAGCGCGCAGTCTATCTCGCTGATGGTGGATTCTGCTCTGTACAAACTCGGGGCCCTGTTACACAAGGCTTCTACATATGAATCTGTAGCACATTTTCTAACAGTCCAGAGCAATCCATTTTGCAAGAGAGTTTGTAAGTTTGTCTGATGTTAATTTACTAATTTTGGTCCTGAAGCCAGTCATTTCATCAAGTCTGCGCTGCCGACACCTTTTGGTGGTACTCGAACTGCTAGCTCTAACAGCTCCCACACTTTCTGTGCTCGCTGCGACATGTTTTGCATTTAGATGGTACCGCAAGGTTGAAGTGCTTCGATGGTATGCAAACTCCTTTTTGCACAGTTTGCACAAAACCACGCTTTTATCAAGGCTTCCGTCGGGTAGTCTTTAGAAGTAAAATTTTTATATACAATACCCATTTGTACTTGAAGTCTTCTACTTTTTCAGGGCATTGTCACTTTCGTTGACAGGTTCCTCACAAAGGCAGCAATAGTAACCAGTTAGGGCTAGGTATCGTCACTGATTTCTAGAATCCCGATTCAATTTGATCCACGATTTGATTAGATTCAAATCAATTTTGACTCAGACAGTCAGAAATATTATAATTCTGATAATTTATCAGTACTGACACTTGTGAGACTTCATCAGTGTAAGCATCACAGCAGATGCCTTTGTATCAAAGTAATTGAGAATAAAACAGAGAAAAACATGAAAGAGATTTTCCTGGCCTGACTTTTTATAGCAGATAACCTTAAAATATTGTGCAGTAGATCAAAAACTGAAGAAAACCTTGACTCAACATATGTACATTACCTGATGCTGCTAAAGTGAAGCAGAGCAACGTTACAAAGGTTTTGTTAAAGAAAGGTTTTGCAATTTGGCATAGTTTAAAGTTTAAATTTCTTCAGTATTAAACAGGAGAAATGAGGCTTTCTTGTCGGAAGAAATAAAAAAAGAAAACAGTGGCTGACAGCGCTGTAAACGATGGTAGACTGGTGGGTAATAAGCAATCGAATAATGCAGAAAACAGAGATTTGAGATGGGAAACTGTTCTTGAACTACACTGAGAGAGAGAGAAAGAGCTGTGCAGGAAGTGTGATTTTATCGTGGTGGAAGCAAAACAGCAAAAGTAAGAGGGAATTCATGACAATATTTATGTGAAGCATAGTTTGGATCTTCTTTTGCTGCTGGTTCAGTAGTCAATTTTGGTTGGAGAGAGACAAAACCTGGAGCTTCAGAATATGTCAGATGTCCGCTTTCTTACCCGATAGCATGTACACAGACACGCCATCGGTGCTAAAAGTTAACAGATGTGTCGGGTCCGCGCTTTGTATTTACGTGTTTTTGCAGAATCCGTTTGCCTGCTCTCATTTACTGTTTTAGCTGTTTGGTGGTTGTTGAAACAGTTTTGTAATGTTTGTGAGATTCTGGCATTTCTGGCAAAATACATTTGTATTTAAAAATCAATTCAGGATTTTAATGAATCAGTATCGCTTTATTCAAGCTAAAAATAGATTTTAATTGGAAAATCGATTATCAAAACCCACCCCTATAACCAGTTGCCTGCTAGGCGTCGCCTCTATTAATTAATGTCAGTTAACTAGACTTCCCCTCTTTCTTAATGCCCTTAAAAACATTTCAGTGGAAGTAGTATCTGATAAATAACATGGTGCTTTATGTTGTATGGCCCATCCAGGAAGTTTGTGCTTCAGTTTTGTTGAAATGAGCAGATATGTGTCTGTGCCCTGTGTGTGGGTGTTGTATATAAATGACACACAATGACATATACTTTAAAAACGTTCCATTAAACTGTCTCACTGACAAATCTGCATTAATACTTCTTAGTCGGCCCAAGCAAATGTCAAGCCAAATAAAAACAAACTGATGGTGTATGTCTGTACAGTGTATGTGTGAACTTTGGTTCTAATAATCAAAAGTCAACACTGCAGGACTGATGTTTGTCTGAAGTCTGGCTTTTATCCTGCAGGCTGGTGGAAAAGCTGGGAAATCTATCATCATGGGTCAAGTATAGGTTAAGATCTAAAAATAGAAAATGCAACTATGAAAGCTGAAAAGTGGGTGAAGCCATTCCAAGGCACTTCTCACAGTTCTTTACATTTATTTTGACCATACTATTATTATTATTGTATTGGTCAACATTTTCAACACTTATTTGTTAGGATCCCTGGGTCTGTTGACCCAGGGTTTTTGAGTTTATTATATTATTTATCATTTCTAGTCTTTGGTTTCTTTGAGTTCTGTCTTATGGTTTATGTCTCTGTGTTCTCTAGTTGCTCTGTCTCCCCTGTCAGCTGTATCCCCTTGTCAAGTTCGCGTCTCTGTGTTATGTTTCCTGTTTTACTTTGAAAGTCTGTCTCATGTAAATGCGTCTGGTTTTGCTTCCTTTGTCTCGTTAGGCCTGATTTGCCCCAGCTGTGTTTCCCTCCTGTTACC
The DNA here is from genome assembly GCF_900408965.1 of Simochromis diagramma. Classification (NCBI taxonomy): domain Eukaryota; kingdom Metazoa; phylum Chordata; class Actinopteri; order Cichliformes; family Cichlidae; genus Simochromis; species Simochromis diagramma. The sequence continues at coordinate 59,009 of NW_024387372.1, forward strand.
CATTCCCTGATTGCTCCCTCTATGTATTTAAGCCCTGTGTTTCTCTGTGTCTGTGTTGTGATCTACTCTCATCTTGCTGTGTGGTTTGTCTGTTTGCCAGTTCAGGTTATTGTTTGTATTCCCAGTTTATTGTTAGTATTCCCAGTTTTGTTAGTTCTCTGTTTGCCATCTAGCAATAAATCTGAGTTTAAGTTCACCTTTTGTCTAAGACTGTCTGCACTTTGTGTCCTCCTACTACCATTCCTGCCTGCACACATCCCTCACACGACAGAAGATTGCGACCAGAACATGGACCCTAGACTCTTCAGCCTTTGAGTTTTACGCTGAGATGGAGCAGATGATTAAGCTTCTTGACCGCATTGCCCAGGCCAAGGATTTGAGGACCATGGCGGTTGGGTCCGAGGGGCCCGTCCAGCAACCTGCCTCCGCTGCATCGCCACCACCTGTGGCTCCCACGCCATCGCCTGCAGCGCCACCACCTGCGGCTCCCACACCGTCACCTGCAGTGCCACCCTCCTCGTCTGGTCCAGCCTCCGAGTCTTCGTCCTCGTCTGGTCCAGCCTCCGAGTCTTCGTCCTCGCCTGGTCCCGCCTTGCCGCCGTCCGGACCGCATCCTGCGCCTCAACATCGCCGGCCTCCTTCCGGGCCTCTGATTGGATGTCCTCGCCCTGCCCGGCCACTTTCCAGGTCGTTGGCTGGACATCATTGCTGTTGTGGCCTCCGAACCTGCTTCGTCGTCGCCACCGCTGCCTTCCGCGCGGCCGGCCTCCGGACCTGCTACAACCTGCAGAGGAAACACCATTTTTGCTACATGTACCACATGACGTGTTCTGTGCAGCGTCAAAAATGAAATGATTTATTACAGCAGCAGAATATAGTTTGAGTTTGGCCTCTATTTTTTTTTTCTTCTTTTTTTTATACCATGGGAGTCTGAGGATTTACAAGCTTTGCCACTTAGTCTCAAGTGGCCCTTACTGGAAGAGGTGGGAAATTTTAGGAAATGGATAACCAAACTGAGAGCGTTTTGTTATATGAGAGGAGGTGAGCGAACCATGCTCTGTGAGTATACCTGTCTGCCACTGTATAACTGGATAATGAGATTAAAGGTTTGATGGTGAGTAAGTGTACCAAATCATCAGACTGTTTTGAATGACATGGCAGCTGGAATGAAATGTTTTCCACATACTGTAGCTTTAGGGAAGCTGTACCTAACTGGGTGAAATCGTACATATGCTGTTTTTGTATGCATATGTGTTATGTGCGTCAAAAGCTAATATTAATGTGTGTGGAGTCAACTAAATTTGGGTATTTTTTTCTAGTTTGTTATTCCTGTGTGAGCACCACCTCCAGGCGCGCTGATATGAACACATGAAGCACATGTTTAGTTCCTGGGGTCATACCCTGGGGGGTCGTTTACAGAACGGTTCGTGATCGAGTCTGCTTCTCAAATTTGCAGTAAGGAAAACATTAAATGGGGCACAGCAAAGAGTCAGCTGACTGACAAATTCAGCATATGTCAAGAGTGAGGAAGTAAACAAGCTCAACTCTGCACTTAATTTTGACCTCTGAGTGTTCTGCATCCACACCAGGTATAGGAAAATGAGCTTTTGCCTTTTTGCCTAATACTTACTGAATTGCTCACAAAAAGCAATACTGAGCCCTGAAAGTACTTTGGGATCAACAATCGTGTACTTCTTTGGCTTTAGCTTTTTAAGATGAGGGAGCATTTAAGGATGACCATTGTTTCCAAAAGTACTGATATTTTGGACTGATTCAGAATAAGACTTACAGTAAGCAATCTTTAAAAAGTTTAGTTTCTATTCATGCTTGCTGTCTGTTGGTATTGTATTTCTTTTTTAAATTTTATTTTTATGGTTTATTTTGCACCCCCACCCCGCCACCCCCCATGTTCCCTCTGTCTTGTTATTTTGTTACTCATTTACTGTTTTATGTTGCTTGCTAGTTCTCTCCTGTTTTACTTCTGCTGGCTTGCTGTCATTGATTTGCTTCACCTGTTCCTTATTGTCCCCTGCTGCGTTGCTTTCCACACATTAGTCTCCAGTATATTTAAAGCCTTAGTTTGCGTGTTTTCATTGTTGTGTTGTACTGTTTTGCTTCCTACCTCTTGCCCTGTGTGTCCTCTTCGGCTCTTAGATTTTTGTTATTCTGCTCCCAGGAATCTCTTTTTGATTTCTGTTTTGACTTCTTTCAGCCTAATAAATGGCTGGTCTCTTGTTGTTTGAATGCTGCCCTGTGTCCTGCACTCTGGGTGCTCTTTCCTCACACTCCACCACATGACGGAACAACACGACCAGACAATGAACCCAGCAGATTCAGTGTGCGGTGATTTATGAGGGGTTTTCACTTCGAGTTGTTGGGCTTTATGTACAATGGTGTTCTGTGCTTGTGTCTGTGCAGAATTGGGTAAAATAGTTCATTTCTGCCAACCAAAATTTTTTTTCGTGTAATTACCTAATATTACGAGGGAAGTTGGTGCAGCTGACCATATTACTACCACACCACCCAATTTACTTCTCAAGTCAGCTCAAGCAAGACAGCTCTGTTTCCCCTCCTTTCTTCCATCTGAAGCTCTGGTGATGTGGGTGGGCTAGCTAAGTCCACTGGGAATGCATTGACCAAACCCAGCACCAGCCAGCTCCAACCATCACTGCAGTAGCAGCCCAGTATCCAGCAGCAGCAGCTACAGACTGTCCAGTTCTACCATTGCCCCAGCCAGAGACTGAATGTGGCCCACCACCCCTAGAGTTCAAGGACCAGTCCCAGCTCTAAGGGTGATGATGACCAGGGTTCAATTCAATTCAATTCAATTTTATTTATATAGCGCCAAATCACAACATAAGTCGCCTCAAGGCGCTTCATAGATACAGAGAAAAACCCAACAATCATATGACCCCCTATGAGCAAGTACTTTGGCAACAGTGGGAAGGAAAAACTCCCTTTTAACAGGAAGAAACCTCCGGCAGAACCAGGCTCAGGGAGGGGCGGCCATCTGCTGCGACCGGTTGGGGTGAGAGAAGGAAGACAGGATAAAGACATGCTGTGGAAGAGAGACAGAGGTTAATAACAGATATGATTCAGTGCAAAGAGGTCTATTAATACATAGTGAGTGAGAAAGGTGACTGGAAAGGAAAAACTCAATGCATCATGGGAATCCCCCGGCAGCCTATGTCTATTGCAGCATAACTAAGGGAGGATTCAGGGTCACCTGGTCCAGCCCTAACTATATGCTTTAGCAAAAAGGAAAGTTTTAAGTCTATTCTTAAAAGTAGAGATAGTGTCTGTCTCCCGAATCTAAACTGGAAGCTGGTTCCACAGAAGAGGGGCCTGAAAACTGAAGGCTCTCCCTCCCATTCTACTTTTAAATACTCTAGGAACAACAAGTAGGCCTGCAGAGCGAGAGCGAAGTGCTCTAATAGGGTGATATGATACTACAAGGTCATTAAGATAAGATGGGGCCTGATTATTTAAGACCTTGTATGTGAGGAGCAGGATTTTGAATTCTGGATTTAACAGGAAGCCAAAACAGGAGAAATATGCTCTCTCTTTCTAGTCCCTGTCAGGACTCTTGCTGCAGCATTTTAGATTAGTTGAAGGCTTTTCAGTGAGTTTTTTGGACATCCTGATAATAATGAATTACAGTAGTCCAGCCTGGAAGTAATAAATGCATGAACTAGTTTTTCAGCGTCACTCTGAGACAGGATATTTCTAATTTTAGAGATGTTGCGCAAATGGAAGAACGCAGTCTTACATATTTGTTTAATATGTGCATTGAAGGACATGTCCTGGTCAAAAATGACTCCAAGGTTCCTCACAGCGTTACTGGAGGCCAAGGTAATGCCATCCAGAGTAAGAATCTGGTTAGATACCATATTTCTAGGCTTTTCAGGGCCGAGTACAATAACCTCAGTTTTATCTGAATTAAGAAGCAGAAAGTTAGCGGCCATCCAGGTCTTTATGTCTTTAAGACATTCCTGCAGTTTAACTAATTGGTGTGTGTTATCTGGCTTCATGGACAGATAGAGCTGGGTGTCATCTGCATAGCAGTGAAAATGTATGCTATGTCTTCTAATGATGCTGCCTAAGGGAAGCATGTATAATGTAAACAGAATTGGTCCTAGCACTGAACCCTGTGGAACTCCATAATTAACCTCAGTGTGTGAAGAGGACTCTCCATTTACATGCACAAACTGGAGTCTATTAGATAGATATGATACAAACCACTGCAGTGCAGTACCTGTAATACCTACAGCATGTTCTAATCGCTCTAATAGGATATTATGGTCGACAGTATCGAATGCTGCACTAAGGTCTAGCAGGACAAGCACAGAGATGAGTCCACTGTCAGAGGCCATAAGAAGATCATTTGTAACCTTCACTAAAGCTGTTTCTGTGCTGTGATGAGCTCTGAAACCTGACTGAAACTCTTCAAATAAGCCATTCCTCTGCAGATGATCTGTTAGCTGTTTGACAACTACTCTTTCAAGGATTTTTGATATGAAAGGAAGGTTAGAGATTGGCCTATAATTAGCTAAGACTGCTGGGTCTAGAGATGCTTTTTGAGTAAAGGTTTAACTACAGCTAGCTTGAAGGCCTGTGGTACATAGCCGATCATTAGAGATAGGTTGATCATATTTAAGATCGAAGAATTAATTAATGGCAGGACTTCTTTGAGCAGTTTTGTAGGAATGGGGTCTAAAAGACACGTTGATGGCTTGGAGGAAGTAATTATTGAAGTTAACTCAGAAAGATCAATTAGAGAAAAAGAGTCTAACTTAACATCAATGGTACTAAGAGTAGCTGTAGATAATATTACATCTGTGGGATGATTACTGGTAATTTTTTCTCTAATGATAAAAATTTTATTTGTGAAGAAGTTCATGAAGTCATTACTAGTTAACGTTAAAGGGATTGTTGGCTCAAAAGAGCTCTGACTTTTTGTCAGCCTGGCTACAGAGCTGAAGAGAAACCTGGGGTTGTTCTTATTTTTTTCAATCAGTGATGAATAGTAAGATGTTCTGGCTTTGTGGAGGGCTTTCTTATAAAGCAGCAAACTATTTCTCCAGGCTAAATGATGATCCTCTAAATTTGTGACATGCCATCTCACAAATTTAGAGTCATCTGCTTTAGGCTACGTGTTTGAGAATTATACCACGGAGTCAGGTACTTCTGATTTGAGACCTTAGTTTTCACAGGAGCTACAGTATCCAGAGTCGTACGTAGTGAGGAGGTGAAATTATTAACAAGATAATCGACCTCTGTTGGGGTAGCGTTCAGATAGCTGCTCTGCACTGTGTTGGTACAGGGCATTGAAGATGATAACAGTGGGTGGATTATATTCTTAAACTCAGTTACAGCGCTTTCAGAAAGACATCTACTGTGATAAAGTCTACTCTACACCGCTATGTAATCAATTATTGTAAATGTAAATGTTATCAGGAAATGATCAGACAGGAGAGGGTTTTCAGGAAACACTGTTAAATGTTCATTTTCTATGCCATATGTTAAAACAAGATCTAGAGTGCGATTAAAGTGGTGGGTGGGTTCTTTTACATTTTGAGAGACGCCAATGAGTCTAATAACAGATTAAATGCCATGTTGAGGCTGTCATTTTTAGCATCTACATGGATGTTAAAATCACCCACAATAATTATTTTATCTGAGCTCAGAACTAAATTAGATAAAAAGTCTGAGAAATCAGAGAGAAACTCTGTGTAAGGCCCAGGTGGACGATAGATGATAACAAGTAAGACTGGTTTCTGAGTTTCACAGCTGGGGTGGACGAGGCTAAGCATCAGGCTTTCAAATGAATTAAAAGTCTGTCTTGGTCTTTCATTAATTAATAGGCTGGTGTGAAAAATTGCTGCCACACCGCCCCCTCGGCCTGTGCTTCGAGATTTCTGGTAGTTAGAATGACTCGGGGGTGTTGATTCATTTAAACTAACATAATCATCCTGCTGCAACCAGGTTTCTGTAAGGCAGAGTAAATCAATTTGTTGATCAATTATTAAGTCATGTACTAACAGAGACTTGGAGGAGAGAGACCTAATATTTAATAATCCACATTTCACTGTTTTACTCTTTGGTTCAGATGTGGATACTGTATTGTTCTTTCTTTGTAATTGTTTATGTTTAAGTTGTTTGTTGCTGGTTTTTAGTTTGTTTTTTGTCTGTTTGGGAGCTGACACAGTTTCTATGGAGATGGGTTTTTGGGGGGGGTAGCAGGAGGAGAGAAGCTGCAGAGAGGCGTGTAAGACTGCAACTCTGCTTCCTGGTCCCAACTCTGGATAGTCATATTTTGGGGGGTTTAATAAATTTGTCCATATTTCTAGAAATGAGAGCTGCTCCATCCAAAGTGGGATGGATCCCGTCTCTCCTAACAAGACCAGGTTTCCTCCAGAAGGTTTGCCAATTATATATGAAGCCCACATCGTTTCTGGTCTGACCTGTCCCTGCCCCGAGGGCTAGGCCGATCAGCCCTAACCCCAGCCTCCAAACCGGGCAGTGTGTGCAGCCTCACGCAACCTAAGAAGCCAACGCCAGCCTCTAAGGCTGCATGTCTGGTGGGGGCGTGGTCTGTGGTCTGTGGAGTGGCTGCGGCGAAGGCAGACACACCCTGTATTAAAAGACTGAACTAGGTCCTGACTGTTATTATGGCAAATGGACTGGTTCTTATATGGCGCTTTTCTACTCTTAAATGCTCACACTTCACCTCACATGACAACATGATTATCCTATATGATATTGTATAGCAACTTGTGTTATAATGTTACTTTGTAAATTTGTTTATCAGAAAAATGACAACCAAAATATCACATATCTAATAGACTCCATATCTATATTATTGCTAATATATATTGTAATATATCTATATCACTAAAGCACTTCTGGATGGATGCAAACTGCATTCCGTTGCCCTGTACCTGTGCATGTGCAATGACAATAAAATTGAATTCTATTCTATTCTGTTCTATTCTAAAATGCAGTCAAAATAATTTCTGTATACAACTGCACAAACAAGTCTCCTGAAGTGAAGAGCAAGCACCTTGAAATGACAGAAAATTCCCTTCCATTCGACGAGACCTTCAAAGCACCTTGGAAAAGGATCATCTGTTCAGAAGTGATGTTACAGTATCCTGATGGGAAGCAGACACTAAAAAAACCCCACAGAGGTAAAAGAGGAAAAATTCTCAAGGACATCTACAGCTTGTCCTTGAGAGTTAATATGACCTAGCAGGCACTGGGAGTGAATGTGCAAGAATGAGTCAGAATTGCTGTAGTCCCAGTACCAGTCCAAATAGTATTACTGCTATTAATCTTTCACAAGAAACCACAAAACTGAAAATCAGGGAGGTTTTTTGTCACTTTATCAAATCTATTGGATTTAAATGAAAGAGGAACTATTATCAGCTTCATACTTCTGGACTGAGGTAGCTATGCTTTGCTTTGTTTTGCTTTTATGTTTCAGTTGAAAATAATTCTTGTTCGTCTACTGGGCCTTAGGGGCACAGCCCCTAAGTTTATCCTCTGTCTATCTTTCTTTAACTATCTTTTCACTTTGTTAAATTGTTGCCTTTTACAGAAACAACAAATGCCTGGGGCTTCGGCACTCACACCCAAAGCTGTGTGCCTAAATATACCCATACCAGTATACCCAATGCTTTGGTCGCTTAGTGCTGGGCCGATCACACAGCGGAGCGTTTACGGTGATGACACAAGCAACCACAGCAGTATTGCGCTGAACAATCGCCACTCACTCGCCAAATCATCTACTTCAGTGCTGATTTCAAACTGTTAACATTTCCTTTTGTGTCATCTGTGAATTGGTGATGTTTTATCAACATAATAAATCTGTGGTAACAAAAAGTGGCACAATTCTACTCTTACATCTTCAACTCAACCATTCACCTAGCACTGTCTGGCAGGTATAATGGCACCCTAATGGCTCAGTCATAGTAGAGTGAAAATAGGACTGCTGCCTCCAAGGTGATTGTCCAGCTCAAATGTTTTGGTGTTCGAAACTTGACTTGAATTAGTTGTGGTGACCAAATGGTCACTCAGAAGCAGAGTGTACAACACCCACAAATTTTGAATGAAATGCTGAACTGCAAGTTGAAAGCGGTTGCTCAAAGTGACTCTGTGAGACAGAATTCAGTCATGAGAGCACCTCATTGGCTATACATCTCTTTGCAATATGGAAGTGGTATTCTGGTTATATTCTTACATAGAAATTAAGGTTGCTTAGCACTTATATCATTTTGCAGTTAAATTGCAATCCTGCAGGAATATTTACACTGTTTGTAGAGAAATATTTTTATTTCCTTTTTAAAATTCATGAAGTTCTGGCTGGACTCTGGATTTAAGTAGTTGTAGTGCAAGTATTCATTTCTACTTATTTCTATTTATATAGACAGCAACAGAGCACAACATATTGGTGGACTGGATGGAATTCTTTCCATCCAATGAGACACTCAAGGCTGCTTGCAAAATGATCATCTGGTCAGAAGTGGCAAGGAAAGAAAAACTAAAACAGACATAAACAGCCAACTTGAGCTTGAAGTCGAAACTTTCAAGTTACATATTGATTTATGTTCCAACTCACCTATGGGCCAGAAGGCAGTGGCAGAAAGAATGACGCTAATATGAGTCTCCTCTGTGGGGTGAGCAGCTCTGCATTCCAAAGACAGCTTGGAGCAGATCTGCTGCTCCTTCGCATTGCTTTGGGCTCCCCCAGGATTCTCTGGAAAACACTGGTGGGGAAAATGACATCTGGAATACCTTGCTTAGCCTGCTGCCACTGCAACCTGTTTTTAGATGAATGAAAATGGATAAAGACATATAGGTATTATACTTATCTTATCCTTAACTGGATTTGGATTTGCATTCAATATGGTATTAGTATTTATATTTGTCAAAACAGTTTTGGGATAATAGACCTCCCTTCTTGTACCATTGGGTTTAAATGTCGATTTGATGAGTTATTTTAGATACAAAAATATAATTCAGTTGAATTTTGACGTTTTGGCTTGTGGGTATCTGACTTGAGAAACTGACAGAGGTCAATTCCACCATGGGCATTCAGTGTGTGTGTGTGTGTCTGTGTCTGTGTCTGTGTATGCATTAAGTAGAAACCTCAAATTGTGAAAATTTACAAACTGCTTTCCAAACAGAAATATTTTACTTTTAGGAATTCTCTACATGTTGTTTCTCATTACTGACAGTGGCAAGAATATTACACAGAATTATCCTAAGAGGATAAATCTTTCATTTCATTGACCTCATGACCTCCGCCTTCAGGGCACTGCTTGTTTAATTTCCCAACTGATAAAGCTCTGAAATTATTTACATGCTGTTTGGTCCACCCAACCTGTATCAGACCAGACAGTTTAGTAAAGCAGCTTCTACCAATGTTCTTTCCATTTTCCTTTTTCCATGCACATAAACTTAACAAATAACATTACCATAAATATCTTCTGCTTTTATCTTCCTTGATGCTGCAATACTGATTGAATTATTAACCTTTATGGTCATCGATGAAACCCCACATTCTATACATTCCAGAAAGGCAGTGGCTAACACTTCCTTGCAGTTGTATCTATGTATAAACTTTCTTTCAGTTAATGCATAAGTGCAGATACGCACAGACACAATCTTTCTGCACGCATGCATACACTGGTGCAATCACATTACTCACTGTATGCTTCATAAACTGACACATATTCACATCTGAGCCCTTTCCTCTACTCCCTCTTCACCCACGACTGCAGACCTGCTGATGGTTCCAACACCATCATTAAGTTTGCAGATGACACCACGGTGATTGGCCTCATCAGTGACAACGATGAGGCCGCCTACAGGGAGGAGGTGGATCGTCTGGCTGAGTGGTGTGAATGAAACAACCTGCTGCTTAACACCGAGAAGACCAAGGAGCTCATCGTGGACTACAGGAGGAATGCTGAACCACCTGTCCTCAGACATCCTGGTGAACTTCTATCGCTACACCATCGAGAGCATCCTGACCAACTCTATAACCGTCTGGTACGGGAACTGCTCTGCCTCGGACCGGAAGGCGTTGCAGAGGGTCGTGAAAACTGCCCAGCGCATCGCCGGAGCACCACTTCCTGCCATAAAAGACATCTACAGGAAGCGGTGTCTGAAAAGGGCTGGGAAAATCATCAGAGACCCCAGTCACCCATCACATGGACTCTGCATCCTCCTGCCCTCTGGGAGGCGCTACAGGAGCCTCCGGACTAAGACCACCAGGTACCGGAACAGCTTCTTCCCCACAGCTGTCAGACTCCTGAACTCTGCCTCCTGACATCTGACCCACATTAAACTCATGGACTGGACATACACACACCCACAACCACCTACACACACACACAATGGACAACTGTACCCTCAAACACACAATAATAACATGGACTAAACCACACTCACAACCACTAGCACTTTATTTAGCCTCTGTAGAAATTATCCACATATCTCACTTATCTTAACTGCACTACTGTATAGATCTGTGCAAATAATCATTCTGTACATACGATAATTTTTAATCCTACAACTGTTTATAACTTGCATAGTTCCCATTTCTGTATAACTATATATCTCAGATTTCTGTATAGTTTTTTTTTATTTCATATTTATATCCTGTACACAGCTTGTACTCACTACAGCCTGTACATACTTATAGTTATAGAATATTCACAACATACTTCATACTGTGTACATTATAACATACCATAATAGACCCATTTCTGTAATATACTCACATATCTGTATTATTGTTAATATATATTGTGTTATATCTATATCACTAAAGCACTTCTGGATGGATGCAAACTGCATTTTGTTGCCCTGTACCTGTGCATGTGCAATGACAATAAAGTTGAATTCTATTCTATTCTATTCTATTCTATTCTATTCTATCTCTGTAGTGCTTTCTTACAGTCTCAGCAGAAACACGACTGGGGGGTTGAGATGTGAGCCATCATGATTTCTCTGGCTCTCAAAGTCCCAGCCTCGGCTGCACAGTTAACACTCCACCCACAGCAGAACTGGACCAGCGCCAGGTCCCAGCTCAGCACGCTGGGCTCGGCGGGGCCTGAATGCACCCGGTCACTGAGGATCAATGTATCACTTAAAATAAGCCAGCATGTACAAAAGCCGGCCTTTTAAAAATAGCACCATGTGATGTGTGATTAAAGACATGGGGAAAGGAGCTGGAGCCAAACGTGGAAGGTTATTAGGTTTGCGTTAGGTTTGGACACTCTGCCCTGTATTAGAGGGGCTCTAAAGCTAATTTATAAGCCGCTACTGAGCAGACTCATGAGGAGATCCTCACAATGAATGTGGCTGCCTTTTTCTGTTAGATGAAAGCAGCAAAAAAGGTCACACTCAAAATGGGGTTTAATGTGCCCGACAGCGTTATCCAGCATGAGCTGTACAAATCCAAATGACATGTGACTGCATCCCCAGATTAGATAGCAGTTAAAGTTCACACAAAACAAACAATTTAGGCAAAAGAAGATTATTTGTGTTCACCAAGAGATGTGAGCCGCACTGGTTCTCTGTATAAAGTTCACATTCAATTATTAAGTCCTCGTGGACCCTTGTCAGATCTGACCTGGGGCACATCTCAAAGATGGCAAGGAACGAGAGCTGCACTGAGCACAGGTAAGGTCGGAGCCAGCTTTCATTGCCTTATGCATAAATACTGTGCAGTGGTTAGTGTGAGGTGGGTGGATGGTCTATGCCCTTATTAAATATTCAATTACACATTTGGACTCTTTTGGCCATGTGCTGAATTAGTCATGTCTGATAATGGTGTGCAATGCAGATGACAGAGCTCTGCAGCCTCCAGAATCCTGCCGCCCGGCCCGCTTGTCCACATTACTGAAGAGAAAATAGACCTTCAATGTGCTAGAAAACAGTCTGATGACTGGTTGTAGTTGCATTTAAAGGAAATATGCTTGTGTGATGTAAAACCTGGTACCAAAAGGGTAAAAAAAATCAATATCAATTTTGTCTTTGTGTGTCCAGCAGAGAGACACCTCCAGGATGTTTAGACCAATGGAGCCTAGCAAACAAAGCTGGAGGCAGAGACAACAGCTATTCATGCTCTGTCAGATCCTAACGTTGTGCCTTACGAGGACAGAAAATCAGATTTAGTCACATAATGAAATTATGTTTCCCGAGTCCATCAAAAAAACTTTATCCGCTGCATCAAAGTATTCAAACCTGCCAGAATATGCGGCCCATTCTCATTCACATCGGTGCACAATTTACGTATAATTTCATTTGTTTAATGTCATTGGAGGGCAAACAGGAACGCATGTAGATAGTCTTTTATGTAGTGAATTGGAACGAGCTGGAATGAGGATGTGTTTGAGAATGTTGAGAGGATAGATTTCCTTTAACTGCAATGCCACTTTCAACTTTGCTTCTGGAGACTTCAGTCGATGCTTCATTTCAGATACGATTGGTCTTGGCTTTTTGACCTCTTAACACTCCCTCAGCCAAGTGAAATCTCTCCTACTATGATTTCAATAGCACTGGCACATCCTGAATCAAACTGACAAACAACATATTGCTTAAAAGCACAAAGCATCATAATTCAAATTGTGTAAATCATTTTAATGAAAGTTTGTACAGAACCAAAACTGTACCTCGTGTCAAAGAAGCAAGAGTAAATAAGCCTTGGACCTGCATCTGATGCATCTGACTAAAAGGACAACTAACATATAATGTCTAACTGCTTAATTTATGGTATAGTGATTGCATCTGTTTGTGTAGATATTTTTCTTTGCATAGTCTACAGAGAGGGCTTTTATACCTAAGTAACTGTGCTTGGAAGCACGAAGTGTAGGTGACTAACTCCATTGAAGGAAATAAAAGATTTTATTTCCATGTACACTAATTTATTTGATGGAAATATGGGAAGCCTGCAGGATGACTGTTCTTAAACTTTCGTACCAGAATAACTCTTTCCCATTCATCAGACCTAACCGTCTAAGATTGTGTTAAATAATATGGTTAAAAAGCCCACTGTCCTCTCTCCTAGATGCACATCCACACATACACCGTCTTGACCAACTGCCTTTCTATTTCTATTATTCACAGTTGTCCTTACTTCCTTGTGACCAATTGCCTGTACTTCCTTAGTCACTCTTTCTTCTCCTGGTCCTCTGCTCATATATCGTTTCCTCAAACTCCCCTTTGATTTTACATGTTAGCACATCATCATTGCATCTCTTCTTAATCACTTTAACCTGATGTACATCCTTCCCTGTGTAATGTGTCTAGCTAATCAATGCAAGTGTCCAGCCTCAGTAATTCAATTACAATTATGTTGTGTTAAAAATGTTCTTCAGAGCAAAATAGCGGAACTATTTGAAAGTCTACAACTTTTTCAGGAGTGGAGACATGAAAATGACTTTTATTTTTATAGCACAAAATGAACAAAAGCCTGATGATAAAATGCAAACAATGTTCAGGGCATAAACAACTGCACTATACTGCCAACACAACAAGCTCTTTGCAAGCATCTTCACAGATAGCTTTAACATCAACCCGGGATCATCATTAGCTCTGTTAGCATCCTAAGTTCAGCCCGAGACTGTTCTGCAGGTAATAAAGGCACTGAGCTCTTTACTATACAATATAAAGCACCTAAGGCAACTGTTACTCTGATTTGGTGTTATATAAATAAAACTGAACTGACCTGATTTTAAGCTTTGCATTTTGTTGTTGCATTTCATTTGTTGTTGTTGTTGAAATATTGTTGTTAGGCATGGCGGTGGGCCATTTAAGAGTTACATCAAACAGAACTGATGCAGTAATATACTACCTCACGATTATTCTGTAAAATCTATAACTTGGACACAGCTTTGTCTCTTAAGTGGACAATGACCCTACAAAAGAATGAATAGCTTTTACAGTGTCCTGACCTCAAATCTGTCATGGTTCTGGGTCATTTTGACCCTGCTTTTTCAACTTTCTTGTATTTTGGTGTGTTTCCAGATTATGCTCATTATAATTATGTTCTGATTCTTTAGCTATCCTATGATGATGATGATGATTTCTGGGTTAGGTTTTGTTCTCTTGCCCTCGTGTTTAGTTTAGGTTTTGCCTGTGCTTAGTCTTCTCTGTCCGTATGTCCCTCTGTCTGTCCATGGTGTTTTGTCTGGTCCTCTGTGTCTGTTAGTTTCCTGTTTTATTCTGAAGGTCCTTGTCTTATGTTAGTGTGTTCAGGTTATGTTTCCCCTGTCTCGTCAGCTGTGATTTCTCCCAGGTGTGTGTCTCTCATCCCTTGATTACTGCCATGTGTATATAAGCCCTGTGTTTCCTTTGTTCTCTGTCGTGTTGTCTCACCCTCAGTTTCCGCTGTGTGTTCTGTTACCTGTTTTTGCCTGCCTGTTAGTTTAGATTTTCCAGTTTAGTTAGTCTTCTGTTTGATCAGCAGCCTGTAATAAATCAGTTTATTCTGAGTTTACTTTCGCCTCTGTGAGTACTGCATTTTGGGTCCTTCCTCTCTGCCTGCCTGCCAGCCATGACATCTTTAAAAAATTCAGACTATGCTTGAGAGTAAGGTCCCAGTCTGAAAGGAGGTGCTCAAGTATCCAACCATTATGTCAGAATCTTGTTATTGGCATCTGTTCAAAGTGCAGCTTGCTAAAATACATACATTGCAATCAATATAATCATTTTGTTCCAGCAAAAGATCATTTTCTTTCTGGCATTGAACTTCAATCATGAGGGTTTTTTTTAACCTGATGGGCCCCAAAGGGCACACACACACTCAAAATAAGTATGCAACAACAGTGACTTACACAGATGTAAAAACATTACCACACCAATACACTGAGGTTATAAAATCATAAGCTCAGTTAAAGCCATTCTCTTCCCCTTATCAGGGTCACCTATCCTAGTGAACACAGAGCAAGAGGCAGCGTACACGCTGAATCTGAGGCATGAAAAACCACACAGAGAGAGACAACTATTCACACCTATAGTCAATAACCTAAACCCACTAAGGCTATGTCCACACTAATGCCTTTTTGTTTGAAAACACATCATTTTCTCTCCCTTTTGGCCTCCCGTCCACACAGATGGCGTTTTCCCCAACGAAAAACGCAGCGTTTTGAAAATGCTCTCGAAAACGCATACATTTGAAGACGGTGCTTTCCCATGCAGCGTGGACAGCGAAAACTGAAACTTTCGAAAACGATGACGCATGTTAGTCATATGATGCAGTCATGTGACCAATTAAACAAAGATAGCGGAGGGCATTATACAGGAGTTGTTTTGTTTGCTCTTAATTTCAACAGCCCTATTAAAGATTAATATCAGTTTGTACATGCTCCAGATAGCTTTTCTTAAAATTCTTTAATTCTCACTCGCTTTTGCAACTTTGTACTTTTGTGTTACTCGCAGTAACAACTCCACCTCATTGTTAGTCCATTTAAAAAGCTCGGTGCTTTTCCTCGACATTTTGCCACGATGTTTCAACGAGCCGGAAAGTAAATAGGCGGCAGACAGAAATGAGGCAGGTCAAATCGTCTTGCGTTTCACGCATGCGGAGTACTGGAACGTAAGCGTTTTTGGCGTTTCAATGTGGACGTAGCCTAAGTGTATGTCTTTGGACCAGAGTATACAAAGAGAGCACGGGGAGAATATTAAAACTCGACACAGAAAGGCCCTGGTTAGATGGTAGATTTGAACTCAGAACTTCTTGCTGTGAGGCAGTGGTGCTAACCGCCAACCGCATTCCAGCATGGAAAAGCCAGGTGACAGGAAACATTTACATCTTGGCATTTATATTAATTAAACATTAATGAAGTTCTCGTTAATGTCTCCATGTCACTATGAGGCATTAGGACAGGGGGTGTTGCTTTTAAATGCTCTTTTATGAGTTCAGCTGCTAACACAGATGCTTTCCCCTTGCACTCATCCCTGTGCTCTCCCTGTGCTCTTGGACTCTATCTGTTCATAATTCCAACACAAAGGGCCTCAGAAAATGCACTCTCAGCCTCCTGTAAATGCAATTCATGACGAGGCTGCATAAGACTTTGATTGTGCCAGGAATTGGATCGCTTCGTGGCTGCAGCAGAAAGAGGGAGTGTTGGCAAGCACATTGGGACACATCGCAGTAGTATTCTACAGCTTGAAGAGAAAATGACTGAAAAAGGCTTGCAAACATGATCAGACATCAGCAAAGAAAAGGTTTGGAAACATCAACGTTTCATTCATTTAGTTAAAAACCAACATCAAATATTCATATGTGATACAGCTTGCTCATATGTAACCAGAGAATGCTGTTTGCTAAGTGGTCTCAAGATGGATTTTTGCATCCGTGTGTCCTTATATGCACTTGCACATGCCTGTTTGTGTTTGACTGACGAGGAGACAATGAGGGTGATGGAGAAGACATATTTGTTTGTGCTTTCGCCTCTAGAAGCATCTCAGATCTCTCTGGGTTTCACATCAGAAGGGTTTCCCAGCTGTGTGTCCGAGCCCTGTGGCAAAACTAGCAATGCGTGTGGGCATATGTGGTGGGGGTGATTGAAAAGGAATACACATATCATCTGCAGCTCGAAGAAAGAGAGTGTGAGACTAAGGGGACAGAAACACACTGAAATATCACTGCTGTTTGTCTATGAGGATTCAGGGTCAGGGGACTTTATTGGACATCATCTACCACTAACACGCACTGGTTGAGATCCAGAGATGTATATAGACTGCATCTTCAGACAGCTAAAACTCACTTGAAGGATTCTTTGTGTATTTGCTGGGTTGGCTGTGATTTTAATAACAATGTCACATTGTTTTTGGTTCACAGATAAGATGTTCCCCAAAGGATGTTTCATAATGAATTTCATGACTCAATGGGTTTGATCTGATACCTTCATCAGGCCACAGTTTCCCATTATCAGTTTTTTTATAGTAAAAAATAATTCGGCAGTAACAGTAATGGTAGCAACTCTTTGAAATAGTCTTTGCCTAAATGAACTAGTTAATTCATAAAGGGCCTCACATTTTTCTACATATTTTTTCTTTTTTTCCCCTAAATTCTAATTCTAAACAAATTAACCTTAGATGACCATAATTTAAGCAAAAAAAGAATAATAATTAAAAAAAAAAACACTTAGCTGGTCCTTTTATTTGCGGCTCTGGTGACAACTGTACCAGAATATTCAGCCTTTAAAAACCAGCCAGGTTGCCAGTGATCTGTTTAGTGTTAATTTCACTTCTACCCATTTAAATTTTCAGCTATTCACCATACCGAAATCCCACAAGAGAAGAACGGTAAGGCCCAAATACCTTAAGAAAACTCTGCCATCGGCCTAGCGGATGTTAAGCAAATAAATGTGTACTCCAAAAAAGGTCATCTGACGACAATCCCTCCAAGTGCATGATGTCCATGGAAGGTGTTTTTCTGAGCTAGTCAGCCAGTCACTGCCTTCCAAAAGACATCACTTTATATGAGCATTTGTTTCCATAGTGATCAAAGGTAAAAAGTTGTCTTTTCAGGTTTATACAGAGCGTTTCAATGATTCACCAATTCATGGTTAACCACGTGGCATTTTCTTTTGACTAGAGCATGGTACATAGCTTTCAGAGATAAGATTAGATTACATTTTTGTTGAAAGAAGAAAACAAAAAAGTTGAAGAAGAAAAATGTTACTTTGTATTAAAAACACAGACATACCACTACAGGGAAATGTGTCATAGTGTTAAAGTATGTGATCACCAAACCACTGTACATATACACATGAGAATAACAACAGCTGTTGTAAAGTGTTATGAAAGAGGTACTCATACGCAACTGAGAAGTCCTGAGATCATCTACTGGCAACGGAGAAAAATCTTTTTTGTTTCAAGATTGTGAAGGTTTAACAGGCAAAATAAATTCTAATTTCTTAAAGAAAAGGTAGAATACGTTCAGTAACAGGTAGAGAGACAACGTACATATGTGCCCAACTTGAGCTTTTTGAGAGGACATGACAGAATGATGGGAAATGGACTGCGAGGCAGGTGACAAGTTATTTTGGAAACACGGGGTTAGTGAAAAATAGGGAGGTGCTGAAATGAAAGGGAATAAAGACCAGGTGGCACACAATGGAGCTCTCCTTTGGTCCTGATCTATGGCTGTCTGCAGCTCTCAAGTTGTACTGGCTGTTCTTTCTAGAGCACTGCAGTCCTGGCCGTTCACTTGCCTGATCCTTAACCTTTTGATTTGATTTTGATTTGATTTTGATTTTATTGATTAGCATTCAAATTCAAATCTCAGTGAAAACAGTGAAAAAACAAACAAACAGTGAAAACAGAACAAAAATCTACCATAAAGAAGAAAGCATGAGACAAGGCTAATCAAAAGGTATTGGCTGAAGCATTTGCTTATTACGCCAACCCTTTTCACAAAATATCTTTTTGTATGCAGCTCCTGTACACAGGGCTTGAAGAAAATAATAAAACAAAGCAAAAACCAAACAAACAAACAAACAAACAAAAAAAACAAAACAAAGAAAAAAAAAAACTTTCCACCTTAGATAAGTAACTACATCAAAGCAAAAGAATCAAGAGGTTGTTTTTTTTTTTTCTCCTTTTTGCTCTTTTCATTCTTGATTTATATATTTTTCTATTACTCTATTTTTAAACATGTTTTTAAACAAGGAAAATGAACTACACCTTTTTAAATCACTGTCATAACTATTCCACAGGTTAACTCCTCTAACAGAAACACATCTCTGCTTTATATTTGTCCTTATCTTGTTTTTTTTAAATAAATCTGTTCCCCTTAAGTCATATTGACTCTCTCTGACTTTGAACAGCTTCTGAGTACTGGGGCAAAGCAAGTTATTTTGTGCTTTATACATTATCTGTGCCATTTTATATTCAACTAAATCATAAAATTTCAGGGTATTCAGATTAATAAACAAAATGTTAGTTGGTTCTATATAGCTTGATTGGTTTATAATTCTTATAGCTTTTTTTTGTAACTTGAAAATAGGAAGAGTGTTCGTTTTATATGCATTACCCCATATCTCCAGACAGTAAGTCATATATGGAAGCAACAGAGTACAATAAAGTGTGTATAATGTTTTTTTGTTCAGGACATGCTTTGTTTTATAGAGAATAGCAATGGTTTTTGACATTTTTGTTTTCACGTGGTTTATATGAGACTTCCAACTCAGCTTATCATCAATTATCACTCCAAGAAATTTATTTTCGTACACTCTTTCAATTTCAATTCCATTAACCCTGATTTTAGATACATTTTTCATTTGTCTAGTGCCAAAAATAATCAATTTTGTTTTCTTTATATTTAATGATAACTTATTTACATCAAACCAGTTTTTTAATATATTTAACTCCTTTTCCGCTGTAGTCAGAAGCTGTTCTAAGTTTTTACCTGAGCAGTACAGAGTGGTATCATCAGCAAACAATACACATTTTAACAGTTTGGAAACACTACATATGTCATTTATATATAATATAAATAATTTAGGGCCCAGCACAGAGCCCTGAGGAACACCACAAGTTACCTTCAACTGCTTAGATTTTACATTATTGAATTCGACATATTGATATCTTTCATCCAGGTAACTTTTCATCCACTTGTATGCTATCCCTCTTATGCCATATCTCTCTAGTTTATTCATTAATATAGAATGATCAATTGTATCAAACGCCTTTTTTAAGTCTATAAAAACACCAACAGTATATTCCTTATTATCTATTGCATTAGATATCCCTTCAACAAGTTCCATCACTGCCATCGAAGTGGACCTTTTCGCTCTAAAACCATATTGGTTATCACTTAGGAGATTATGCTTCTCAATATATTTATCAAGTCTATTAACAAATAACTTTTCTAAAATTTTTGAGAACTGTGGGAGTAGTGATATTGGCCTATAATTGGTAAACTGACATCTCTCTCCGTTTTTATGGATTGGAATAACTTTTGCTATTTTCATTTGTGAGGGAAACACACCAGTTTGAAAGGACAGATTACAAATGTATGCGAAAGGTTGCACTATATATTCTATAATACTTTTAACTAATATCATGTCAATACCAAAACAGTCAGTGGACTTTTTATTTTTAAATGTCTTCACAATGTTAATTATTTCTCTATGAGTTGCAGCACCAATAAACATGGAGGACACATTCTGAGTAATATGTTTATTTAGGTCGTTATTATTTCTTGACTCTGGAATTTCTTTTGCTAAATTAAAGCCAACATTTACAAAGAAATCATTAAATTCATTTCTTTCATTGCCTCAGATATGCAGTCCTGGACTGAGAATGTTGTCATAAAATTCCTTTAAAAACATTTAAGTTAAACCAAAATGACATGTCCTGTTCTCTTCTTGGCTGAAGACATGAGTATTGTGAGGCAGGATAAATGTCTGGGCTTGTGGTCAAGGTCCAGAATGAACCTGAAAGCTTCCACAGGACTTACTCAGGTTAGTCTCAATTAAAACTTCTCTCTCACTGGGTCTTGAAGTTAAATAGGTAGGAGACTGGAAATCAGCACTGCAACACTGCAAAGCCCTTGAATAGTCTATTAACTGATAGTTCCAAACACAAAAGCACTAATCAGTTAATCAAAATATGATCATTCATTTAAAAAAACGAACTCACACACACACACAAAAAAAACCCCACTTTTAGAATTTGACCTGGACTTGACCCTGTTCCCGACTGACTGTCCTCACTTATAAACTGATAGAAGCCTTCCAACTATGCCAGTCTGTAACTGTTGAAGTGGAAAGTTTCTCTCAGCATATTCAGATTTGTTAAATTAGAGGAGTGAATCATAGACGAGTGGGATCCTGCCAGTGAGTGGTTGAAGCCAATCTATAAAAACAGAGTATGCTGAAGCATGATGCACTTACTTAAAGGTAACCCATTCTGCTCATTTCCGGCTCCATACTTTTAATCTTAGTCTTTACTAATGTAACTTTGCATAATTCAGATGCCAACATAATACATAACTCAGAACTTCTTGCTGTGAGGCAACGGTGCTAACCGCCACACCACCGTGCTGTGCCCAGTCAAAAGTTGATGCTCCCAGAATTCCAGCATGGAAAAGCCAGGTGGCAGGAAACATTTACATCTTGGCATTTGTATTAATTGAACATTAATGAAGTTCTCGTTAATGTCTCCATGTCACTATGAGGCATTAGGACAGGGGGTGTTGCTTTTAAATGCTCTTTTTTTCAATGCTTGAAGCCTCATGATGCTTTTTCTAAGCCAGAACTGACCATGTTTGGACCAAGCTAGTATGCAAAGTTATCTGCCTGGGCTAGCAAGATTGGCTGGCAAGCTGTATGCAAACGCTATATTGGTGCAAAGCTCATCCAATTAGTGAGAGACTGAGATGGCCAAAAATGAAGCACAGACTTCTTGGATGGTCAGTGACAAAAAAGATATGGCCTACAGTGAGGTACATACTGTAGTTTCTTTAGAAATGTTCTAAAAATCAAAGACAGCACAACTTTGGTAGAGACGTCTCTTTCACGTTCTCCAGCCAGACAGCAGTTGACTATAGCTCCATGATTCAGTTAAAATAGAATTTTATCCACCATCAGCTGTAACTGTGCCCTCAAAACTGTAGCGGTGTTGAAAGAGCAGGGCTTTTCCCAATGAAGAGCGCTGCACAGTAATGTAAGTTTTCCATTTTCACCTCCATGTGGCAAAGCCTAATGTAATGCTGAGGACTGCCTCTTATGTCAGTGATCACACTTCTGTTCAAGGTGAGATTCAAATCACTGCATATTATTTACACTCCACTCTATCCCAATACGGTGAAATGACTTCAGCATGTGGTCAAAATTACACTGGTTATATAAAATGGGTATAAAAAGTTTGCTCGACAATGCATGGAGGCGTCAATAACATAAGAGACTGTCAAGGATCAAGCATTTCAAGTCACATACACAGTCTGTTACATATATTGCATTTTAACATGGCTATTACATTTTACTGACAGGATTTCAGGGTTCATCAAAGGGTGGAGAGGGTTAAGCTAAAATTCAAAGACTCCAGCTCCATAAATTCTTGAGTTCTCAGAATATCTTAATTTTGAGGTTGATGTGTGTGTGGCTTCATCACAAGCTGTTTGCAGTTCAGTATAAAGAGTGAGATGAGTTTGCATCTCTGAGCCTGTAGCTATGGTCCCTGCCCCCAAGATCCATTGTTTCCTCCAGTTAAATACATTTGTGTCACATGGACATTTTAACAAATGGGAGCATTAGGCCCCATCAGAAGTAATGCAGACATTATACCAAGCTGCTGTGTTAAAGACGTAGAAACCAAAACTTTTAACTTTAACAGTCAACGATAATCAGCAGATGGCCCGCCCCTCCATGAGCCTGTTTCTGTCGGAGGTTTCTTCCTGTTAAAAGGGAAGTTTTCCTTTCCACTGTCACCAAAGTGCTTGCTCATAGGGGGTCATGTGATTGTTGGGGTTTTCTCTGTATGTATTATTGTAGGGTTTACCTTACAATATAAAGCGCCTTGAGGTGACTGTTGTTGTGATTTGGTGCTGTATAAGTAAAATTTAATTGAAACTGAAATGGAATTGAAAAAAACTATGCTTACTGACACCTGCTCAGACATCCAAGAAAAGCTTAGAATACAACAGCTTTTTCCAGTTGAAAGCAGTTATTGGAGGTGTTTGGGGCATCTGACTAGGCATCCATAGAACGTTTTTTGGAGATGTTGTACAGCTATCCCAAAATATAACCCGAAATATACTCACTCCTCATTGGGGTTGTCACTAATGAGGAACGGATTTCCTCATTTGATCATGTTAGAATTTCTTTCTGTCAGCGATTTTTAGCACACTGTTGCCACTAATTGTTGTTTGCGTCTCAGTTTATATATGGGTGAGTTACTGTTGTCATTGTGCATTTCAGCTGATGGGTTCACATTCAGCTCAAGGCCTTGAAATTGCGTGGGTCAGAACTCTTTCAAATTATCCAATGTAGGTCAACAGAGTATCTTGCAGAAATGCACACAAACGTATTTCCTCTATGGAAATATAGCTGCACATATCACATAATGCATGTTTTGCACAGTAAAACTGACCAAAACAGGCTGTCTAATTAATGTCTGTAATTATGTTGTATTCCATGTATTCAGAACATAAAACGGATTAATAGTGAAAATAAAGAGAAAAATCCCTGCTTTGATATTTATCTTTGAAATAACTGACACATTCTCATGGCTGGATTATCAACACCCTGGGGGCACAACTCCATGGAATCCCAGAAGCCATGTGGTGCTATTACAAAAGCAAACTGCAATGAGGAACATGAACTGAAATAATGTTTTTTTTTAAATAATTCCAGTTATTAACTTGCTTAATTTTTTACATAGTACGGTATATGTGGCACTCGAGCGCATTATGAAAATATTAAGATAAAAGAAAGTAAGCATCACACAAGGAACCAGTTCATTTTCTTAATATTGCAGCACTATAGCACTCGTTGTTTATGAGTTCACTACAAAGAAAAACTAAAGTCGTGTCTCTTGGTAATAAACCTGTTACCATCTGCCAGGTCACCAGCAACCCATTAAGGTTATGGATTATGGTTGGGTTTATTGTAGCCACAAGTTTAATATGCATATTTTTAGAAACTAGTATTTTAAATTTCTAATGACATCCCATAAATGTTGACATTACAGGTTTGTTTTTTTTTGTCTCAAATGCTTTTCAATGTAAGTATTCCAAACAGGTGAAAATTCTATGGAAACCATAACCAAACACAAACAATACCCCTGATCCAGTTGTTAAGTGTGTTGATATTAAGAGGTTAAAGGCATCATTTCAAAGGGGCAGAAACTGAGATTTTTCCCAGAGACTAATAGTAGCTGTAGATAGAGTGTGTCTGTGTGTGATGCGTGTATAGTTATTGAATATATATAACCTGTTAAAATGTATGTATGGCCATTTATTAACATTCCCTCTCTGTGTGTTAATGTAGGTGGTGCCACTGCCCTGACACAACATCCAATTGAGGCTGTTTGACTCCAGAAGAGGGGGCTGATGGGTGAATTTTCTACTGAGTGAACCCACCCCCCCTTCCCCCTCAGCTTTGAACACAGTACAGACAGAATCTGGCAGGAAAGTGGATGCTTTTACCTTCAATATAAAAGCACTCCCATGGGGAAACCTCAGTTTATTGTAGGATTTAATTTTTTTATTTTTTATTTATTTATTTTTTTAATAAAGGTGCAGCTTTAGTGTGCAACAGAAACAAGATGTGTTTTGGGATTTCAGTATTGAAAATGCAATTTGGGAATGTGAAAATAATTGTGACTTTTTGAGTAAAGTCAGTAAATTAGTTTTTTGAGTGTACTTAAGAATGCATATATCATACACACATACATCAGAAACATCCATCACCAACGCGCGCACACACGTGTGTGTGTATTACTCCAATCAACGTTTTCGCGTCTATTTATCTATTTTATTTTGAAACACTTGCCTGGAAGTCATGTTGGTACAATTTCAAACCATTGACTGCAGCGCGAGCCCCGGGCTTCCAAATAAGGAATCCGGCTGTTGCTGCGCGCGGACACACAGGCAGGCAAGGACGCTCCAGAGCCGCGAGCTGGGGACGGCGGTTCCCGAGACACGCGCGAGCCCTCTTTGATGCGCCGCTCCATTCAGCGATCACATTCACCTGGAAGGCTGCGCGATCTGCGGACGAGAGAGAATTTCAGATTTGGAGAATAACTTTTTCTCAGAGGAAATCATAGAATTTGTGGAATTTAACTAAATAAAATATTACTGTCTTAAAAAGAGGATTTTATTTTCACAGTTAATGAAGAGCGGGGATGTTATCTGTGGGAACAATGTAAGAAAATAACAGCGGCAGTCGGGATTTTTTGAACCTGTTTCTTGCATTGGGCGCGCAGTCGGAACTAGCAGACATTCAGAACTCCTGTCTGAGTTTTAACCTCCTCTTCATCCTAGTAATGTCACATGTATTGGGCTCATTATAGGAAGAGATTTCCGTTCATTATCATACGTTTTGTGGACTTATCTTAGGACTTACCGTCTTTTGGAATTGTCGAATCCCCCGTGAACGCACCGAGCTCTGACCATTGTCATTATGCATCAGAAGGACTGGTAACTTGCTCAAGGTAAAATCTTTCTCTATCCTTTAAAAAAATATAACTCTTGCTGCTAACTATGAAGTTTAAGGCACACATATTTCATCAGCACAGCTAGTTTCGACGTGTGTGCGCTTCTTGTTTTGTTTTGTGAATTCACATTAGGCGTTTTTTCCCCTTTTTTGTTGCCACAATAAAAGAGAAAAAAATGACCGAACTCGCAAAATACCTGTAGATTTATTGTGTGTTGCAACCCCCTGTACTGTCCAGTGTAGTTGAGGGTAGCGCTGTATGCTCAAGTCACACCCAACCGTGCTGCGCTCAGTCAGTCGCACCGCTGTGGACAGTCGCTGTCTGAGCTAGTTGGTGAGCCCCAGAGGATGGAAGAAGGCGCGTTCCTCTAGGGAGGAACCGCCACTTATCTCCGTGTAATTTAACAACTGGTCGCTCATTCACAGAGGTTAAACTGGAGCCAGAGCGTCATTTAGGGAATTCCGAGAATGAGTAAGGACAACTCTTATTCTGACGATTAATCTCAGCAAAATTAATTTTTTTTTGTAAATATGCTTAACTTTACTTGACTCGTTGCACACGCGCGTTATTGAACACGTATTGTCAGTGTTATTTTTTTTATGCATTTCTAGATACTGCGATATTATAACCACCAGCTGAAATACAAATCTTATGCATTTTCAAAGCAGTGTGAAGCTTTGTCAGGGAGAGAGGGTTACATTTACACGCACTTATTCTGATTTGAGTTTGACATTAATGTTTTCAAACAACAAACAAAAACAAATCCCCTGTACCTATCCACAGTGCTTACTGGAGTCTGCGTTCTTTTAACATCATGGTATGAATAAAGACACAACCGGTCTAATCATCTGCGTCCCCTTTTTGACATCATCTAGCCTATTTGTTTCCTCGAGCCAATTTTAATCCTGGATATAATGATGAATCTTTTTTATGCTTTATGGATTTTACTTGCAGTAAAACACAACATATGTGCTCAAACTGTGTTTAGTAATAGGTGATGATAAAGCAGGGTGAAATTCTAGCAGAGGTGAAAGCAGAGACGGAGCAGGCACATGAGCGCTTTGAGCCCATCTCTGTGACAGTCAGCCTGCTATCACTCACTGACCGCCAGCAGTCCTATTTGCCAACAAAATGGGTTGTCATTCACTGTCCCCTTCTGGTGCAAGGAGCCTCCCTCATCTCTGCTACTGCTGCAATGTCCAGTCTTGGATATGCAGCATGAATGGTCGATGCTGTTTCTGTAAAACTTCAAAAATTGCATTATTATTATTATTATAACCATTATCATTGGATTTCCTTTACTTTAAAAATAGTTAAAGAGATAATTGCTCTTCTCTGTATATCAAAATATTAAACTCTGACATGTTAATTTTTCACATCATACTAATGGGGGGCGCTCTATAACACAGCCTATCCTCGGATAAGACTTAAGTCATGAACCACACGACAGGGAACATATAACCCCCACCCTTTAAGTTCCCTGTCCCTGAAAAACTGTACTGTATATTTTAATTTTAAAAAAAGTTTGGCATCTCAACAAGTGATCTAAGGTTGAATGACATTATTGAAAAACAGCCAAAAAACTGTTGATACTGGGAATTCTTGAAGGCTTTGCACCTTCATATGTTTTATACTGAAATGTTGTTTCTACCCATGAAAATATCAGAACTCAGTGATTGATATGAAAGATTTGTATCAACATTTCTGCGCTTGAATCAATAACTGTTCAACAAGATATTGTGTAAAAGCCCTAAGGCAATAAAACACCATTGGAACTCAAAATAATGAAATTCTTGTTGGCTTTGAAAAGCCCGATGCTGCGTATGCATTCCAGGTCAGATGCAAACAGTAGGCTTGAAAAGGTCACATTATATTAAATACACCCTTGCCGCGTTGATAGCAAGTGTCGTCTGTGCATTATCATTTTAAACTCAACTCTCTGCTCTCCTTTATCGATGCATTTAACACATGTAAAATCCCCATCACTGTCAGGGACTTTAATTCAGCCGATCACCCCTCCAAGCTCACCAAACCTTACTTTGAACCCATGCCACTATCTCTGTTTAAGACATGCTGCATTCTCCAAAATCTCATGGTGTTGTTTTAACACATTTTGACCTCTTCTTATTCTTGATTTTTAAGTTAAATGTTCAGATGACTTAAATTTGTTAGTTCAGGTTAATAACCCTGGGAGGTCTATATCATGACTGCCAACCACAGCCACAACTGTCGGATAAAAGCAAAATATACTTTTTGGATTTTTTTTAAATGGGTCAGTTAGAATCAGTATTAGTTGTGCCCTGTTTGTCAAGATTTGGAAGAAAAAAAAGGGTTAGTAACAAAGCAAGCACTTTGTGACTGTGGAGAGGAAGAACTACCTTTTAACAGGAAAAGGCCTCCGTACACTACAGGGGAAAAGAAGCAGAATTGAGGGTCATATGTCAACACAGAATTAATTCTACTAAACAGTTTAACTACAAAAGAAACAAAATGGTTGTTTAGACCTTCCAAACACTGACTGTGTTTTTCTTTTGGTTTTGTCATTGAAAGACAAGTACGTGTTTATGCGACTGTGCCAACAAATCCTCCCAACGGGTGCCACAAAACTCATCCGAGAGCCAAGTGTGTGATCCTTTGTAAGCATATGTATTTCTGAGACAGCGCCAGGTCTGAGAAGTCTTGTCTCACCCCCTCCCAGGTAGCGATATTAGCGGTCAGCTGTTTCTTCTTCGCGGGAAAGAGAGCAGATAACAGAAATAGACTCAACAGTAGTGCCCTGGCATGCACGGCTGGCTCCGAGCCACAGGGATGAGACAAGGCAGCAACACAACGCAGGCCTTTTCAGAAGCATTCATGCATGTTTTTTTAGCCTACATGTCTCCCTTTGTTTCTGCATTTTACAGTCTCCTGCAGCTTTGGAAAATAACCGCACTGTCGACTTGTTCCCCTTCCCTAGTTCTTCGCATCCACTGATCGCTGTCTTTTCAAACAAAGCTGCAGTGTCCAAGGGTGTGTGTTCTATCAGAGAAGCTCATATCTGAATTTGTGACATCAGAGGGATGAAGAGGAAATAGTGAGTCGAGGGGAACAGAGGGAGCCATTGAGAGGGGAGATGAATAGATGGGTGACGAGGAGACAGTCTGTGGGACGATAGAAGATGCATTAAAGGCGAGCTAGAGACAGAGAGCTGTGTGACGTAGACACACAGTGCCTTTCTGCTGCCTCCGAGCTCCACAGATCACTTTTTGTGTGACACCCATTACGTTTTGGAGTAAATACACAGCAATCAGTCAGCAATGACAGGCTAGTCACACAGGCGCTTTAAAGGTGAAACATGTCAACATCCAATGTCCTGAAAGTTTCTAATGGCTTCTCAACAGTACTGTGGGGAGGATATCTTTGCTTGGAGTGACTTAGAGGTTGACCAGATCCTGCAAAACCATTGGTTCCCCTAATTAGGGACAAAATGAGGAGCTTGGGAAGGAGCTTAATGAGCCTTGGCCAATGTGTATGTGTGTGCGCGTGCAAGTGTGAGAGTGAAGGGGGAACTGGCTGACAACCATGTAACCGCCACACTGACTTAACACAACGTGTGAAGCAGGGCTTATGAAAATAGTTGGCTGACTTAGAGGTAGGTGTAGCTGTAGCTTGGAGGTCATGGCAGTGTGCTTTGTGGTCTGATGATTAGTTTGAGGCCAAATGCTGGCACTGACACCTTTCTCAGACTCAAAGTTTTTTTTGTACATGATTCCTGACAAAAACAAGCACACTAAATAAAAACTTAGAGCAGGCATATACTCAGTGTATGACTTTTGACAAGCAGTGGGTATGCAGTCACAGACTCCGTTTAATGTGGTGGGGTCGGCCTGTTCTAAGGGAGATAATCACCTTACTTTTTGCACCTAAATTTAGCACCAAAATATAAATTGGATATAAACCATAAAAAGACGCTGTAAAATATTATTTTTGATAGATATTTGCACTGTTTCTGCAAAGCTTCAACTAGTGATGTATTGAAATGATGAGAGATAAACAAAACAACAGCATGGTTTGTGATGGGAATCGAGAACCGCTTCTTACAGAAAACCAGTAGTCCAATTCCTTGGAATTGTCAGCCTGTCTGCCTATTGATCCTGCTTATTGGTTCTTGCACTCGTGCTGCAATTGGCTGATTTCAGTTCACGTTTCACAGGGAAAAAAAGTGACAGTTTAAAGTGTGGATATGGACATTTATTTTTTAACTGCATCCAGAACACAAACAACCACATTATGCTGCTAACCCAACTTTGGTTCTTTGCACAGGCAGCATGCTAATCCTAAGCTAGCCAAGAACCCAGAGTGAAAGCTGAGTGCATGCTGACCCAAGCAGCCAGACCCTGAACTTTAACAGGTACCTGTTGAAGCAGTTTCCTGCTACAGCCTCTATTCATGTGTCTAAAGCAGAATCACTGTGGCGTTCACTTTTTTATGCTGGTTTTGTTTCACATTTGTGTCTGTGGTCATAATTGTTGCTGCTGTGCAAAGTGTTTTAACATCACAGACTGTATGATTGGATATTGTTGTCAGGGGAGAAAAGTCCTGCTTTTTAAGTGATGAGTGTTTATGCACTGTACCCCTGTTTATTTCTCTGCTCATTTACAGACAGAATGACAGCCATCTTTAAAGCAAAGGCAACGTGTTGTAATCACTTAATCATTCCTGTGCTGAGGTGTAAAAGGAAGGTAAGGTATCTGTTGTCTGTAAACAAGTGTCTGAAGAACAGAGGAGCAAAACTGAACTTAACTAAACTTCACTCTTTATACCACGAAGGTCAGCATCTGATCAGCACTGGTCACCAAATTTGTAGATTTCCTGAGTTTTTTTAAAAGTGCGTGTTGAAATGACACAATGATACTACTAATATTAGTGATATTATTAGCATTATGATTACTACTACTAACAATAATAATATTAGGAGAAATACTATGCCCAGTCAAGGGCAAATGGCAGATACCTAAACTCCAATAACCAGCGAGGATAAGCAATGAACTAAAGTGAGAAGAAAACAGCATAGTACTGGTACCGCAGACTTAAAGGTGGTCAGTGGTATAATTAAGTCTTTGGTTAGGAAAGCATGTTTTGTAGTACTGGTTTATTGATTTATCCAAGGCACTTGACACTGCTCACCATTCCAAAGAAAGAAGGCTTCAGAGTATTGAGCTATCTGAATAAGCAACAACATGATTTTACCACTGCCTTTCACGCTGAGGATAGTGTTGTTGAAACAGATTAAGGGCACCTGAGGCTTCAGTCTAAGTGAAACACAAAGCTGACTGTCCTGGTGTTCTTTATTTTTTAGATCATTAGTTATATAATTGATGGGGAGAGACTCACGACTATGGAAGACACCAACAAAATTGATGAGGACTTTCTGAGTAAACTGTGAATTCTTCTTTGTGCGTAAATCCAACCAAACAAAAGCAAAATTAATTAAGTGAAAATGAAATGTAAACAAAAAAAACCCTCACTTTTGCAGAATCAGAACTTGAAGACCTGGAGACCGATTAGGTTAGGCAACTGAAACGATGAACTATATTTAAGTGAAATAAAACACAACCACAGGGACCTGTACGTGGTTCGATTTATTTTATTGGGAATGTTAATGATGACATGATTATACACTGCACATCCTCTGTAATTGGAGGCACTTCCTCAGTTGCTACAGTTAGACAAGAACAAGTTCAGTCTGTCCTTGAATCCAGTCAAAAGAAACTAAGTGCAGCTCTCAGGATATACAAAAGGCTGAATAACTGGTAGATTTTAACATTGCAAGCCAAACCAGCTGCTGCTGCATGCTTTCTTAAACACTTAAAAATTCAAATGAACTTGCATTAAAGCGACTGGACTACTTTTTAGGTTTTTTTGAAGATGTTTCCCCTCTCATCCAAACACATTAAAAACACAATTTTTTCACAGGGTTAAATCTTCAGGTGCATTTTGAAAAAGTGCCACGCAGATTCAACACTGGTAGCAAATGTTTAACACAGCACTGCCACTAATATACACTGGTTGGACATCTCTTTATATGCAGTAATAGGTTCACCCCCTACCAGTTATTTATAAGGCCATGCTGGAGTTGTCTAATTATGTGTCTGTTTCAGTCTATGCTTTCAGTGTGATTTAAGATTAAAATACTTCTCTTATCTTTCAGACCAGAACAGTTTTGGGTTGTTGTTGTTTTTCAGATAATGCTGAGCTACATGGTAGCATTCTGTCCTGTCAGTGTTTGTTCTTCTTGCTTCCTTTGGCAGGCCTCTCCTTTAAATGAGTTCTGGAATCTTAGTAGACTTTTTCCATTTTTAGGCTTCATGCTCTTTAAACATTTAGGCAGCTCTCTGGAAAAGGTGTAGCCTTGAGGTGACTTTCAGTGTCTCTGTCCTAAAGGACATGCTGCTCATGAATACAGGAGCTGTTTTACAAAGATGGGCAGTTTTTTTTCATACACTGGGGGTAAAGTCAGACCAGTGCTATGCCCTAGACCTTGTTTGTTTTAGGCATTAAAATGATTCAATTCGACTTCTGGTTAGCAGCCCATATTGGTGGAACCCTTGTGTAGTAGCAGTTACAGTATGTTGGATCTGCACTGCATGGCTGTGAGCTAAGGTCTTCAATTAGCACGATTCTCTTGGTTGATTGCTATTTTTATCTTCATGTTAGCAAGTGTGTAAGAGAAGCAGAGGAAACACCTTCACACCTCAGTCTGCTTCTTGGAAAACCCGTGATGACAAAAAGACCCAGCAGACTCTGTTTAATACACACACACACACACACACACACACACACACACACACACACACACACACACACACACACACACACACACACACAGATAGATAGATAGTGTAAAAATAAAAAAAAATATTAATATTAAAGGCTTAGCATGATAGTTTTTTCTGTTTAGTCATTTCAGGTCAGAGCTGCTTGATAACTTGTGTTAAAGCCATAATTTTTTCTGAATTTCTATGTTTAAGTATGCTAATGAGGTATTATCCAAGTGTGCAAATGTGTGTGTTCTGGAGCAGAAATGTTAACATTACTCAGGTTCAATTTTATTCTTGACATTAGAATCATAAAAATGATAAATACTGTCAACAAGTCATGCCTTTAGGTACATGTTCTGTAAATCAGACTCTGAATAGTACACCCACTCTGTAAAAACACACACAGGAATAAAAATGCAATTTCTGGAAGTAAGTGTTGCTGAATTGAAGATTCTGTAGATTTTTACTAAAAAGAAAAAAAAAAGAATTTGGTGATATCACAGTTGATTTCTCACATAAAAAGAGTTATTTTATAATATTTTTAAATATGCAAATTAGAAATGATTAAATGGCTGCGTAGTTACTAATTTGCACAAATATCCAACAAATATATTAAAGTAAATTTGTATTTTGGACATTTTATTTCCACTAATTAAAAAAAAGAACAAAAAACAAACAGATGCCTTAAATAGGCAACACAAAACATCATAATGGACCAATGGAGAAAGTGGACTTTGGACATACTGAGATTGTTACCCAACTGTATCAACATACATGCAAAAAATGTAGCATCCCACATGTGAAAAGTAAGTACAACAATGGGACATGCTTTTTGTGTGTCACAGTTTGATTAAAACTGAATTTTCAGCTGCTCAGACATTAAGCTGGGGTTTGAATATTATTTTATAATGTGAGGCTTCTGTTTGCACTCTGAGACTTTGGGACGTTGTGAAATCAGAACATCGGTTTCTTCAATATTTCTCTGTTTTTATCAACCTTATTTCTTTGGTTTAACCTCTTGGGTAGTCGGGAATTCAGACATATGTGGCTCATTCTTAAAATGTCTGTTTTCAGTGTTTTAATCAATGTGTGCCTTTTTTCATTCAAAAGGAAATCACAAAAATGTGAAGAAAAGCTTCTGGCAAAAATCTCCAGGTATTAGCTGAATGTTCAAAGGCTTCATTATAACTGAACAGACCAAGCTTTCAAAAGAAGCCCAACTTATCTTCACGACCACGGCATCTCTTTCCCTCTGTCGTGCTGCGAGTTAAAGAAATGCCACAGAAATGAGCCACATGCACGTAGGCCTGTTCATGGCATTTCCCCCCCACGCACATACTGCACATAGACACCTTGCTTGTGAATTCACAGATGGTTCACTCTGCTTCCTCCACAGATTTCTCAGCAGTAGTGTGACCCTCCTATTGGCTAAAAATATGAGTTCTTATCAACACATTATGCTGCAATTTCTGCACTTTCCAAACTCCTGGCACTTCATTAATTAATTCATTAAATAATCATAGCTCCATGCGTAGTCTCAGAAGCATTTTCATAAGCGTTTTGTTTTATAAATCACCTCTCTGGCTCATTTTGTATAGCCACATATGAAATAATGATCATATGTCTGCACATATGCGTGTGTCTGATGTCTGTTTGCTTAAATGCAGACAGCTTTGCTGATCTTTTTCAGCATATTTCAAGAAAACAGGCACAGGTAGTTTCACAGCATGGGATGAAATGATCTTTTCTTCATCCTTTGTGATGAGACAGAGGGAAATCTTTGATCTGGAGTGGCTAGATAATCATCCGTAGCTAAGCCCTGATTTCCATCTCTATTCAACTCTCCCCTGGAAGCTCCACAAGCAGCCATCAACACTGGAACTAATCAGGGTTATTACCACTCTCCCCACTGAACGGCACACTTCTCCAGATGTAGGATCAGCTACGCAGCACTGAATAGCAGCGCTATTGTTTTTCATGTTGATGCTATACAGCGCATTGGCTATTTGCTGAACCGTCAGGCCGATAAGAAAACAAACAAAGAGGTAGACGATTTCTAAAATATGTTCTTCCTACCTTGTTTGAATGTTTATATTTCTATTTAAAACATCTGACATCTGATCCGAGAGTTCATTGTAGAGTAGTTTTACCTTCAGTAAAGATTTGCTCTGTTTTAAAACCTCCTTTAAGTCGAACTTTAAGGTCTGACCTCGAGTGATGGTTCTCCTTTTCTTTGTAGCTCGTGCCAGTATTATTTGTGTTTAGGGGTAAGGAATCCTAACAAACCGAGAGGAAAGGCTGGCTTCCAAAGTGTAATTTAGATGTGAACTAATGTAAGGATATTTAGCAAGAGTCCACAGCATCAAAGTAGGCAAATTCAAGTTACATGATTGCTTAAGGCAGCTCACAAGTTTCAAGTTGGATTCAATTTACTCAGGTCTCTTCGACGAGTCCTCGTGATCAAAGGGTTTTACATAAAGGATGATCAGAGAGTGTCCCAGCTCATGTGTGGGATATGTTAGTGTATGCTTAAAGTCAGCTCTCGTGTTAGAAAAAAATCATCTTTACATTTGTGTCCACCTCTCACATCTAAAGCTTTAGATTTACACTAGATTTATGCTCCTGTTTTATGATGTCATTTCATGTGAATCTTGTTCATTTAATCAATATTAATAGTTTAATACAAT
This sequence comes from Simochromis diagramma, assembly GCF_900408965.1. NCBI lineage: Eukaryota > Metazoa > Chordata > Actinopteri > Cichliformes > Cichlidae > Simochromis > Simochromis diagramma. The sequence goes on from NW_024387372.1 coordinate 93,681, forward strand.
AAAATGATACCCCAGCTATCCCACTCTATTCTGACCAAACTATGCCATCCTCGTGGAGTCTATTTCTGACAAAGGCCCAGCATCCTTTAGCCCAGAACTACAATGTATGAAAAGATTTTGGGAAATTAGAAACATATGTGTTAACTTATATGAAATTATCCATGCATTTAATATTTATTGTATCTTTTTAAAATATCTTAAGAATAAATCTATAGAGAATAGGCATTTCTATTAGTTTGACTTTTCTCTAATTTTACCAATTTTTGTCAATAATTTAAAAAGATGCTTTAAAAAACTGTGAAATTATAGTAATTATTTGGACAGTGTATTAATTCATGTAAATGCTGTACTCTTTTTTTTATGGTGAAAACAATTAAATACATTTATGTAAAATCATAGAAACTATATTTACTGATATCTTTTTCTCATTGCATCAAAATTCACATATTTATATATACAGTATTAACTAATATTGTGAAATTACTTTTTTTTTTTTACCTTTTTTGTTTTGTTTTACAGCGCAGGAAAAGCGCACAAGTTCTCCTAGCATACATTTAGAGGTCATCTGGCAGCAATTTGTCATCTTTGGAAACTTTTTTGTCTTTTCCAAAATGGAAAACATGTGGCCTTAAAGCGCTGACTTTCCAATCTGCCACTGTCAGCTGTGCTGTACAACAGCTCTGCTGAAGTGAAGCATTTATTTGTGACCCCTCCACGTTTCACCTCATTACATCTATGATGTTGTTTTACTGCACTTACACGATGCTGCAGTTGGATACTGAGCTCGGCATATTTTGTCGACTTGAGCACTTGTTAATTTGCTGTTATGCCCCTTCATGTGGAGCTAACAGTGGGCTAAGAAAGACAATTAAGAAAACAGGCTAGATCAGTTTGAAAGAGCGCAGAATAACTGACATTTCTTATTTCACATTTTGTATTTACTTATTTTCCCTTATTTAATTTCTTATAAATCAATTTGTCCTTTTCCCCCCACAAATTTTTTTTTTGTACAAATATCTCATTTTCTTTGCTCTCCTCTCTTGTCTTCTTAAATTTCTCTTCTCCTTTGTCTTACTTCTTTTTTTTCCCTCTTCCCCATTTTTCTCTTAGATCTATAGTGCTTGATTTAGCTCTCCTCCTTTTTCATCATCTCCCTCTTCAACCTCACAAGTTTTCTCTTCTCAAATTTTGATCATCTGTGCTCTTTTCTTCTGAGAGCCATTGCTCTTAATGCTGCTTTCTCGTCCTCCCTTGCCCTTTCATCTTCTTCCAGCTCTTCTTCTCTCCCCTCCTTTCGTCTCCTCTCCTCTCTGTGTGATGGATGGTGTGGGTCAGCATGTATCCTCTGACAGTGATAGCCTCTGTCAACTGTTCAGTGTCTGTGGCCCTCAGTGTTTTCCCTCTTTCCCTCCACAACTTTATCGTAGGTCTTTTCAGGTCATTGACTTAAGAGAAGTGGAAGAAGAGTGTTATTTGCTACTGTCTCACTTCCGTCCCGAAGAAACGGGAGATTTAATCCTGAGGGATGGTACAGCCAGTGGCTATAGACTCGGCTTCTGTTACAGTAAAAGCTGCTCGCTGCAGCTCTTTCCTGTTTTCCCAGAACAATTCACATTAACTCCAGTGCGTCCAACGAGACCACAGTCTTTCAGAAAAAATGCAAATTTGAGAAAAAACTGGTAAGATTGTTGTAAAATAAACCCAGGCAATTTGTGAAATTATGCTTGTAGAGACATTGAAGGGTTTCATAAGGTTAACTTTAAGTACCAACACCAGAAATATTAAATCTACTCTATTTATTTTGTTGGCTTAAAATAAGGAATACAGAGATTAAATCTAAATAAATAAAATTTAGTAACACTGGCAACCTATAAAATAAAAAATAATTCTTAAAGAGTAAGTTCACCACGGCTGCAAATGTGAACAATTGTAAGAACCAGAAAATGTGTAATTTCATTTTACCTCAACAAAAATATGTCAAACTGAACAGCTAACATCTTTCTCCCAGTATACCCAGTCTCTCTCCGCCGCACATGTCCAAACCAGCTCAGTCTCTCCTACTTTAGCCCTTAACCATCCAACCTGAGCTGCCCCTCTTATATACTCCCTACTAATCCTGTCCATAATAGTGGCTGTCAGCAATGGAGCCAAAAGGTCACCCTGACTCTTCTTAACCATCTTGCCTGTCTTGCCTGTAGATATGAGGCCAGATGCTTTCAAGTTTAGGGCATGTGGTGACTGTGAATATGAAAAAATAGTGATGAAAATAGTATGTGTATGTATATGATTTTGTTACAGCTACTGATCTGAAAAAAGACATAGTCATGATTTCCTGGACACATTCCTGGGGTAACAGAACTGCAAATAGTTCATGTAAGGCCATTAACAAATAACTTGAATTTATGTAACGTGAATAGAATTCATCTATTCATCTTGAAGACGCAAATTTAATATTTTCTTTGTGTGTGTGTGTTTGGTCTTTACCAGCTTGCTGGTGAACTATGATTCTCTAAGGCTGCTGAAGACTCTGTTAGTTTTAGCAGCTAGTCTCTAATGTTGCTGATGTTTGATGCAACATTTTTTAAGAGAATTCTCTCAGAGCCATCTGCCATTCGATGTGAGGTTAATGAGAGCAGGCTTAAAACCAAAGCAATCAACAAAAAGTAACTGTTACAGCTCTTATAGAGTTATTGTTTTGTGCCCTGCAACACTTCACACAGTTTTCAGTTTTCCTTTATCACGTGTAAAACTGGCGGTCTTAGCTGTTGTCATGTTCAGTGACTAGTTAGTCACTGTGTTTTAATAACCCTAGACTTCAGGGGGATGTGATTTAGATCATCTGTAAATAACAATCTCAGATCCAACAGTCCTAAGTTAAAGGCTCTCTGCATAAATATCTGTAAAACTGTTGATGGCACCTGCAAGTAAAGTGCACCTGTGGTAGCTAGCATCATCCAGAACAGCTTGGTGTATTACATATTATTGTATACGTATGTTATTGAGGATTCATGTGGAGTCATGATAATGAGAAAATAATTATACAAAAAACATCTCATAAACTAAATATTTTGGTTGCTAGAAACAGAAAAGACTTCATTAAAGATTCAAATTTATTAATTGCTTTTAAATTTTTGTAACATTTAATATTATTTAGTAATATTGTATTAGCGTGCTATAATTAGTAGCTATATTTTACCATACTGGATTATCTAAAAAAGATATTAAAAGTAAAATAAAGGTCAGGTATATTAAATGTTCGTTTTATAAATATTCTCAGCAAAATACAGATACTTAGTAAAACCCAGGCCATATTTACAACGTTAGTTAGCTCACAGTTTTTTGTGTTCACTAACCAGAAGGAACCTAGCTTGGTGGTTCAATTCTAAATCCTCCGTAAATCATGCCCTTTTCCTGAACTTTGCTCATCAAAAAATAAATCAATCAGTTATCTTTGTCAACATGGAATAACAGATAATTAGCATTAGGGGCTATATGAGCTAGACTCCTTTGGGTCATGTTAGCTAGTATGGCTGGTAGCTTTTATGCAGTGAAAGAGACACACTCAAGAAAGAAGAGAAAGAAATCAACCTTGAAATCTAAGCGTAAATTGAAAATACACATAGAAAAATGGTAGTCAACAGCGACTCCTCTGTTTCTCTGAAAGAACATCTTGGCTAAAAAACTGCTCGTGTCTGCTATTCCACTGAGAATCTGCTGAGCTATTACTTCTCTGCATGGTTCACCAGCTGCTCCTCAGTAGACAGGAGACACTCCAGAGGGTCATTTTCACTGCTCCAGAAAATTGTTGGCTGCCCACTTTTCTCCCTTGAGGACATTTACAGCTTTCAATGCCTCAGTAGCCAGGAGCATCTTTAAAGTCTTGTTTCACCTGGGACGTTACCTGTTTGAAATGTTGCCATACAACACTGGTCTATCCAATCAAATTGACTAGACTCAAACACAGCTTTTAATCTGAAGGGGTAAATATCTTGTACATTTGCATTTACAGGTGAACAATATTGAAAAGAGCCTTCTTTTTTGATCAGTGTTGTAAACAGTGTGCCTCTGATCTCAGCTACAGTAGTGACAGCTCTGTTGGCTCCCCAGAGTTTTAGACACCAACCTTCTGTGGAGCAAAATATTAAATTGCAGTCGTGAGCATGACTCCGGGTCAAAGAGAGCACCGTGTGGGCAAAAAGTGACAAAAGGCACCAAATTAAGAATCTGTTGTCCCGCTTCCCCCTTCTCTGGTGTCTAATGAAGACTGAATGTGTTGGAAGTGATTTTTGTTGTTGGCCTTTAATTTACCCTCTCCACCATCTGCCCTCTCTGGCGTCGTCTCTGAATGCTTCATCTCTGCCTGTGCTGAATGAGCAGATTAGATTTTTTTTTTTAATGTTGATGAAGTTTGAGTTTCTGCAGCTGGCACTGTTTTCACTGTCTGTTCAGCCACTGCTCATGCTAACTACCCAAGTCTTTCATTTCTGCCAAAGAAATGGGAAACAACATGCCTCACTTGCTGCACACTCAATGATTTTTCTTGGTGAAAGAACCATTTTCAGAACACCAAATGTTAAAAGTTTTATGAGCTAGCTATACTTTCCATCAGCATAAGAGCAGCAAAACAGACTGTAATTTCAATGAAAATACCACAGCCCATTACTTTAATGTAGGGTCACGTAGCAGAAATAACATGCGGACCAAAATAAGGGTTTTGTAAAAACAGAGAAACTGAAAGTTTGGGGCAGGAAACAGAGACGCAGCTCACTGTAAAAAGAAAGTGCTTTGTGAGTAAAAGAAGGGTGCAGGTAGCTGCCACAGGCTCACTATACATTGATGAAGTGGGCCTGTCAATGTGTGTAATCAGCCATGTACACCCTGGCCAGCCATCAGGGACACACAATCACAGAGTGATATAGCACACACACACACACACACACACACACACACACACACACACACACACACACACAGAGAGAGAGAGAGAGAAAGCCATGCACAAATTCTCATTCAAGATCCATTAATTCACTGTAGATATTAAGCATTGGCAAGGCCTTATGACCAGCAGGGAAAAGTGCCCCGAAGCCCGTAGGAGCCCCAGGTTTGAGCTTTCTTGCTGCATAACTCGTCTATTCCCAGATTTCATAGACTTTATTTGGGTATTTCCACTCAAATATATTTACCAACTCACACAGACAGTACAAAAAGATGGCTAACCCACCAACTGGTAACCAATACTAACCACGTATTGATTACTGATGTTGTGTTTTGAAGTCTGAACATTTCCACAGTTCCGTTTTGGTGGATCCAACTAGCATGTCAGCTATGGATGTGGCCAGTGACCATATCACGGACAGCACATAAAGCCCATAAAGTATTTACCAAGGTTACAGAGCACAGAGGCTGTCTTCCCTCCACAACATGTTCTCATCCCAAAACATAACATACCTACGCTATGTGACAACCCGTCTGTATGTTACACATATGGAAACATGAGAACTGTTTGGAATGAATCTACACGTGTACATCTATTTGTACACCCTACATTTATTTTACTTTCTCATCATGAATCACTTTGGAAAGAACTATCTGATAGGGTTAAGGTTGTGGTTAGGGTTAGGGCTGGAATACGCGCCTGGAACCGTGTTACCGCCGGGATCTTCACCTTTCGCGTTCCTATGGGACGCCTCGGGACGTGACAAATCGTAGGTATGTTACACATTGGGAATGAGAATGGTCTCCCCTCCAACCTCTATTTGTTTCTGGGTTGCCCCTGCTGGCCAGTGGAAAGAATGCATGTTTAAGTGCTTTCATATTGGCATCAGTTTTCAGAACCTGAAGATATGTCACTGATTTTACACTGCCTATGCCAACTTATTTTCACTTTTAAAATTTTTTTTATATGAAATAAAAATGCCATGTGCAACTGATTTAGTACCTGTCAATGAAAGCAGCCATACCTGTAGGGGAAGAGCTAAAAAAAACCCCACGCCATATATTTGTTATGTAGGGGTAAAAGATTGCATAGCTGCAAGCAATAAATATCTTTATTAATAGTGTTTAACATTTTTTCAGTAAAAGTGAGTGATATTTCAGCCAGTTGTCAGTTCCAGTGCTTCACATACTTTCTCAAGACTTGCTTGCTCCTCTGCCCAGAGGTGTCGGTGGTGTGAGCCACAGGCTTCTGCAAAATCAAATGTCAAGAAAAAAATGTCCTACTTGAAGAGTGACAAAGCCCTGGAGTATCTTTTTTAAGCAACTATCATCAAGATCAAGATTAGACTTTCACGCTCAGATATATGAGTAGAAAGAGCCAATGGACTACAGTAAGAATTCACAATATGCTTCAGGCAGAAGTTACTATTAATAGAGGCAGACATGGGAAGTTAACAGTGCAACACAAAATATCACAAAATAAATTACAAACTTGTGAGATGTTAGAAGGCAACGAATCTCATACAGTGTCAAGTAAATGTAGATTTTATATGAATGCAGTCAGTGTTATATACTGAATATTAAAAGTGTGCATGGCCCTGTGTGATATGCATGTATGTTGTGGGACATGTTTGGTTAAATCAGTCAGGAGGTGCTCAGGGGGGTATGTGTGAGTTGATTATGTATATTTAGCCAATGGGTCCATATGGAAGGTTGAGAGGGTATCATAAATCCATTACTTGGGGGAGGGATGTGCTGTGTGGACTTTCTATCCCCTTCCCTCAGGAAATGATTGTGGAAAAACTCCACAAATAGTAGCTGGCATTGGGTAATTGTGCCCTAAAGGCATGTCGTGGTATTTTATTTATTTTATTTTATTTTATTTATTTATTTACTTACTTACTTCTGCGCTGAAGAATCACACCAACAGCCCGCAGGTGTTTAAAATGAGCGCAGCATAGGCAGCGACTGCAGGGGGATAGATAGAGGCAGAAGAAAAAGAGATGACAAAGACAGAAAGGAAAGCGGTGCTGAGAATCGTGTGACAGGTTTCCAGTGAAACTCAGTTGTCAGCTGGGGTGACGCATTCATTTCAGCCTCCTAGTGGTAATTACAGGGAGGACATGTGGGGATTGAGGTGTCCTGATGTCTGCTGTTATCAACAATGAAGATGTGCAAACACAGTCACAGGGTGTCATTACCCTGTGGACACTTCTAAATTCCACTTTTAACCCCCAACTTTTAGTTTTAGTCCTCTATCAGCATCTGGGAATTGGCAATAACTGATACTCTGTAGTTCATCTTTAACTGTTAGTCTACCTTAAAAGTAAATACTACTTTGCAGTAAACATATCTGTACTTCCCTCCTTATGTTTTAAGGTGTTCTAACTCTATAATGAATCTGTGGCCCAAATGTGCCCTTCACCTGTAGACCAGTGGTCCCCAACCTTTTTTGCGTTACGGACTGGTTTATGTCCAACAATGTTTTCATGGCCTTTAAGGTGTTGTGGATAAATAGAACAAAATAAAACCAGTACTGATACCACTAAAAAGAAGATTTATTCATAACACACGGGAAAAGACTCAGGGAAACCGAGTTAATGATAAAAACAATTGAAACGATAACAATAAAAAACAATAAAAACATCTGAAAACCATAAATTTCACACCCGAGCCTCAACTTTCACGGCTCGGTACCAAATGTCTCACGAACCAGTCCCGGTCCGTGGCCCGGGGGTTGGGAACCACTGCTGTAGACCATCTTTGACCTTGACTGGCGGTGCTGATTTGGAGTAAGTGTGGCTGCCTTACAGGTCCACGTTATGTTGCCAGCTGTTAGCAGTGTTGTGAAATCTGGCCAAATCAGGCCCAGACAGCAGTTACCATAAGCTATGAGCCGGGATATGGCAGTCTTAGCTTTAAAACACCCAAACTGGAAGAGCGGCTCCAGCATATTTTAGACACAATCAAAGTCCTTGGAACAAATAAAATAATTCTCAGAACTTTCAAACTCCAAGGTCTGTGGAGGAGGACTCAAGTTCAAGGAGCATAAAACATACCACCTCTTGGGAGGTGATAGGGAATTCATAATATGTCCATCCACCTAACTAAGCATAACCACTTCGCAGTGGGGGGTTAAGGTGGGACTGGGCTGTATCCCAACTGTCATAGGTGGCACCTATGACAGCTGTTACACGTTGTACAGCTCACCAGTTCATCACATGCTCCACACAGAGATACAAACAAAGCTATTAATACCCTGTTTATGTGCTTATGTATATATGTTTAGGTGTATATTCTAAAAGTTAAGGACAAATATACTTTAAAGATGAAAATATAACATTATTGCATTAATTATTACATTATCAAATGTGGAAATCTGTGCTACAGTTTTTGAAATTTCTGTCCAGCTTAAATGTTTTTAAGAGACGACTGAGTAAATCAGAAAAAAACTGAAAAAGAGCAGAAATTGGTTTTTTTGCAGTGACTACACTGAAAGGCAATGTGACGACACGTTTCAACTACTAATCAAATGTATGAACAAATATTTAGGATTAGTTTATTTCAAGCCAAACAGGTAACCAGTGTTACTTTTCCAGATCTGTAGCTCTATTTGTGGTGGGGAGATATCTTTTTTCAAGAAAAATGTATTATTTGTCTCATTAGAAGTGACTTCTTGTAAACCAGCATCCAATGGTCAGAGCCTGCCAAGTGCTTCACTCCAAGCTACAGCAAGATTACAAATACATCTTTCATTAAGTACTTTTTTTAAAGCCGTAAAAGTGATATAAAAACTAAATAAATGTTGTGAAAAGGTCACTAGGTTTACAACAATGAGGTCAACTGAAATATGACTATCACAGCTGGGAATTAGAGGGACAAGCTGAAATACTTTTCATATTTAACAAATGCACAGCCTGTAATTACCTTGAACAAAGACACAAAGAACCTCAGACAACATGCTTGTGTCTAATTTTGTAACAGCAACAGAAAATGGCTTGAATGTGACTCTAGTTATATTTATATGTCAATTGATTACAGATTTTTTTTTAAAGGTAGAAGCAACAGAAGATCTTCATTTTTTCTCTCTGTTAGCAGTGTTTTCTGAAACACGTTTATGAATGGGTCTGAAAAGTCACTAATGATGAACAAGTGTGATGGTTATTATAACACAGATTCCATGCATTGAAATGAGATGGTAGATGTCTTTCACATGGTCCCTTCTGAGATATAGGTCATCATACTGTAGAGAAAGGTAGGGGTAAAACAGACCTTCTTGAGGGGAAAGACATTGGGAAAATAATTTAACACTGCTTAAAGTTAGGGTCAAATTTGAGACTGTAAACAATGATGAGGGTTAAAAGCCAAAAATAACGTATAGAACAGGGGTGTCCCAATTCTATTTTTATTGTGGGCTACATATAGTAAACCCTACTTTGATATTAAGTGGGCTAGATCAGTAAAAGTTACCTTTTTCTCAGTCTACAGATGTTTATTTGAACATTTAATCCTGGCGATCTTATAGGGAAAGAGACATGATAGATAAATAAATTCTGCTGTAGCTAATGAAAGAACTCTATCAGCATGACATTATAGGAAATAAGCAAAATCACATAAACAGTTCTGTTATCTCATTGTCCAGACTGTCCTGTAATTATAAAACTGAAACTTTTTAATAGTACAGCAGGTTGTTTTTTTAGACAAGGTGTAAAAAAATCAGCCAGTAATTTTTATAATAGATAAAATAGTGAAAAAACAGGAACTTTTCTGTAATTTAATTGTTTATGTATTAATTATCTACTTTGGTGTGCTATGAATAACTGTGGGAGATGTCTCTACTTAAAGGAAAAGCAATAAAACTCAGTTAAAAGTCCAAAAGGAAAGGATACCCTTTCTTCGATGACTCTTCAACTGGTGGGGGAGGTTGTCACATCTTGCAGGAGCTTTCCTCTCTTCAGGAACTCTCTCTGCAGGAGGGGGAGATACAGGAGAGGTGGAGGAGGATCTCAGCCTGGGCGTCTATTGTCTTATGTAGTAAAAAAAAAAAAAAAAAAAAAAAAGTAATACACCCTAGTATAAAAGCTACAGTAGTGACACACTGTTGTGGCATTGCACAGCATTTAGTTTAAGTTCCTATTCAAATAAAATTATACACTTTTTTATTTATTTATTTATTTATTTGCCTGAAACATATAGTATATGTTTTGCTTAATTGACATTTAATGACGTATGTTGATTGCATTTAATTTTACACAAGGGGCGAATGTTGTTTCACCAGTTTTTATTTAGGAAATAAAAGTTGATGTGTCCTCTTCCCATTTCAGAAGAGGTGACAAAGGCCCAGTGTTCACTGTTAATGTGTTATAATAACTTAATTTGTCCCTTAATTATTAGGACTTAGATTAAGCAGGGCCAATGACCAATGGCAACATAGTCCCCATAAAGGTAAAACAGCCAGTCATGCACATTCCACTGTCTTTAAAGCAAACCTGCTGATTTTGATCATGCAAAGAAATGTAACAATGAAACACTGCAGCGTCCTCACAGAATGACAGAATGAATGAAGCACACAGCTACAGATCAAATCCACCAAGTCATTTATTTCTCTGTGCATATCCACTTCGTTTGGACTCTTGCTTCCACAGGTAAATGGCCTGCATTTGTATAGCGCTTTTCTAGTCCATAGGACCCCAAAGCGCTTTTACACTACATTCAGTCATTCACCCATTCACACACACATTCACACAGCTATAAATTCAGCTCCACTGATTTGTAGTACGTATGGATTTTTTTCTCAGCCCTAAAGCCCCAGCCTAAAATAAGCTTTGTTTGGCAGCCTGTGCAGTTGTAAATCTGTCTGTGACATTTTGATAGTGGGTGACATACTTGTGGGAGGGGGGGCGCAAATATCATTCAAATGAGACTGGATTAAAACGTGTCACTCAAAGAGTCTATTGTCGACAGAACCAGCATAAGACACACAGAGCCAGTGCTGATAGGAAGCTCAGTCAGAGGAGCGAAGGAAGAAGGAGAAAAAGGAGCAGCAGGGCGGGGGGTGAAGTTTTAGGAAAAGAGAAGGGATGGGGGGTGGGTCTGTCAGTCAGGACGTCCCTGTCAAACAGAGTGGTAAATATTTCAGCCGTCACAGCCGAGAGTAGGCAGCTGGTCCCCTTTGCATGGCAATGAGAGGAAAGGAGGCAAGCCCGTCTCAATGGAGCCCTTCAACCCTGGGAAACCTCCACACACAGAGACACACACACACACCAGCTGAGTGGGGATCACAGGACAGTGCAAGTCTGTATTCCCTCAGTCAGAGCCTAATAATCAGACACAACAATGACACAAATATGTTCTTAGTAACCCTCTAAGGTCTAAGTCATCGTCAATGACGACCCCATCCCTACATCCAAGCCCTAATCACAAGTCTGTGTTCTAGAGAAATCCGAAAACTACTAAATGTAAATCATTTCTGATTTGTTTCCAGTGTTGGGAAAGTTACTTTTAAAATGTATTCCACTACAGATTACAGATTACATGCCCCAAAATGTATTTTATAACGTATTCCGTTACGTTACTCAATGACAGTAACGTATTCTGAATACTTAGGATTACTTAATATATTATCATGCTGTTTAGAACTACATGAATGTCCTATTGCTGTGTGATTTAGTACTATTACTGAAGGATACTCTCCATACCAATACCAACTAGATGTTTAAATCTTAATATAAATGAGTAACAGTAGGTGGACATTAGGTAAGGCTGCACTTTTTGCAGTGATCTCGTATAGAAACTATTCAGCGCGTATATAAAACAGGTCCGCGGCTCCGAACCGTAGTAAAGGGACCTCTGGCTAATACGTCGGGTTCGTGTCGGGCTCGTAGCTGAAAACTAGCTTTACTTTGTTGTCTGGGTCAACTCTGCTAGCGAGAGACAGAGAGAGGCGTTGAAAGGCTGCTGCAACGGAACTTAATGTTTCGGAGGAAAACATGAACACAGCGTACAGTCGAGTCTTAATAGCTTACTTACAACTGGGCTTGTCAGGCTGCAGTGGTTATTATTATTTTTACATGCTTCCAGCTCCCGTTTCTGCTCGGTGACAGCTTTACTTTTCCTTTTTCTCCCTCCCTCGCTCACAGACACATCACGGGTATGGCAGTCCATTCTCCCTGCAGCACGGACTACACTGCCCATCAGGCTACATTCTTTAGGGCGATGCCTGTAACACTCTGCTATTGCCTTCATATTAAATCATTTTTTGAATAATTTTTAAAAATATTTCATTATGCGCAAGTAGGGGTGACATGGGTTGCAAGATTGAGACACGGGCGTTTGAGCCTCTTAATGCGTGTTTTGTTTGGGTTTCCACTGGCGTGGAATTACCAAAAATAGAGAGGACATAGCCAAACATATGAAACAGGAAAAGACTGCTGTGTAATCCATTTATTTCAGCAAAGTAACTGTATTCTAAATACCACCCTTTTAAAAGGTAACTGTACACAATACAGTTACTCATATTTTGTATTTTAAATACGGTACATGTACTCCGTTACTCCCAAGCACTGTTTTTTTCACTTGGAATGATTGATTTATTTTGGGTTTTTTTTTTATTTATTGTGTGTTTTTTTCTTACGAAAGACTTAGGAAAACATGAAAAAAAAAACATTAGGGTTGGGGGTCATCACTGATGGGGATTAATCCACTGAACTACACAGGCCTGGATGACAAAAGAGGCCTAACTGGCTCTGACTTCCATCCATTCTCTTCTGATCATCCAATTCAATTCAGAGTCACGGGGGGGCTGGAGCATATCGCAGCTACCACAGGGGGAGAGGCTACATCCTGGACAACTCAGCAGGGCTAACACAGAGAGACAGACAACCATATGCACACCTATGGGCAATTTAGGATCCCAACCTTTTTGTTTTGAAGCAACAGTGTTAATCACTGCACCAGTGTGCTGGCTCTAACCTGTAGGGAATGATATCTGTTTACAGATCCTTATTCTATTTATTTACAGTATAATACTTTTGTGGCCAGTAGTGCTTTAGTAAAGAAAGTGAGGTCTAGTCACCTTAGACTGGATAAGCAATAACAAATTAATGGATGGATGGTTTAGGAACTTTGTCAGCAAAGACCAAGTTGAGGTTTTTCCTTTGTTAAGACCAGGCATAATGAAAGATCACCAGTGCACACAGAGCCTTGGAACTTTCTTGGTTTGAACACAGAGATGAATAGAATTTGATCAAAGATTTGTTTCTAATTTTGTTTTTTCCCCTTTTTATTTGTGTTGCATGTTTTAATTTAATACAGCATAAAATCTGTAGCTGTGCTACAGCTTTTATGCCAAACAATTATCAGAGTCAGATAAAATTTGGCACACAGGTCAGTAAAAGCTTATCTACAATGGCCCAGAGAGACCAACACACCGCACCATCAAATAACACATGCAGAACAAAAACAAATTAAGAAAAAGTACCAATCTTGCTAATCTTATGACACAGGCTGTGTCGTAAGACATGGTTGTGTTTTATACAAAAATTGTGTAAATAACACAAATCACAGTGGCAAAATGTTTCTGTTGGTGCAAAAAAAAGGATGCACATGCCACAAGTAATGAAGCTACAAAGTCAGTGATGTTTGATAGAAAGCTAAAACTTTTATGTTTTTATGTGTTCATCTGGAAACAGGTTAGTGTGTGCTGTTTGAGGCATTTTTTTTTTATTCATTTCAATTTCCTTCTAAAAAATTGTAGTTGTCAAGTTGGTAGCATTTTTCTTTTCAACTTAATCTACATTGGTTGCATGATACTCAGAGGGAAATAGGGAACAACTTGCAATGGGTTCACACCGTCTTGGTTACTGTAACCATACACATTTAGGAGATACTTTGTCCGTGGGGCAGTAACTTCTAAAGTACTGCCTTTGTGCCTAACACTGGATAGCCACTTGTATTTTGGACCTCACTTTAATTCTACAAAAAATGTGTCTTTTTAAAATTAGGTCCAAGGTTACCCATTAATGTATTTTATTTCGTATTCATACACACAAACCTTTGAACTGGAACAACATTTCTGTTGTACTTTCTGATCTTTCTTATCATTGAACAAGATTCATTTGTCTCACATCTGCACTAGGGTGCATGTCTTTAGTCTATGAGAGGAGACTAGATAACCTGGAGATAATTCATCAGTAACTGAGGTAGAGGCCCAGGAACATTCAAACACAGTGTGGGTATAGACACAGCGAAACTGAAACTGTTGAATGAATTGAATATTTTTGATTTAATTAAGAAAATAGTAAAAACTTTTACTTCTTCTTGTTCTGTTTGGCCAAATACTTTAAATATGTATATTTTTTGCTGGAAAGTTATAAGGGTCTTTTCAGAGAACAAACACAAGAATTAGCCCCAGAAGCTTCATTCATTCTAGATCTATTTCTGAGAGTGTACATTTAGTCAAATGTTAGCTACACACATACACATGCACATCCTCCATATGCATAAAATATGGTTGAAATAATACTTGCAGTGCTATGGTGGCAGATAAATGTTGTAGGTTTGTGTAACAGAGGAAAATACAGAAAAGCAACAAACACAGTGACAAGTAAAAGGATTGAGTGAACTGCTTCCAGCCAGTTGTCCCTTAGCCTCAAACTTGGGCTTTGAGGGTTTGCTACTGCGTATTCCATAGCTGCAATGCTTCCAGAATGTCTCCACAGACACACTGAGACACATATAAACAAGTCTCAAAATACTCAGTGCAACCTTTATGTTGTCTGTCTACGAGTCTTCTGTAATGTTACATTGCTTGTTGGTTTCTATAGTATTTCTCTCTCTCTCACACATACACATATTGGCATGCCATCTCAGCTGATAATCATTTGCACCCACACAGTGTTATTGGTAGCAGTGTATCAGTATATGCACAAGTCAGCAGGACACTGAACATTAACTGACAATGCTGCAAACTTCTCAAGTCTAAATAATGTAATTTTTCATCACTGTCATCATTTTTCCATTAACAGGGTAGCAATCCTTGTCTTGCCATGTTTAGCTTTTCCTTACACAGATTTTATCATATAAGTTATGATGCTCTTTTTGAAATGCTTTTGAATTCAAGATCACTAGCATAATGGTTTAATCTGAGAAAAGTAACACATTGTGCTTGTTGTTTACTTTAGCCAGTTTGGGTACTGTCTTTAGCACATTGCATAACGAGTTAATGTTAGTGGCATTTCCTCCACTACACAACCACAAGCAGCTTTAGCTAAAAACTAGCCATTTTGGTTTTGGCGCTGTAACACTGGCATCATTATCCCCACTTAGAGCCTCACTGCCAGTGTTGATAAACTGTTGTCCGCTTGCCATTGCTTCTTCAAAACAAGTCAGTCTCAAGCGCAGTTATCATCCTGAGCAAAATAATGTGAATACTAGAAAAATGTAAAGACCATTCTCTCTGCCGTCATGTTGGCTGACCTGACACCAATGTTGGTTGAACAGCTGTGCTATAACACATTTAAATTGCTTATAATCTGAATTGCAATACTGTTAATACAAGTGGACAAAAACATCAGATGTTGGAGTGCATTACACTACACATAAAAGCCTGTATATGTGAGTAATCCCTTCTGCATATACACGTTGGAAGAAATAATTTTTTATTGTGACCTTAAGAAAAACACAGACACTGTGTTTTTAATAATGAGGCAACATCATATGGGTGCAGTGCTGTAGAAAGAGCTAGGCTTACTTAGATCTTTTCTCTTCAACTGTGACTAATATTTCCAGGCAGAGGATGAATGTGCTGTAGTTGGTAGATCAAAGCAAACATAATGATAACCTGTAAGCACAGGAGCATGTGCAGTGCATACTGGTAGCAAGAAAAGACGTTTCTCAGGGCTTTCTTTTAATTGCTTGTCTCACCTGCATGTACAGCTACAAAGAAAAGAGGGAAAAAATTTCTTGAACAGTTAATTTCTAGATGTCATTCTTCTTATTTTACCCATGTAAAATTTCTTTCATTTGGTTTTTCACCCTGCTGTGGCCCTACAAGTCTCACAAGCACATCGCTGCTCTTTTCTGAAGCTCCACTACACAGACTCTGTGTTTGTCTGGGTTTCTGTGTTTGGTCTTACAGTAATAGCCTAGAGCCAGAGTCTTTATCACTGTGCTTGAGCAGAATAAGTGTCATTCCTCCTGAACTCATACACACAACAACACACAGATGCATCACAGCATTCGCAGTAAATCTGTGGTGTATGTCGGTGGAACAGATCCTGATATCCTGTCTGACGCTGGTTCCATCAATAATGAAATACACAAAGAGAGCAATGAAGTGTGTGAAATCCGTGTCATTATTCTGAATTTATGATTGGAATTTTAGATATGAACATTTTAAAATCTTGGCAGAACTATAAAGTTGGAATTCAAAATGTACATTTCATGTGTGGAAAGAAGCCCCCTAAAGTTTATAATTGAAAATGTGTTTCAAATAAAAGAGGGTAAGTGGAATCTAAAGGATACTTCTTTGACCTGCCATATTCCTCATTTGTACCAGTACAGCAACACATATTTGCAGTCATTCATGTCAAAGCGCTTCACAAGTACTCAGGACGATCAAAGATTTACGGTGGTAAAGATTTGAACTTGTGACAGTTGCTTTTAACTGAGTGTTAAAGAAAATAACCTTGCTAGATTTTGGCTCCGTTGACATGTAAAATGATTCCTCAGAGTGCCGCAAGCAACAGAAGATGTCTAACTTTTTTCTCTGTCAGTCTTGCCTTGCTGCTTCCTCACTCACTGGACACTTCTTCCTGTGCCGGAGAAGGCAGTGCACTTTTCTTAAACTTTTTAATAAGCCTTTAATAAGGCAAACACAAAGCAAAAAGGTTAATGAAGTGGCTAAATCCAGCAACACTTACTAAGTGGGCAACAGTGCAGTGATCTGATACATAATAATCAATGCTAATCGAAAAAAAAAGTAATGAATAAATAAATACAATTAAGGGAAAAACCTAAATCAAACATCAGCTTTTGGCTTTGACATACATTGTGTTGAGTTGCTGAGAACAAAATAATGTATCAGTTAGTGAGTGGAAAATCCTCTCAACGGTTTTAGAGCTGGATTCAAAACCAAATGTAGTAGGCATATAGGTAGGAATCATTTCCTGTGGCTTTTTGTGGTGCATCAGAGTTAAATGAGTCATTTGTTACACATGATGTCGTTGTCAATCACGAGATGGAAGAGGGAGTAAGAGGCTGCCCAACACTGATCGTAAATTTGACAATATCATCCTTTTTGATTCCTCTGTCCCCACAATTACAGTGGTTTTGGAAATCAGTTTATGGAGTCTGTTGTTATCCCCACAGTCTGCTGGCCAAGCACACTAGATAGTGGATGGCAGTGGCCACCACTACTCATAAAATATCCAGAGCATCATCTGCCACATGTTAAAGGACCTCAGTCTTCTCAGAAAATGAAAGTCCACTTTATTGTCAGTGTGCAGCATTTTTAATCTCCACTCCATGCATGAATGGAAATAGGAGTTCAGTGTTCTTGTCCTTCTCATGTATAGAACCAGTTCATTTTGTCTTTCTCAGGTTAAGCTGCAGATGGTTTAGCTTGGACCAGCCAACAGAATTTTGTAGAGCCATCAGAAAACTTAAAGTAAAGGTGGCAGGTCTCTGTGCAGTAGCTTAAACCCGTGGTAGTGACTAGTGAGGCACATATATCGTCTCCCAGTCAGGTAGTCAGCTATCCAGGTTGCTAGAGAGGTAATACACTGGAAATGCATTGGTGTAGTCACAAGTCTACTAGGACAAGGACGTTTCTCTGTGAGTTTGTCTTCACGTGTCAAAGAACAGCCAGAAACCTTAATTCCCAGCCTTTTCATTTGCTGATTGTGTTTCAGTCTTCCTCCTTCATCTGTAGGGGAATTACAGTGATTCATTCATTCCCAAAATAGACAGGCGCATTAGAAAACCCCAGGAACACAATCTGTGAAATCTTCTTTCAGTGTCTGAAATAGTCTGAGGAATTTAGCCAGCATGTCTGCTTGTTCAACATGCAGTTTTGTTCTCGCTTGCTTTTTCAAAGTGCCATGAGCTATTTGACGTGTAATGGTGTGATGTCACATTTTGCTTTCTCACACACTGTCTCCTGATTCAACTATTCTCACATTGTCACTGACTATACTTTTTGGTCTTGATAGAAAGATTCACATGGAATGTTTTTGAAGTCCATATTGACACACATAGTTTTTAAATAACACTCTTAAGAACTGAAGACCACCTTTGAAAATGATATAAAACATGAGATACACATAAACTGACAAATGAACTCTTTTATTATTTTACAGAGCAAAATGGAGACAAAGATCCTCTAGTTCATTTAAGAATTATATCATCACATAGCTTGTACAGCAGAAACATCAGTATTGATCATGTTTTAATACTAGATAAAAACATCAGAAGATGAAGGTCTAAGTCATCATCAGTGACAACTCAAACCCTAATGGAACAGGGTTATGGCCATCAGCAATTATGTTTCATGTTCTTGTTTTGTTTGTTGTAAAAGGGTAATACACATTTATCAGCATGAGCACTTAATCACATCCAAATCACGTGGCCGATTTAAGATGATGTTAGGAGCAAGATGAAGCCTCATTGAGTTACCATTTCAGCTCGTTGGCTTCAGACTATACATTAGTTTTTAAATTGTGATATTCAAGGTAAAACTTTATGATATGTAATTTAGACCAGCGGTCCCCAACACCCGGGCCACGGACCGGTACCGGTCCGTCAGTAGTTTGATACCAGGCCGCTAGAGTTGAGGCTCTGGTGTGAAATGTATGGTTTTCAGGGTTTTTATCGTTATTTTTTTTATTGTTTTTATTGTTAACTCTGTTACCCTGGGTCTTTTCCTGTGTGTTATGAATATATCTTCTTTTTTTTGTTACTGGTACTGGTTTTATTTTGTTGTATTTAGCCATGATACCGTAAAGGCCGGTCTGTGAAAATATTGTCGGATATAAACCGGTCCGTGGTGCAAAAACGGTTGGGACTGCTGATTTAGACCATGCTTTTTGTCCCTCACTTGTAAAAGGTTTGATGGGATATTGTCAGGTGGGCAGGCATACAGCATGGACACCTAAATGATACCATAGGTGTATCTATCTACTAGGTGTAGGTGTAGCTACCATAGATATATCTACTAAAAATGCCAGAGGAGTACGAATCTCACTGACCTTGACTTTACGGTCAGACATCAAGTTTTATGAAAATCTTGTGAATGTGATAGATCAAGAAGGAAACCTGGGATTACGTGGGATTTTCACATTTATAGCATAGCTGTGTTTACTAAAAGTGACGTTAGAATCTCAGTGACTCTGACCTCATATAAAAACTCACACACTCATCATACAAGTACTTTCTTTTTTCATACTCCAGTGGATGCATCTTGAGCAGCGTATTTGGATATTTTACATAGCAGACTGGAGCAGCCAGGGATCGAACCACTGCCCTTCCACTCAGTAGATGACTTGCTCTACCCCCTGAGCTCCAGCCACCCCTCCTGAATACTGTTGACATGTTCAGTGCAAGAAGAAACAGTAAACACTGGATTGAAACCCCTCGCCCTTTCCTACTGGTGGAAAAATGTCAGCCAAGGAAAACTACATGGCAACACGCGGCATTTGGTTGCTTGGAAAAAGGGGGAATTTTGTAGGAGTGACTGCAGTAAGAGTGAGCGAGATCGATATTTATAGCAAATTTTGAGATGTGAAAGATTTGAGACATTTGGAGTATATAGTTAGTGTGTAATCCAGTTTTTTGTTTGTTTGATTTGTTTTGTTTTTGCATGTTTGTGATTTTTAGGTCCATTGTGTTAATGCATTATGTCAAAATTCAATTCAGTTCAATTTATTATTTTTTGTTGTATAGATCACAACGACAATTGCCTCAATAAACTAAGCATAGGTAACCTCATCAGGTTAAATTCATTACAAGTCATTTCCTGACTGTCAGGAGGAAATGTCATGGCAATTTATCTAGCGGCTTTTGATTTTTCAAGAAAAAAAAAACAAACTATAAGCAAATGCGTTTGATTAGGTCTTCACTCTATAAGTGAAAACTGGGACAAGTCTCAGTGTGAATAAAATTTCATAGAAAGTCAAAAGTGCTGAACAATGCACAGAGCCCAAGTTAATGTCTATCCAACAGTCGAAAACCCATGGACATACTCATTTTGAAGAAATATCAGCCAATATAGGTAAAATAAATGGCAACACTGAATTCTTTTTAAAGGAGACAATATCACGACTAAGTTCCAGAGACATTGGTGTAGAATTCAGCATTGCAGAGCTCTTGTAAGATACATACAGACATCTGTGTGAACTTTTTTCAGACTGCAAGGGCATGCGTGGTCAGTGTGTTTCCTCGTCATCTTCTAAGGTTGCTTTCACAATTGGCTATTGTGCTATCATGCTGAGTCATTGGTGCCATTTGCCTGTGTGTGTGTGTGTGTGTGTGCGTGCATGTATGGATGCATTATGCACACCCCAAAACAGACAAAATTGCTTTGGACATGAAAATATGTATCTCTGTGTGTATGTGTCAATGTATAATTTTGCACATGTTTGCATTTGGGTGTGAATAATAATATGTGTTTGGCACAACAGGCTCATCATGTAATTCTGCTCCCATACATCACTAATGATGGTGTAATGGGCAGAATAATTTTCATGCTGCTCCTCCGCTTGACAGCACTTAACCTGCAGCTGATCAGGAATCTGCACTCGATTGATGTAGAAGCAGCGTGAAAAAGACACATTACCTTAGATGGGTGTAAAACTAAGCAGGTCTAAAAGTGAATTAGAAAAGATGCATGAAATCTGCAAAATCGTACTAAAAACCGCACTAGTTGAGAATCTTTTTGTTAAAGGTATTAGAAAAGTCAATAGTTTAGCTGAAAGAGTTGTAATGGGCAGCCAAGCTCCTGTTCATTGCTCCCAAGGGTTTTACTTGAGTACTCACTGGAGCGTTTTCAACATTTAGATGCCCCCTTACTTCAAGCATGAGTGCAATGTCAAAGACATGATGCATTTAAGTGTTGTTAACAGAAATACAATTGACTCAACATCATCAATCATCAAGATAAATAGTTACTGTGATGCTGTTTCATACCGATTACATGGACATTGGGCTCTCAATGTGTTGCAACTCAGATCAAATCCTGTGTAAGATTTGCTTTCAGTGCTTAGTAAGACTGCACTAAAAAAAACATTATATAGATGCCAAACATAACATCATCTCACTAAATGTTCTTATTCAAATTGGTGCTGGGCTACCATGAGTTTTTAGAAGAACTCCGGTGCTCCGTGGAAGAACCGGAGACAGTGGCTTGGAGAAAGACACTCAGTGCAGATTTGAACCTGAGCCTCTGCTTAAGCCTTACAGCATGTAGCTCACTTGTTCCACCCAGCAAAGTATATCAGCATCTTCTTACTTGATTATGCCACCTGGCATTTTGTGCATTAGTCATTTGTTTTCTCCAGTCAGTCATTAGGATGTGGCATTTAAGCTTTATCATTATCAGTAAATATAAAAGCACAAGTAGTGGCTGCTGGGAAGAGTTAATGTTTTTAACAGTAATTGAAAATATAGATGTATGCTCTTATTTAAGTAAAATGACCAGCAACAATTTGAATAATTTCAGTATTGAGGACTTTTATTACGTGACCTTCAGTAGACCTTTGTAGAGATGATAATTTGAGTCAGTTCCACTTGCCGGTATTGAAATTCCACATAGCGGAGTAATAATAAAGAATCTCAAAAAACAGCAAAAACAGAAAACAGTCTTCATGCACTGGAAATAACAATAAAACCCAAACAGACACTCAAACTCAAATATATTAACCAAGAATCCAAACTCGAATATATACAGAACCTAGTGAATGATCATGACAAACTCATTCAAAATTTGCTGTTTTTGAGTGATGACCTGACTTACAATAGGACTTCATTTAGGTGGCATTAAGTTGTTACTTGTCCTGGTTTTCCACTTGATTTACAACTTAAATCTTGAGTCCTCAGAACTGACTGCTGCTGGAACTTGGGTGGTTTAATTATTATTAAAAGTCACTGGTTTTCTCTCTAAACTATATGCAGATTTCATCTGTGGTCATTTCTAATGACTTCTGTTACATCCATATGACAACATTTGATAAGAACTGTCAATTAATGCAAACTGAAGGTTTTGTCAGGCTTAATATATGGACTGCTGGAGGAAGATACTTAAAAATTTGATCTCTGAAGAGCTCCAATAAAAAAATCAGTGCTAACAAATTCTTCAAATGTCATTTCAGGAACCCATGTAGGTGCATATTTTTAATATTCGAAGAAGGAATAAAGCAGGTCTCTTAGATCTAGCTGATTGATCACAGTGATTTCACATTTCTTTTGTAGACTTTCAAAGCTCTACATATAATGCATTTATAGCTGCATGTAACACAGCTGAAATGACATTTGAAAGAAGTGAGTTGCATATGATGTTCTCTTTCAGTTTTAATCCCTTTCACTTTGTGCAAACACATAGCTTTTCTGATTAACTCATTTTCATTTCAATGCAATCTGGCTTGCTATCCAAAGCAATTGCCTTTCATATTAATGCGATTATGTCGTGGAACAAAGCAACCATTATACAGAGACTTATGGTGCTAGTTGAAAAAAGGACCATCACATTGCCATCAGTAACATCCCTACTGAGTATGGGTATTAGGAGTAAGAGATAACAGTCACATGCATCATGTCTCTAATCTTGCATTGCTTTCTCTTCTGGCTGTGGGCAGAGCACCACTGTGACTGCAGCTATGAGAGAATCCCAGCAAAGCTGAGGATCAGTTATCATTTTAAACCCATTAATTTGCTTAAAAAACACTGATGCTGTTTGCTCTATATGTTACAAGAGTGTAATCTGGGGTTACACATGTCATAAAGTCTCATCTCTGTAAAATCCAATTAAATCTGTGTTTAACTCTGGATGAACAACACAGCCACTGTCTTGTGTTTTTGGAATAACTGCTAGTTGTCTCTTCTCCATGTCTCCTTATTTCATTTCACATTCAAGGACAGAGCAGCATTCAACACCTACAACAGTCTGTAAAGTAAATCTAATATTAAACCTGTTATATTAGCCTCATGCTTTGTTAAGTGTTACAGTGTTATGAACAATGCTGACATCTGTTTAATGTCTGTACTCTACATTATGATGTCTGACTGACATTGACAGCCTGGCATGAGGATCGCTGTCAGTCTAGTCAGCTGGTCTGTCTATTGAATGCCTCAGTTTGGAACAAGATATCTCTCAACAACACAGACGTCTGATAGGGTTGTCACTAACTTGCACTTTGGTTCCCATTAGTTTTGCCAGGTTACCAGTAACTTGTTTAGAGCTAGATTCACATCTAAAACCTTTCTTTAAATAATGCAATGTAAATCTTCAAATCAAAGGTTGGTAAAAAAATAAATAAATAAAATGGTGTCAACTGGACTGCATGAGGAAGTCAGGAATGTGATGTGAAGCTGGTGCAGAACATGCATGAGGACAAAGACGTGAGGTGTGCAGTATGGGTTCATTAGGATAGGGGTAGGATTGAATCAGGGATCTGCGCTGAGACCCTTTTTGTTTGTAATGGTATTGGACAGGTTGACTGATCAGTCAACAGCCAATAGGCTGAGATGCTTCCGGACATTACAGTGACCTGTAGTGAGAGCAGGGAGTAGGTTAAAGAAAGCCCGGAGAGGAGGAGGTACACACTGGAGAGAAGAGGAATGAAAGTCAGTAGAAGCAAGATGGAATATATGTGTATAAATGGGAGCGAAGCAGGTATAAAAGCAAAGATGCAACAAGTAGACATAAGGTTAGATGAGTTTAAATGAGTGGTTTAGCTATCCAAAGGTGAAGAAGGGAGTGCAGTCAGGGTGCAGTATGTGGAGATGAGTGAGGGTCAGGGATTAGAGACAGAAGAATAGCAGCAAGAGAAAAGAGAAGATGATAGCGAGATCTGCTATGATGTATGGTTCGAAGGTGGGATCAATGCCAAAAACACAGGAGTCCAAGTTGAGAATTGAGGATTTTAAGATTTTCATTGGGAAGGACCAGGATGGACAAGATTAGAAATGAGTAAATCAGACGGATGGCTCAGGTAGAGCAAAGTTAGAGAGTTGAGGATGAGATCATTTGGACATGTGAAGAGAGATAGTGGATATACCCAAACTCTAGCCTTATTTTCAAAATTGTTGTATCCTCTTTTCCTTATTTTAAAACAACTACTGAGATTATACTACAATATATTTCAGTAAATTTCCACAATATATTTGTATAACAGAAGCCAGCGGAAAGAGATATTAACTTTTATTTTATTCCGCGGGTTCTTGCTGAATGCAGTTTTACTGTTCTTGCATGAAACACACACACACAGGAGAGTCATAAATTTCTGTCAGAAGTAAATAACACACCAGACCACTTAAAAGTTGGCTAATGCAAGTTCTAATTTATTTGTAGAGCTTCTGCCTTCATAAACACCTATTAGGAGATGCTGCAGCCTCATAACAGCATGTCGACAGCACCGAAGCACAAGATTAAATGCTGTGGTAATGGTGTTAACGCAATGCAATCTAAAGCAGACTCCAAGACCTAAAGGACAAGGTCCTTTTCATGCAAATTTTCAGGAGAACTGGTGCCACTGCAGGCTGTCCCTTTAGCCCCATTCTTAGTAGAAAAAAAAGACAAACAGGTTGCATAGCAGAATTTCTAGAATGTTGAACAAAACAGTGCAAGCAATGCCAGTATGATAAGCATATATGCACATTGTTTCATTAATTGTTTATCCCTTTTTTGCAATCCAGTACTGCCTGCACAGTGACTATATTCTACATCACTTTTTATCAATTAAACATACCCCGCCTTAACTGTAAAACATTCTGTTGAGCTCTGCGGGAGCTGAAATGAAACATGTACCTAAATGATGGTGAACGAGTGTGTGTGTGTGTGTGTGTGACATATCTTTCCTCTGCTTATTAGAAAGGTTTTGACATTTACCGCAGTAAACACATTCATCAGCAGAGACAGATGATTATCTGTTTAATTTTGGAGCCTCAGAAGATGTCACAGGTTTTGTTATAGCAGTCGTCAGGGTGCAGCTGCACAGAAACAGCAGCATTTTGTTGAGTTCTCCCCTAGCTTATTCGTCTATTAACTTTCATAGCTAAGGACAGGAATGTATTGTGGAAGTGCAGAAAATGGGCAGATTGAAGACAGATGTCATGCAAAAGAGATTTGCAATGAATGATCCACAAAATGTTACTGAATACTATACATTTTCTAAGTGTACTGCAGCCATCAATAATGCTTTTAAATGCACTCAAACTTTCTGCATGATCTGCTGTTGTAAATGCAAGCTTTAAACCTTACAGATTTGGGGTATTCTTTGTAGTTAACTATGGCACAGCTGTATAATTTTACTGTTACTATGGTACACATTCAAACTTCTTTCTTTCTGCAACACTGCATTTGTTAAATTGTGCTTTAAATCCTTAAAGGTAAAACAGTTTCCTTCATCCTGAGTTAAGATATGTAATTGTTTGAATGTTATTACACCTCTTTTATTTCTGTTCACTTCAAAGTTAAAACTTCTCAATGGCATGAAAAATACATTCCTATAGAACAAAATAGATTTTTCAATAACAGTTTTGTGCATTGCAATTTCTGGCTGGATAATACTATCTAAATGAGCTGCAGAATAATTAAGTGGTTTGGAGTCAGCAGGAGTTAGTAGCTGTAGGAACAAAAATGAATATTTATGAATGATGAATTTGAAAGATTAAAGATTTGAAAGATAAACTTGTACAAGTTTTCTCAGAATCAGATGTCAGGTGTTACTACTGCAATCAAGTAAGTCATACTCATTATAACTTTCTATGTCTTGAAGGTTTTCAGCCATCCGGGTCATTGTAGTCTAAGGAGCTTGGAAAGAAAAGCATCTGGACTTCTTTAAGTTCCTTGAAGACATTTCACCTCTCATTTGAGAAGCTTCTTCAGTTCTAAGAGCAATAGGTGAAGAGTCCCAGATTTTTAAGCTCTATTGGGAGTGTCCCTAAGAGGGTTGTGGAACCCCTATAGATCCTCTGCCTAATCACATGAGCCAAGGCATGAAAACGGGTGTGGGTCACAATCAGAACCCATTGTGAGACCTTGCCCCACCCTATCATGTGACATACTGAGGTCAAATGATCCAAGATGTAAGTGGGCATTAAGGCATCTGGGAAGAGATTTCAAAAGTGGATTATAGATCCCAGACAGTTGGTGTCGCAAGCCACCCCCTCTGTTCAAAGATTCTTAGACTGCCTGGGAACTACACAGAGAAAGGCATCCCTTTTGTATTCAGTCCTCAGAACCTGTAACCATAGCACCTGTACTAGTAAATGACCAGCATAAACACTCTTAGACACGGGTTCCAGTTATAAAGGGCTAAGCTGTTTCCGTGGTGATGAGAAGGATTACTCCATGGCCAATGTTTGTTTGACTCTAGGTAGCCAGACATTCCTCTTGTCAGTGGGTTTAGCAAACAAGCTGCCCTGTTTTAGGTCTAGATTTTCCTACAGTGTTATATGGTAGGATTCCACTGATACACATTGAAAATTAAGGAGATCTGAATGCTGCTTCAAATTAGGAAATGAGTCTGTAGATACACTCAGAATTTGCAGTTTCAAGTTTGGTTACCATGAGAGCTCAGAGGGGACCTGCTGAAAGAGCTATCTTTTTATTATAAGAACATCCAGGAGCAGATGGAGAGGATATTGTGGCTTATGTGCAGAAAATAAAAGACAGACTGGAGAAAATGACCACACTGGCACAGCAGAACATGAAAGTAGCTCAGAAAACCTGGTACAACAAAGGAATGGCTTTCCAACCAGGACAGCAGGTCTTGTTGTTGCTCAATGCAAGTGACAGCAAGCTGCTGGCCAAATGGGCTGGGCCTTACAGAGTACCAAAATGCCTTGGTAATGTCAAATAATATTACATATGATGAAAGATTTTTAGTTTTGTGATTATGTTTAGTTGTAGCTTCATTTAAAGGAAGAAGAGCTTGTGAATTGGAACCACCACAGGAAAAGGGAATGAAACCATATGTGCAGAAGAATGCTGTGACATACCATACTACCTCCTGTGTTAACAGACAAGTTAACGGTCTCTCTCTCTCTCTCTCTCTCCTTTTAAGGAAATGTTTTTGTATTCTGAACATGCCACTCCTACTTCTTTGAAAGCTTACTTGAAGTATAAATAAAGAATGTGCTGAGAGTCCTGGGCAGTTTCTCTGTGTCACATCTGTTGTGCACACGTTGGTGCAGAGCAGATCGGACCGTGACCGCCCATGTACATGTAAAATAGATATCTGAGTTTGAGTTTCTTTGCCTTCTAACAATTTTCTCCTCACAACATATCTGATAGGAAGAAAGAAAAACCCATCAAGTATTTTAATTAAAGTATGAAGTACAGGGAAAATAATTGTTTCCTACAAGCAAAGCAGAGCAAGATTCAGTAACTCTTACTCATGCCCAGCCTTCCCAGTAGGAAGATATAAGACCTTGATCCACCATTGTTATAAGAAAAGTTAGTTTTATAACTCTGTTGAAGTCTCCCCGAGGGGCAAAACTCTACCCTGCACAAAGTTCTACAGAATTTCTGATTGCCTGTTGCCACAGCTAAAGAAGGAGATTGACCTACTCTTGGCAATTCAGATACTTGAAGCATCAACCCAATTATGGTGTAGATGGCTCACTGAGGTTCTGCATTGACTAAAGATACCTCAACTCTGTCTCCAAGTCAGATTCCTATCCAATGTCTGGCATCAGTGAAGAGAGTGGAAAGTCGGGAAAAAGCAAGTTTATCGCCACTCTTTTTTCTGCAGTGTACTTTGATGACGTGGTGGTAGCTAGCCAGACCTGGGCAGAGCATGTGGCTCACTTCACCCTACCGGCAAAAAAGCTGGTGGAGTATCAAGTCAAAACTCAGCTGAGGAAAGCGTTCCTCCGCTTTCCATTTTCCGCTATCCATGATTATCCAGTCCCTGACACATACAGGGAGGTGTATGTTTCTGTAAAATTTCACTCACTTTGCAAAGACGGCAACAGCCCTCACTGACTTAACAAATGCGTGACAGGGTTTCCATTGAGCTGAAGTCAGCCATCCCAGGCAACTCAGTTCTTCACACTCTGGATTTCACAAGGCCTTTCAGGGACAGGGATAGCTCAGTAGGTAGTGGTGGCCCCATGATCGGAAGGTCCGAATCGACTGAACGGCTGCCCTGAGGTATCCCTGAGCAAAGTACCGTCCCTACATACTGCTCCCCTGGCGCCCAATGGCTGCCCACTGCTTCACTGAGTGAATGGGTTAAATGCAGAGAGGAATTTCCCCACGTGGATCAATAAAGTATACATTATTGATCCAGACAGATGCCTCTGGAGTGGGCATAGGGACAGTACTGCTGTAGGAGGTGGATGGAGGAAGACATCAAGTTATTTTCTTCAGAAGAAAGCTGTGGGACAGAGAGTAAAGATATTCCACTCTAGAAAGTGGAGTGTCTTCCAATGATATGGACTGTGGAGTCATTGAAGTACTATCTTCTAGGCAGACACTTCATCTTGGAAACAGACCGTCACACTCTCCACTGACTACACAAAATGAGTGTAGCTACTGGAGAGTATCTCTTTGCAACCCTGTAACTTCACAATGTATCAGTCAGGGAAGTCTAACCACGGAACAAACTGCCTCTCATGTATGCACAGTTGTGGTCAGGAGTTAACATCCACTCATCATGCGCATGAAGGCAGTTTTAGGCGTTTAATGATTTCTTTCATTTCTATGATTTCTATCCTTTTTCTGTGATAGAATGATTGTAGAGCATAGATCGTTAATGACTTACAAAACAGTAACTGGGTGCACAAGTTTGAATTCATTTTGGATTTTCCCTAGTTGCTTTACTGTAGGTGACTCCTCAGCATCTTGTTTTAGCCTTACCTTTCTATGATTCCCACCTTCCCCATTTCTTCTGTGTGTGATTGCTCACAAGAGCCTTGTATACATGAAATGAACAGCCTTGGTGATTTGTAACCACCAAATAAAGACAGAGAAATGTTGTCCTGCTGACATATTTTGCATGTGAAAGAATTTGCTGACACAGAAGAGCAATTTTACTCAATTTTTGCTACAGAGAAGAGGAAAGCTGCCAGTGGCTTTCTGCCTTGTAGTTTAAATGGCAGTGTGGCAGCAGGTCCCAGAGGTACTCTGCTAATCAGCCTGTAATCCCTGTGCTGCTGATGTGAGAACTGATGCTCCACACGACTCTATCATTTTCTCATCAGTGTTCTCTTTGTCTGTCTCCATCATTCTCTCTGTCTCTATGCATTTCTGTCTGAGGGACTGTGGCTTCCCTTTGATTGAGCCATTGTTCTGACTCGCTCACAGACTCAGCCTGTTGGGCATGTTTACATGGATTCATGCTCCTAGGTTGCTGGCTAATGCAACAACTTTGTTCTTTTAATTGCTTGCTGTGCTAGCCACAGGCTGAAAGGAATGAATAATTCCACACTACAGAATACTAAATTTTGTACCCAGTAAAGCATTTTTTGCTCTGAATACAGATATACTCTTTTAGCGGTGTACAGGACTGAATCTATACTTGTACAGGCATTGTCATCAATTTGAAACTTCTGTTTTTGGAAAAGTAAAAAAAAAAAAAAGGGAAATAAATCCTTCAGTGTTCCTTTGGGCATTTGCTAAACATATGAGTGTCACTTAAAGAACTGGCAGCTTTCACTGTGAATTGAAATATCTGCCAGATTTGGTGGGAGTTTGATGCTGATGGCAAAAAATTACCTCCAGAAGCCAAGATATTAAACAGAAACTGTGAATAATTACAAAATGTGCTGTTAGAGGGGGAAGGTTTTGCTTTTCTGTCATAATACGACAGTAAAGTTTCAAAGTATTAAGGTCAGCATACAGTGCTTAACAAATTTATTAGACCACCTGTCATAAAAACAATAAAAGACAAGTAATTTCTAAATAGGTCAAAACCCTATTTAAAACTAAAATTATATTGTTATTTATTAGGCAACATGACTTGACTTTTTTTTAATACCCAAATTTAAGCCGGCATATTGGACTGCTGAGTGGAAGTCAGAAATTAATCTAGCACAACATTCAGCCATTACTGACTTTTAAACAAGTAATTTTTCTGTTCAGGAATGCAAGTAATTATCTGTACCTGGTACCTTTATTTTGTTGGTCTTTTTCAGCTTTATTACAGAGTGCAGTGAAGAGTGACAGAAAAGCCGGGGGGCATCAGATTGAAACCAGGCCAGCTGTTTTATACAAAGTGGTATGTGGTCGTCTGCTCGTCCCAGTGAGCTAAACTGGCGACCAGCAATTGGCATCTTAATAACAAAACAACAATGTGCTTTGCTGTTTTTTTCTGGGGTTTTTTGTAAAACACTACATTTTAAAATTATAGATAACAACCATATTTATATTTTAGGATTAAAAATAGAATTTGACCTTTTTAATTATCTTACAGCTTGCACATACTGGTAGAATAACCATTACATAAAAGAGAGACGATACATAAAAATATGATTATCATTATTACCAATATTGTTAATTTAGGGCTATATATATATACACTATATAAGGTGTATATAAAAGGTCCCGTTTACTTTTAATCATTTTTGGAGATTTATGTGTTAGACAAGTAATGACAAATGACTGGTCCTGTTAAATTTGGTAGACAGACCGATACAAAGACATAAAAAAACAGTCAAAATAACATCTGACAATAAAAAAAAATAAAACACTAATGAAAGACTGAAGAATCACTCAAATGTTTTACATCTGTCCAATAGACATACATTGGTGTGAAAAACAGTTTGGCCCCTTCCCAATTTTTTTTGTATGTAACCCTAGAGGGTTACATACAAAAAAAATATTAGAAAAATATAACACAAACAAGATGCAGTTTCTAAGTGAAGGTGTCTATTATTAAGGGGAAATAAATCCAAACCCACATAGCCCACTCATCTTTCCAGAATTGTTGTAAGGGATGTTTGAGCATGCTCAAACCACCTTAAAAAGCTTCTCAATCGGATTCAGGTCAGAACATTGACTAAGCCACTTCAAAGTCCTTCATTTTGTTTTTCTTAAGCCATTCAGAGGTGAACGTGCTGATGTGTTTTGGATCATTGTCCTGCCGCAGAACCCAACTGTGCTTCAGCTTGAGGTCACGAACAGATAGCCGGACACTCATTTTCTAAAATGCTGTGTTACTCTTATACCAGATGTAATGGGCATAAAACCTTCCAAAAAGTTAAACTTTTGTCTCGCAACAAAGTATTTTTCCAAAATTCTTGGGGATCATCATGATGTTTTTGGAAAAACTGAGATGAGCCTTTATGTTCCTTTTGCTGAGCAGTGATTTTGGTCTTGGAACTTTGGCATGCAGGCCATCTTTTGCGCAGTCTCTTTCTTATGACGATGTCATGAACCTTAACTGAGGCAAGTGAGGTCTGCAGTCTTTAGCATGTTGTTCTGGGGCTTTCTTGAATGAGTCGTCACTGCGCTATTGGAGTAAATTTGGTCAGCTGAACTCTCCTGGGAAGGTTCATCACTTTTCCATGTTTTCACCATTTGTGGATAATGGCTGTCACTGTGGTTCGCTGGAGTCCCACAGCTTTAGAAATGGCTTTATAATCTTTTCCAGACCAGCTGATTGCAATGACTTTGTTTCTCATTTGTTCCTGAATTTCCTTGGGCCACACCATGATGTCTGATTTTTGAGGGTCTTTTGGTCTACTCCACATTGTCAGGCGTGTCCTTTTAAGTGAGTTCTTGATAGAGAACAGGTGTGGCAGTAATCAGACCTGGGTGTGGCTAGAGAAATTAAACTCAGCTTTTCAAAGATGTAATACACCACAGTTAATGTGATGATCTGAACATTTAAGTGTGACGAACATACAACAAATAGGAAATCAGGAAGCGGGCAAACACTTTTCACACCACTGTAGATTTGAATATTATGTCAAGTCATGAATCTTTATGTTTTGGTTCTATTCTGCCATATCTGTGTGCTTTTCATGCTCATACATAAGACATAAGAAAGAAAATGGGCTTAACCATTACACACTGGACCACTTTTCATTGAATGTATTATTACTTCTACCAAACGAAGAAACAAGCTTTAAAAATACATAAATTATTTAAATACCCCATTTTCTGTGTCACCATTGCTAAAGTTTGCGAATTTAGAGAATGCCTAAGAAAACCAGTGTCCGTATCTTGTTCTGTTATTCTGTGGGAAGATAAAACACTCCCTGTCCATAATGCAGCATGTAAAAGAAGAGATTCAAAGGGGTGTATTGATTAATTGACAGGAAACAATGAGATTAATCCTCAACTCTGATTTCTTTCACTGCCATATCTTATTCTTCTTTACACCAGTAGTTGAAAGTGTGTTAATAGCTGCTCTGGGTCTGCAAGTTTTTCAAACACAAAGATCGATATGTGACAGTATGGGGTCTGTGTGTGTGCCAGTGCTGGGGTTTGAAGAAATGGCAGGGTTCAGTAATGACTAGGGATGGGTATCGAAAACCGGTTCTTGTTGAGAACCGGTTCCCACTGTTTCAATTCCTTGGAATTGTTTGCCATTTTTGCAAACGATTCCCTTATTGATTCCAGTCACCCCAAATGACGTCCCCACGTTACGGAGTGTCATTTAACTGGCAGAAAACACGGCGCCTAAGCGGCTCAAACGCTCAAAACTTTGGTTATACTTTACGAGAACGGATGACAACAGGGAAACTTGCAATACTTGCAAAGTAGATATTTCATTTAAGGGAGGAAACACTACGAATATGCAAAAGCATTTGCTTACAAAACACACGATAACCTTAAATGAATGTCATGTTTTTAATTCTGCTCCGGACTCGTGAATCTCAATCGTTTGCGTTAATTAATCCCGTTAATTAAGGTAAATAATCAACTAACAGTGCATATTATGTTAGCGCGTTCTGCCTTATTACAAAACCTGCCATTACTGTGCATTTAGGTGACCATGATGAGAGAGACAGAGTCTGGCTCAGATGCTGGCAGTTCTCACTGCAGTCTACCGGTAGCGTCTCCTTTCAGGCCAGGATAGACGAATGTCACCGAGCAGTGACTCAGTTTGTGGTAAAAGGAACATTACTGGATATTCTTGTGTAATTGCCACAGAATAATTGATGTTATACTTTGTTATTGCTACAGAAGAATATTTATTTTATTATTTTGCATTTACAATTTTTTTCCTGGGGACCCTGTGACACCCCATTGAAGAGCTGTAGGCTGTGGATCTCTTAAGATCTCACTGTTGGGTTTGTAAGGCCATGTTACTCCTAAATTTCTATCTTGTTCAAAGAGAAGATATAAAACAAAGTTCTAAGCTAATCGACCTTAGTGTTCTCCTTTTTAAAAAGAATCGATAAAGAATCGAATCGTTAAATGGAATCGGAATCATGAAAATCTTATCAATACCCATCCCTAGTAATGAGGGGAGTTTTGACATGAACAGGCAGCTGTGCATTGGGTAATAAGATTTGTTTATCGCAAGTTAAGAGCAGGAGGAGTTGGAAAAATGGGTGGGTGAATGAGGGGTTGGAGAAAGAAGAGGTGGAGCTGTCAATACCAGGTCTTTATCCTCCATTAAACGTTGATTTAATTCACTCATGTCAGGTTTGTCTAGTGAAAGAGATTAGTGAAATTAGAGAGCCACCAGGCTGAGACAGGAAAAAACAAGGTGAAACAGGACAAGATGTGAGCAACGGCAAGATGAAAGGAGACTAGAAGAATCACTGCACCAGAGGAGCACCATTTAGTTATAAATCTTTTAACATCCATAAAAAGGCTAAAAAAAGAACCCCAATTACTAATAGTAAATCTTCAGTAATTTTAAAGATTGATATTTTGCCATATCAGAGGGTTTTTTTTAAATTTACACCCTTGAACTCAACTTTGAAAAAACGTATCTCAAATGTTCTGTTCAAAGGAATGTTGACAAATGTAGGAAAGTCCAGTATGTCACGAGTGACAATCCAAGAATACAGATTGCAGTAGCCACGGATAAACAATGATTAGCAACATAAAGTTTTTAAGGGTGTTCATATGCTGTTAATATACAGAAATTTCTGCTATTTCAGGATTTGGAGAAATGCCTACTTTTTTAAATTGGCTTCTCTTCCTCTTTTGGAACTAAAAAAAAAAAACAGATGTAAGGGAATGTGGTCATTTTGTGTGGTTAAATCAGCTTATTGTATCTCTCCTAATTTAACGGGCAGCTATAAAGTTGCTACGCAAAGCATTTAAAATACACCATGAAATATAAAAGCATTTATTTTTCTTCTGTACAAATCATCATCTTCATCATTTATTTACTACAGTGATCTGAGATCTGTGAAGTTCCAAAGCTGTTCGGAGTGGCTTCATTTTTATCGTCAAAGAAAAAATGCTCTTGTTTGACAATGCCAGCTGTATAGTTTGATTATGGTTTGCTTAATTAGCATTGCTTGGAAATGCAACTCCATTCTGTAGAGACACTACAGACCGCTTTCTAAATTTTCTGTTTAGATTGTGTTTCATTTGTTATAATAGCTCATCTTTATTGAGTCCCAACAGCTTACTGTATCTTTAATGCTATCCCACTTCAAGCCTCCCTATAGACAAACACAGACACACACAGGTCATTTTGATTAATCAGGCACAGGTTTCACATTGTGCTAGTTTCCTTGGCTACACTAAACAAAATTGCTGTCAGGATCTCTCTGTGTGAAATCCATATTGAGGTCCACGACAGAGATCAGAATCAGAATCAGAATACTTTATTGATCCCTGGGGGAAATTATTTTTTGTTACAGTGCTCCATTATAAACCAACATTAAGACAAGACAGACAATACACTAACTAAGAATAGTACAATATATACATATATATACATACATACATAAGTCACTCATAAATAAATAGCTGGAAAAGAAACATGTGTAGTTGTAGCAGTAACCAGTGTGTTAAGTGGATGCGTTGTACAGGGAGCCACAGGCAGGAAAGATTTCCTGTGTTGTTCAGTGGTGCTTTTCGGTAATCTCAGTCTCTCACTGAACGTGCTCCTGTGACTGACCAGCATGTCATGGAGTGGGTGGGAGGTGTTATCCAACATTGTCTTTATCTTGGACAGCATCCGCCTCTCCGACACCACCTTGAGGGAGTCCAGCTCCATCCCCACAACATTGCTGGCCTTACGGATTAGTTTATTGAGTCTGTTGGCATCTGCGACCCTCAGCCTGCTCCCCCAGCATGCAACAGCGTAGAGGATCGCACTGGCCACAACAGACTCATAGAAAATCCTGAGCATTTTCTAGCATATGTTGAAGGACCTCAGTCGCCTCAAAAAATAGAGACGACTCTGGCCCTTCCTGTGAAGTGCTGTGGTGTTTTTAGCCCAGTCCAGTTTATTGTCAATGTGTACTCCAAGGTATTTATAGTCCTCCACAATGTCCACACTGACCCCTGGATTGAAACAGGGGTCAGGTGTTTCCTGGTCTTCCTGAAGTCCACGATCAGTTCCTTGGTCTTTGCCACGTTGAGCTGCAGATGATTCTGCTCACACCATGTGACAAAGGAGTCGACCACAGCCCAGTACTCTGTCTCATCATCCCTGCTGATGCATCCAACCACTGCAGGGTCATCAGAAAACTGCTGAAGATGGCAGATCCAGTTGTGCCTGCTATCAATTTATAGTGCCATACAGTGGGGCAAAAAAGTATTTAGTCAGCCACCGATTGTGCAAGTTCCCCCACCTAAAATGATGACAGAGGTCAGTAATTTGCACCAGAGGTACACTTCAACTGTGAGAGACAGAATGTGAAAAAAAAATCCATGAATCCACATGGTAGGATTTGTAAAGAATTTATTTGTAAATCAGGGTGGAAAATAAGTATTTGGTCAATAACAAAAATACAACTCAATACTTTGTAACATAACCTTTGTTGGCAATAACAGAGGTCAAACGTTTACTATAGGTCTTTACCAGGTTTGCACACACAGTAGCTGGTATTTTGGCCCATTCCTCCATGCAGATCTTCTCGAGAGCAGTGATGTTTTGGGGCTGTCGCCGAGCAACACGGACTTTCAACTCCCGCCACAGATTTTCTATGGGGTTGAGGTCTGGAGACTGGCTAGGCCACTCCAGGACTTTCAGATGCTTCTTACGGAGCCACTCCTTTGTTGCCCGGGCGGTGTGTTTTGGATCATTGTCATGTTGGAAGACCCAGCCTTGTTTCATCTTCAAAGTTCTCACTGATGGAAGGAGGTTTTGGCTCAAAATCTCACGAGACATGGCCCCATTCATTCTGTCCTTAACACGGATCAGTCGTCCTGTCCCCTTGGCAGAAAAACAGCCCCATAGCATGATGTTTCCACCCCCATGCTTCACAGTAGGTATGGTGTTCTTGGGATGCAACTCAGTATTCTTCTTCCTCCAAAGACGACGAGTTGAGTTTATACCAAAAAGTTCTACTTTGGTTTCATCTGACCACATGACATTCTCCCAATCCTCTGCTGTATCATCCATGTGCTCTCTGGCAAACTTCAGACGGGCCTGGACATGCACTGGCTTCAGCAGCGGAACACGTCTGGCACTGCGGGATTTGATTCCCTGCCGTTGTAGTGTGTTACTGATGGTGACCTTTGTTACTTTGGTCCCAGCTCTCTGCAGGTCATTCACCAGGTCCCCCCGTGTGGTTCTGGGATCTTTGCTCACCGTTCTCATGATCATTTTGACCCCACGGGATGAGATCTTGCGTGGAGCCCCAGATCGAGGGAGATTATCAGTGGTCTTGTATGTCTTCCATTTTCTGATGATTGCTCCCACAGTTGATTTTTTCACACCAAGCTGCTTGCCTATTGTAGATTCACTCTTCCCAGTCTGGTGCAGGTCTACAATACTTTTCCTGGTGTCCTTCGAAAGCTCTTTGGTCTTGGCCATGGCGGAGTTTGGAGTCTGACTGTTTGAGGCTGTGGACAGGTGTCTTTTATACAGATGATGAGTTCAAACAGGTGCCATTCATACAGGTAACGAGTGGGGGACAGAAAAGCTTCTTACAGAAGACGTTACAGGTCTGTGAGAGCCAGAGATTTTCCTTGTTTGAGGTGACCAAATACTTATTTTCCACCCTGATTTACGAATAAATTCTTTACAAATCCTACCATGTGGATTCATGGATTATTTTTTCACATTCTGTCTCTCACAGTTGAAGTGTACCTCTGGTGCAAATTACTGACCTCTGTCATCATTTTAAGTGGGGGAACTTGCACAATCGGTGGCTGACTAAATACTTTTTTGCCCCACTGTATTTACCTTGTTGTTGTTTGAATTTACATCTGAGAAATTGGTTTTAATAATGTTCTTTATTTTGTCTGTGAAGGTTCTCTATTTTGGTTCTTTATTTTGGTATTATTTGGCTTTTCAAAGACATTTTTTTTCACACTCTGCATCAGTCTCATTATCTTAAGTCTGTGATTTTGCAACTGCTATGTATGCATCCAGACAAGGCGCAAAATGCCAGGTACACTCAAGAACACCAGGGCCAGTGCAAATTTTGGCACAAAACATCTGAATGGAGTCACCCAGCTTTGAAATAAATTGTTTGAACAGATAAAACCAAGATGCACTTGTGCCAGAATGATAGAGAAAAGTATGGAGAAGGAAAAGAACACACATTGAGCCAAAGCATTACACATTGCCTCCACCATGTTTAACAGGTAATCTTATGGGCATGGGCATTCATGGCTGCCAGTGGAACAGTGCTATGCAACTGCTGATAGAAGTAGTGGGATAAATTCTGAAGTGTACAGGGTTACACTTTCTGCTGAAGTTCAGACAAATCAGATGGCATTTTATAGTGCAAATGGATTACGACCCAAAGAAAACTACAAAAGCAACCCAAGAGTTTCTCAGTCACACGATCTCAGTCAAGCAGAGCGTGCTTTTCAGTTACTGATGACAAAACTGAAACCCACAAACAAGCAGCAGCAGCAACTAAAAGCGGCTTCAGTAAGGACCTGGCAGAACATTTCAAGGGAGGAAACAGCATTTGGTGATGTCCGTGATTTCCAGACTTCAGGCAGTCATTGCCAAGGATTTTCATCCATTTAAACCAATCCTTACATGCAAATCTATGTTCATTTGTCCAGTTACTGTTGAAGCTCTGAAAATGGTGGACCATCTTTAAAAATAGCTTATTTCCTAAATCCTTAAAACATGACTTTTGTTAAACCCCTTGAATTAAAGTTGAAGGTTTGCTGTTTAATTGCATATTGACATTTGATTTAAAATCCACTTTGGTGATATAGAGGCAAAATAAAATGTAAGAAAAAGAAAAATTTGTCATTTTCCATGGATCTAAACTATAGCCACAAAAATACCACAATAGGTTTATATTCATTGTGTTTCAGAAAGCAGAATATCGCCAATAGTGTTGCCTTTTCTTTTTATAATTTTTATAATAAAATTTTGAATATTTGCTGACAACTGGGTCAGTCTGGGGGTTTATGACAAACAGCAACTGCTTTGCTTTTGACTGCTAGAATACAAAATACCGTGAAATGTATATGAAAGTTTTTGCAACTTACACTTGAAGGTTGCCGAACACATTTCTATCACTTTCTTCAAACTTCTATCAGTTGAACCTGTTTTCGTCATGTCTTCACGTTATTGTGTTGTTTCTTTGTTCAGATCTCCCTTGAACATTCTGCCTTTTGTTTTTCATAGAACACCTTAAACAATGGATTCAACAATTTCCTATAAAGCACCCATTTGAAGTTAATTTGTTCACTCAGCTGAAACGATTTAATTTTCACTACAAGAGGAATAAAGCAATGTAAATTTGAATGATGCTGTTTACCATTCTAAAGCTGTTTTCCACATCACAGCATTTCAATATGGTAGTACTGATCTTTAACTACTAAAAGCAGCAAAGCTACTCAGTGAAAGGCAGTCCTTCATATAATGTAAAAAAAGACAGAGAGAGAGAGAGAGAGAGAGAGAGAGAGAGAGAGAGAGAGAGAGAGAGAGAGAGAAGAGTTTAAAAGAAGAAATGGGTCAAAAGTGAAATACACTCCAAAGTGTCTCAGACAGCAATACATAAGGTAATTGTTCTGGCTTTAATAAGCAAACACAAGTACATGTAGTGATCATAGCATTTCTGTCTGTTGCTGGGCCCTGATAAAGTGGATTAATGAATGACTGCAGGTGTTGCCTTTTTTGTAATTAATAGTCTTATAATTGGACAAATTAATGTGCTGCCGGATGAAATATGGGAGCAGACATGTGAGGAAAACAGTTGTCTCTCAGGAGGAGACCAATTTGAACTCACATAATGAAGAAAAACTTAAACTAAATCACAGCTTCCCTCCTTCCATCTGCTGCTGTTCGTCTTCTTGTTTGTCTACAGAGCCCAAGTCACCACAGTCGTTCTCATTTTGCAGCATAAACAATAATAGCTGAGTGAGATTTCTCATCATGCAGATAAACAGAATAAGCATAATCCAGTACCATTGTGTGATCAGATTTATATCTTGTCCTTTCTCTTTTTGCAGGTTCCTGTGACTCTCAGGGTCGACTGACGCAGCCATGGGCCAGTTACTGCGTTTTTGAAAGAATCTATACTCCCCCTCCTCTTCCTTCTTCTTTCCTCACCACACTGAGCTGGAAGTTGACTCATCCACAGTCAGAGAGAGGTGTCTCCTTCTATTTATCCACACACCATGACAAGCATTCTTCTTCTGGTTCCTGGCCAGGCAAGGTTGCCACTCCCAGTGCTATTCTTGCATATTGCCCTTTTTCTGCTGATGAGGGGTTGTTGTCATGCAGCCCCCTCTGGCCCAGAGTCTGATTTGTGTTCCACAGTAGTCCAAAGCCGCTTTTTTGGCTTTTTCCTGTCTTCTTCAGTGTTTCCCGCCGTGCCTTGTTCCTGGACCCTACAGAACCCCGATCCACGACGCTACACAATCTTCATCAAAGTGACTAAACCCACTCAGCACTGTATGGCGCAGCAGCTTCGCACATTCCAGTATGATTCCTTCCTGGAGACTACACGCACCTACCTGGGCATGGAGAGTTTTGATGAAGTTGTGAGGCTTTGTGATACATCTGCGCCTGTGGCCTTCCTGGAGGCTGGGAAACAGTTCCTACAAATGAGGAAAGGACATCCTAGGGTTGGTATGGCAATCACAGAGGGAAATGGAGATTTCAAGACAGAGTATCTGGTGGTGGGGAAGCGCAACCCTAGCATGGCAGCCTGTCAGATGCTGTGCCAGTGGCTTGAGGACTGTTTAACCTCCAGTACATCCAACAGACCCTGTGGCATCATGCAGACTCCATGTTTATGCTGGGACCAGCCACCACTACTGAGTGAGGGTGATAGCTGCTATCACAATGGAGTTTATCTTGAAAACTGTTTACCCAGTGTGAAAGAGAGTGGAAAAGATGTTGAGATAAATGGTAAGTAGAAATGCATTCGCGCTTGTTTAACTTTGCTAAAAGTATTTGATTGCCGTTGATTCACTGTTAAAATATCAACTGCATCTCTTCCCAAAAAATCCCTGCCTTCCTGTAAAATGAGGAGAAACAAGGAATGCTTTCAACAAACTATTTGCACTAGATTGGTCTGTGTTATGGCTGAACCTCAGTAGGTCATCGGTGGTGTTTAACATGGTGCTCCCTCCAAAGTAATGGAGAATGACATCAAAATGACATCTTCAGTGGCAATCAAGCTGGAGAGAAGCTGTATTATTTGTGAAAAGTGAGAACAATTGTCCTCGAGTGTGCTGGCTATAGAAGGGAGAAAGAGGCAAATGGAAGGTTTAAGGTGTCATCTGATGTAAGCAAGATCTGTGACCTTGCACCATATTTCATCCTTCTGCGGTCCAGAAAGAGACATTTGATCAGCCTCCGGGAAGCTTTTGGGAACAGAGGAGAATCAAGTGGTGCTGATACTGGATAGCTTTGAGGATACTCAGAGCTGGGGGGAGGGGGAGCAAAGAGGAAGAGAGATGGAGAGAAA
Source organism: Simochromis diagramma (assembly GCF_900408965.1). Lineage (NCBI taxonomy): Eukaryota > Metazoa > Chordata > Actinopteri > Cichliformes > Cichlidae > Simochromis > Simochromis diagramma. The sequence goes on from NW_024387372.1 coordinate 134,814, forward strand.
GACAAAAATGCATTGGGCTGGCTGAGGGCCTGTGGCTTGAAGTGAAATTGTCTGCTGCTTGAACCCAGTCCCCCCCCCCCCCCCCCCCCTTCCCCCAGCAGACAGGATGTGGCCTGACATCTCTATCCCGGCTTCATCAGGACTATGGCCAGAGGGATGGAACATTTCTCACCCCCTCCATTTCAACCCCCTAACCTTTCCTCCATCTATCTCTCTTTTTTCTCTGTTCCCTCACTTACTTTTCCTAATCAGCCTGTGGCCTTATTTCCTTGGCCCTCCTCCTCCCACTTCTCCTCTGAGCCACCATTGCTGCCTCCCCATCTTTCCCTCCCCAGGCTGATAGTGGGCTGATACTGAGCCAGTCGTGGGAAGCCAACCAAGCAGAGAAGATGTTGTGGTGGGTATCTCGTGCCTTATCCTCCTCCAGTCTCCGAAGTAGCTAATATCCCCTTGCCGCTCCAGCCTCCTCTTCGCTAGTTATCATCCTTATATAATCCTGCTTATGGTGCTCATCAGTGGGGTGTGGGCTGTTTGTGCCTTAAGGTGTGAAAAATAAAAAAGAAATATAACATCCACTGTTGGCTTCTGTGGCGATAAAGAAGGACACATTACGGCTTTTCTCCCTGTTTGCTTCAGCCCATCCTGGCAAAGCATCTCATAGATGATAATCCTATGTTCAGAGTGAAAGAGTGACATTGGAACCGTGTGAGACCTCAAATGGAGGAGGCAAGCAGTCTGTGAATATTTGGTTGGATTGGTGACTGGTAGAGTGAATTGGAAGATGAAGATAAAGAGTGGCTGGGGAGATGTAATAGATTCTGTGTGAAAAGGTCGGACTGTCAGATGGTTATGGCCAACTGCGCAGCAAAGAGGGGACCAGAGGGGTGATGGCTGTGAATGATGGATGAAGGAAAGACAATAGACATAGAGATGAGAGAGAGAGGTTAGGGGAGGATAAAGGAAAGTATAGAGGCTGACAGGTGAGCTGAGAGGTGAGATATTTGAGATGGACGAGGCTTGATTAGGATAAATGTTGTTTGCAGCTAGACCTTTGTAGTCTCAGGACCTTCAGTAACCAAAGGCTTCCTGGATTATAATCTGTGTTCCAGCTTCGTTCACTCCCTCTCTGACAGGAAGGTCCTGTCCAGCAGCACACAAACTCTGCTCATGTCTAGCGGATGGATCCTAGATGAGGAGTTGGCTTCTTATAGAGGGTTCTGAAGCATTTCCTTGTCCTCATACAGCCATAAGCATAAAAGGTCACCAAAGTAAAACTACAAAGAAAAAGGGAACTTATCTGATTGTCCTGGTAGCTTGTAATCCTTTAATTCTTGTAAATTAAAAGTTTATGCAAAGCCCACTCTTTGCAATGTTTTAGAGCTGTTATCTGCTGCCTCCTATGGGTAGCTGTACAATCTCAGTGTGTGCTGTTCTCAGTCAAAACATAATCCCACATTGCACATTGCATTTTACCTCGCAGAGTTACTGTTTAGTGGTACTGCAGGAAATAGCTTATTTATTGTGTAGTTAAGCAGAAGGCAGAAGGTGGGTGTGGAATTCATCAGATTTTCATCAGGGGAGGTTTGTATTTCGATACAAATGCAAATGATGATTGCCTTGAAGTTAAATTTAGTATAAGTAAGAATAATCTTACCCCACTTTTAACCCTTACTGCCCTGGAAACAGCAAACTCTTATTAAAACACAACTGTACAATAAAAAACACAAGTCTCACACCTTAATTGTTACATATCTGCATTTCACAGATTTGCCAGTAAAAAAAAAGTAGTTATCGATCTTCACACAACAGCGATTCCTAAAAATTTGGGTTTGAAATATAAACCAAAAGATAATGCACTAATCAGCATAGCTTATAAACCCATGTTATCATCACAATAGAAAATACAAACATATGAAATGTTTAAACTGGGATATTTAACTGTCTTGAAAAATATGACAGCAACCTGTCTGAAAATAGTTGGCACAAAAGACTGGAAAAATAAGTGCTATTAAAAAGAAAAAAGCTGATGGAAATTCTTCTTGTCAATTAGGTTAACTAGCAACAGGTCAATAGCAAAAAGAACATCCCTGAGAGGGAGAATTTCTCTGCAGTAAAGACAACGAATTAAATTTAATAGATATTTCACTACAGTTGAACACATGCAGTTTGTTGCAATGAATTTCAACAAACTGTATCTAAAACAGTTTGTGGAACAATTTCATAATTCTGTTCATACTAACAGTAATGTAAAATTGTGATGACTTTGATTATGAAAATCTGGAGGAATCTCTGTGTACTAAGGAAAAATCAAATTTGAAATCTTATTTTTTAGAAAACATAGATCCTGTGTTGTTTTCAGTGCTCAATTCAAAAGTCTGCATCACTGATTCATAGCAGAAGAGTCCAGGTGCCAAAATGAGCTAAACAACAGGTTGGGCAAAATGTTTTCCTTCAGCCCAATCTGCTGTATATGTGTTGAATAAAATATGGGTTTCTGAGATGTGCAAACTCTACACTCTACTTCGATTTACATTTTGCATACAGTCCTAACTTTTTTGGAATTGATGTTTTATTTGGCAGGTGTGTAAGACTTTTATTTAGGAAAAGGTGGCTCAGGGGTCACCTTTCTACACATCAAGTTTTATATAGGACACCCTTTCTAAGCAGCTGCTTATGAAGTCACTTTGCTACTTCCCTCACCTTTCATGCTGTATCTGTCATTGTGTCTGGTGTTACTGATGGCTGCTCTGCTCTGTGTTGCTGTTCCCTCCCTGACATTGGCTTTCATGTATGCATATGAGAAGGTGGGGCATTATCAGAACAAAGCAATGCCACCAAATATATATTATTGCATCACTGCAGACTATAACGATGTTAGTTTTAATCTGGAAACTTTCTCTACGCCATTTACAAAATCGTTTATGTAGTCATTCTTATCCAGGCTCTTTTTGTGGATGTGTATGTGGCCATTTTTCTCTCCTTATTTTTCATCGTCCTAGCCTTTGTCCTGCATTCAAAGCTTGATTTGGTTGACTACATTTGAACAGGGGGAAACAACCATAAATCACCAAATCTGCTCCAGATGTGGGCTGTAATTCAGTGGTTTCAAAATGAAAAGATGCATTAATGAATGTTTTTGTCATCTTGACGCCACCCTCTATGGTGTGGATCAGATGCAGGAACTGTGAGATTAATGGACTGTGAGCCGCCCATCCGACTGTACTGGGCTTTCACTGGGACTGTTTTGTTTTTTGTCATATGTATGCTGTTGGTCTCATTTGAAAGAGGCTATAATAAAAAAAGGGTGTGATTAATGATCGTTTTAAAGATGTTTAAAGAAAAGATTAACAAGGAAATTGCAGAAGCGAGTGCTATTGATGCCTCTTTTTATTTGTGCATTTAACTCCCATCGATAGTTCCTTCTGTTCAAACTCGATGACAAATGAGTGTGGCTGGCCTCTAGCAATCACACTACTATGTCAACACTATCATTAATAGAAAGCTCTTAAACTGTAGTGACTGGGATGCGACCTTTTGATCCAGAGTAGAAAGGATGTCAATCTGAGAGAGTCTCACTTTCCCTGTGACCATGAATATTGGTATGAGCTTCCTCAGTTTAGAGAGAAAATGTTATTCTGAAATCTAAATGTCTTAACACAGGAACGGTTAGGAGTCTGTGTTTTACACATAGGAAACTTGCTGCTTCTGCACTATGTGAGAAATCCTCAACCTTTAAGATGAGAGGACTGATGACTTCAGGGCTGTTTTTGGAATGTTGTAATATTCAAACGGTCAAAGTTAAAGGTTTTGCAACAAAAATGATGCCTGTCGGTAGCTTCACTGCAGTGATATTGTCCCTGAAATTCCATTTTGGTAGAACTCCAATAAGTGGTTGTGCATGTGTGGTGGCAGTGTGAAAGGATTCATTTGTTAGCCCTCAGTGGACAGCAGGGGAGGCAGTGAGTGATTAAAGGATGTATTGGAGCGATGTGAAGAGATGAGAAAGCACATGACTCAATTTGAACAAAAGAGACACATTTGAGAAAGTGCCAGAAGTGCCCAATAAAGTTAACTGAAGGGAAGGACAACAAAGGCAAGTCCTCTGTGATGCCATGTGATCATCTGAGTCGTGACCTTGGTTGCACATCATGCACTCTCACTTTCAGCTTTTCAATTTTCAAGCGTGAAATATTTAATAAAGCAGAAAGGCTTGAAAAATAACCAAACAAGGACACGGTGTCACAGATGGAAAGCACTCTGCACCAAGACACAGAGAGGTGGCTCAGTCACAGTGTAACCCAACTGAAAATGTTCAGGTCTGAAATCAATATTGCAGAACATCTTAATACAAAATTCATCAATTTATCCACGCAATGTTATGCTAGATCTGCAAATGAATTATTCAAAAGTTGCATTTCTTCTTAGAATTCATCAAAAACCATTACTGTGGATGGATCTGCTTCAAGGCACGTGTTTTGTTACAATGCTAGTGTGTACTGATGTAACTATTGCAACTCGAACTCTCTTGCAGTCACTTGATCATGTTAAACAAATGTTTAACATGATCAAGTGAGAGGTGAGAGGTGCTTACCACTTTTAACCAGGAGTATTTTCCAGATAATTATATTTTCTTTCAGTTGAAGTGTAGGGTATTTGTATATGGAAAAATACCAAGCATGAGTAGCTGTAATAAACTTGTATGGTTTATATTTACATTGGCCCGATAAATCCATTGGTAGCTGATCCCTACCAGCTAGAGATCAGATGGGTTAACAGCTGATGTCCAAAGGCAGTAAGAAAGATTACTGCATTCATATAACAAGTTGACAGAAGTGAAATCAGACTTGAAACTTTTTTTCTTTTTTTTTTCATTTTTGCCCTTTCCTTTTTTTAAGTTTACTGCTTCAACTGCCAGAATCACCAACTCATCAATTCCACAACTCTTATCACACCCTAATCACTGCTGTCTGGTGTATTGATTGTGATGGATGGCTAAAGAAATAATAAAAGGCCAGAATGTCTAAAAAAGTGACAACATGTGGACACAAAGTGAAGAAGAAATACCTTTGGAGCCTCCTGCTTGGCACTTTTTTCTTCTGTTGCTCGCAGGCCGGCTGTGGGTTAGGAAGATGAATGTGAGCGCTGTGTCTGTGCCTCTGCATGCTTCTGCGTGGCTGAAGCACATTGTTGCTAAACTAAGGGATTTCCAGCCCACCTCCATAGGAGCAGTGAGGAATTCTAAAGCAGAGATAATGCATTAACTCATCTTTACAACCATATTCATTAATGCATACGCCTGTGCATGCACTTGTGCGCTGCATAAAGCATGCAAACACACATTCATGGTGAAACGTCTCGCCAGAAAATGGCACCTTGTGACTGGGTGTGGGTGGCTGACTGCGACAGAGGGTAATGGTGATTTTGTGTATCTGTGTGACAATGAGTGGAGAATGAGGTGTGGTGTTCACTACAGGGGCGCCGTGTGGGTAGGAATAAACTGAAACGAGATGGCAGAGAGATGCTGTGTTCTGGTGTAGAGGTTGTTCTACCTGCAGAAAGCCCCAAGTGTTTTCTTATGGACTGAGGGAAGGGAACGTGATTAGACAAACGTGTTGAAATTGCTTTCACTTCTTTAATAGCAGGTATAAGGACAGTGGTGCAGTGCAAGGGGTTGGTCACCACATTTATTTCTGAACTGTTTAATATTCATCAACAAACTACGTTGCAGTAGGATTACATTGCATTTTAGTTTAGCAACAAGCTAAACAAGCAAGTTTCAGAAACTACAAGATTTCAAATGAATTCTGCTAGTAATAAAGTATTATCCTTTCTGCTGTAAGATTTCCAAATAGGTATGCAAATATAATGCTTAACAGATTTATTAGCCCACCACCCAGTATAGGTTTATGACACAGTAGGCCTGATAATTACCCGAATATTTTGTTATGTTTCTGTAATGGTTGATCCACCAGTGAATCAAAGTTATAGTTCTCATATTAAAATATAATTATTGTTGTTATTCAGAAAAAAACAGAAAAAATAGTAAAGCACATTATAATTTTTTGATTAGGGTGCCAAAATACATTTAACTACTTTCATTACTGAACAAAAAATAAATAAATAAAGAAATAGTTTTGCTGCTTGAATCTTATGCTTGATTCATTTCCATCTTCTCACTGGAGTCCAGTGTGACGGCTAATATTTGGGAATAAAACTGTGAATTGAATTTATTTGCCTAATAAATAACAACAAATTTTTATTTTGAGCCAAAAATGTTTGAGTTTAGTTGTTTTTACTATAAATGGCCTAACAAGCTGTTAAGCACTGTAGGTGAAAAAATCTAACCTAATCATACTGAAGGCCTAAATAGTTCAGTGTGAAGAGGTCAAAGTCTGCTCACTTTGGTTGACAATTCTAACCAAAGTATGTTGAAGTGTTATAACATCTGGAATTCATCAAGTTGGAAAGACAGAGGAGTGTTGAGTATCTGGTATGATTGCAGCTTTACTGCTTTGATTTCTGTTAAAGAGCTGCTAGATCATCATATACTGCTGCTGCAGGGATGGTGACAGTATGAAACAGGCCAGCATAAATGCTGGAGCCATCACAAAATATGTAACTGTACAGAATAGAATAGAATAGAACTGCCCTTTATTGGCATGTACATTGAAATTGTGGGTAACCTGGATTAATTAAATATCTGGCCTTTAAACCTCCCATGTCTGTGACCACAACACTTATTTTATAAACATGTTGGTTAGCAAACATTACCTCTGATTATTAGCAGGATAAAGACTCTTTATCTCTTTATTTGAATATGAGTTCAGCTCTGTAGCTCCCAGTGCTGAAAGTCTAAAGCAAATACATAAAGGGTTACTGTAAAGTTGGCAATGTGATGTACAGTAAAGTGCAGCAGTAACTCTTACAAACGTATCTACTCTCTGCTCAGTATTTCAGCTGAACTCCTAGTTTTTGTATACCGAAATGGAAAAACCTACAGAAGAACTGCAAGGGCAAAAAAAAAAGGCTTTATTTGGAATGAAACAACTTAAGGAAACTGTTTGCCCTGAGACGGTAAACAGACTGTTAACTTTATAAAATTGTTTTTGTCGTTAACATTAATTTGATTTTATTTATCTTCCACCTCTGATGTTAGGCACTGCTTTGAAAAAATTACCTCAATAACTACAAATGCAGCTGTTACAGAGCTGGTTTTATTGGTTGTTTTTCTAATATTTTCTAATAAGCTAGTAATTTAATAATGCTAATTAATAATTCACTCTTATTGCCTGTTCTTATCTTCAAAGTTATGCTGCTCTGTTGTTTGTTAATTGCCCCTTGGGGATAAATAAAGTCTTCTGATTCTGATTCTGATTCTAATGTAAACCACAGAATAATCAACACTATAGTCCTTTTGCTGAATAATGACTTAATTCAATAGTGGATGATATTCTGACTGTGCATCCTTTTTGTTTTTTAATTTTTGAGGGGTATTTAATAATTTAGGCTAACTGATGAATTTAGAGTGAAAAGCCAAAGCTCGTCCCCTCGAAACTGATCAGAGTAGGACACATGAGATTCACCACAGTGAGATCATTACCATCAGTACAGTGAGTACATCAGATATCTTTCCTGTAAATCTGTGCTCCTCTCAGCCTTCACTTCAAAACTATACACTTCATTTCATTAACTATTCATCTATATCTTTTACTGATATAATAGCTAATACAATAGGTCATTTTTATAATTATAGTAGCTCTCATTATATTGAAGACAGTGAGAAATCTGAGGTAGTTTTTTAAAAAAAAATAATTTTTTTATCCAACATAGCTGCAAAGGAGTTAAATGGGGTTTGGGACTTTTAATTGGATCTAAAACATCAGCTGATGTCAGTTTTTGCTGTCAGTTCCTGTGAGCTGAAGAACTTTCCTTCAAGGGTCACCACTTAAAGTGTTCTCAGATTGGACTGCAAAATTCTGACTCATACAAAAGAAACTGAGAGAAAGAACAAGAAAAATAGAAGTAATAAAATCCTTAAAAATAAGCGATTTTTAGACTAACTCTATACAGAGATTCTAACCTTAGTATAGCAAGTTAATAATTATCTGAACAGATAGTCGATTGTTCATTTTCTTAATCACTTATCCATTTCAGGGCCACATGGTGCCTATCTGTGATTGGATGAGATAGGTTGACAGCCTATGGCAGTGCCATCACAGACAGACAATGTTCATACCTATGGCCAGTTCTCAGCAAGAGAGTTCCAGGTTCAAACCCTCTGGCCTCTATGTTACAGCCTGTTATAGACGAGCAATCCGTGGTAGCCTCTCATCCACTGATGCTTGAGATAGGCTCTGGTCCCGCCGCAACCCTGAGTTGGATGGATGGAACTACTGGACTGATTGCCATTTCACTTTGGCTATCCCTGTTGCCCAGAGGATGATTTGATGATTCTGTGATCTTCCTGCCGTTTGCTCTGGTGCTATCATACAATGAGCCTGATTTGTGTGTTTGGGTTTTGTTTTTGTTTTTTGCTAAATGTCTCTTTTAGATTAATTTCCATTTAATCTAACCAGTCCCCTCAGTTTTGTGGATAAACCTGTTTGCAACATCTTTTTTTTTTTTTTTTTACATGTTTGCAGTATTTTTTTTTTTTTACTGTAACTCGAAACTGTCAAATAAGTCAAATAAGACACTGATGAAAAGCTCAAACCAAATCACTTTCCCTGTTGGTTTCTCTCCTTCCCTCTTGTGGAGAGAGCGCTAACTAAACAGGTACTCTTTTCCTTGCCTATAAAATGCAATGAGGATTCACACTAAGCTAAAATCATATGAGTACAATTCTGACTCTCATATTTATACCACACATGCATCTATTAGAAGGCTAAGGCTGTCTCTATTTTCCTTTGTTCAGTTTTAAATTATTTTAATACTGACTCATATCCATTCAGTAAATGCACAAGCCCAATAGGCCACTGTGTAAAATGTGCAAAATATAAATAATGTAAATAAAAAATGCAATGAAAATAGAAGACATATCAAATGTTTAAAGCGAGAAAAGCATAGACCATTTTAAGAAAAATATTTGATCATGATCTAGTTGTTTTCATTTAGACTTTTTTATTAGGGTCATATACTTTACAGTATCTGTAAAATTGTATATTACAAAGTTAGAAAAGCAATGCTCATGATATACTTAATGTCGCCTGACATATGAACGAATTATTCTGAATGTTTTCTTCACAATCTAGAATTAAAACTATTAATTTAACACTGGTGTTGGATCAGTACTCATTAGATACTCATTAGTATTTTTTCTTAAATATCACCAAAGAGTTCTGATGCTTAAACCTATAAACACTGATTAAAACTGAAGGTAAACAGTGTAAGGAGAATCTAAGTGGAAGTAATTCCCATACAGGACATGAACTACAGTCTGCTTCTTAAGTGATATAGTGAGTAGACATGTATACAAATTAAATGAAATCCATGCCTATACTTGTGGTTACAGATTTAGCTCAGAAGCTGACACTCCCAGCCATTACTAAAGTAGCAGTTTTAAAGTTCAAGGCAGTAACCCAGCTGCTCGTGAAGTTTCTGGCCTTTACCAGCTCCACCTATTCTTTATCAAAGGACTCACTTGCCCTTAAATTCAGCATGAAGCAACTTGAAGAATTGTCTGTCTCTTTCCTCGGGGCTCCTCATCAGTGGATGTCCTGTCTCAGGTCTGTCTTCACAAAGCCCGAGGGTTTATTAAACATTCATGCTTTAATTAAGCAATTTTACCGCTGATACTTATGGGGTGATGATAAAGGCTCTGCTCCAGGATGGAGCTCTGTGTGCGTGTGTGTGTGTGTGTACGTGTGTGTGTGTGCGCCAAAAAATTGTCCTGGTAAGGCCATTAATTTCCTGCCATACGGAAAATTGTGAGGATTAGAGAAAAGACAAGCTGAACTTTTTTCATTTGCCCCAACAGCCATGTGTGACTGAGTGGGAATAGTGGGCCGGTGATGTTAGGAAGTGATAGGGATCCCTGTCTATTCTGACAGGCAGCACATAGCCACAGCTACTCTTTCTCTATTTTCTCTTCTCTATTTTACACTTCATCTCACTTTTTTTCTTCTTTCTTTGTTTTTTAGAAATCCGTTAGTCCATTAGATTTGAAACCCCTTTTCTGCCTCAGCGAAGTACTCTATTATTATTGAGAGACTGTGTTGTGTCTTCAAAGGGTGAAATTGTGCGTGTGTGTATATGTGTGTGTGTGTGTGTGTGTGTGTGTGTGTGTGAATGAGGTAGAAAATAGAGAATTAGAGTGTGTCTTCATGTTGCCAGTCTCCTTGGCTGTGAGGACATTTAATGCTAGTCTAACTGTCTTGCTGTCGTTCTTCAGATTTGATAACTTGGACAATGAAGATGAATTACCTCGGATCTCGCTGCAGTGTACGGGTTTACTGCTCCTGTGCACCAGAGCTGGATGAATCTGTGTGTGTGTGTGTGTGTGTGTGTGTGTGTGTGTGTGTGTGTGTGTGTGTGTTGATTCATCAGTGTGCCTTTGTGTCCTTGTTAATAGCAGGCGGTGGCTCTGCGGGATAGCTGTAAAGGCTGCTCTCCTTGGCGGTATCGCCTGGAATGACACCCAGAGGTGACACTGTCAGAACACACCCACACAAGACGTGGGGCACACACATACACACACAGAGACACCCACCTTCAATAAATACAGAAGACCTTGGATAATGCCTGCCAGGTCCAGGAAAAGATCTCATTAGTGCAGACATATTCCACAAACAGACACAGACATACTCCAAGACACATGTTGGGGATCATGGTGTTTAAAGCAAAGCTTCATCTAAAATCATGTTTGTACTTTTACAATTAGCTGTTAGATGTTTATGTCTTGATGCATGCTCAGTTATCCAGGTAAATACAGTGGGGCAAAAAAGTATTTAGTCAGCCACCGATTGTGCAAGTTCCCCCACCTAAAATGATGACAGAGGTCAGTAATTTGCACCAGAGGTACACTTCAACTGTGAGAGACAGAATGTGAAAAAAAAATCCATGAATCCACATGGTAGGATTTGTAAAGAATTTATTCGTAAATCAGGGTGGAAAATAAGTATTTGGTTAATAACAAAAATACAACTCAATACTTTGTAACATAACCTTTGTTGGCAATAACAGAGGTCAAACGTTTACTATAGGTCTTTACCAGGTTTGCACACACAGTAGCTGGTATTTTGGCCCATTCCTCCATGCAGATCTTCTCGAGAGCAGTGATGTTTTGGGGCTGTCGCCGAGCAACACGAACTTTCAACTCCCGCCACAGATTTTCTATGGGGTTGAGGTCTGGAGACTGGCTAGGCCACTCCAGGACTTTCAAATGCTTCTTACGGAGCCACTCCTTTGTTGCCCGGGCGGTGTGTTTTGGATCATTGTCATGTTGGAAGACCCAGCCTCGTTTCATCTTCAAAGTTCTCACTGATGGAAGGAGGTTTTGGCTCAAAATCTCACGATACATGGCCCCATTCATTCTGTCCTTAACACGGATCAGTCGTCCTGTCCCCTTGGCAGAAAAACAGCCCCATAGCATGATGTTTCCACCCCCATGCTTCACAGTAGGTATGGTGTTCTTGGGATGCAACTCAGTATTCTTCTTCCTCCAAACACGACGAGTTGAGTTTATACCAAAAAGTTCTACTTTGGTTTCATCTGACCACATGACATTCTCTCAATCCTCTGCTGTGTCATCCATGTGCTCTCTGGCAAACTTCAGACGGGCCTGGACATGCACTGGCTTCAGCAGCGGAACACGTCTGGCACTGCAGGATTTGATTCCCTGCCGTCGTAGTGTGTTACTGATGGTGACCTTTGTTACTTTGGTCCCAGCTCTCTGCAGGTCATTCACCAGGTCCCCCCGTGTGGTTCTGGGATCTTTGCTCACCGTTCTCATGATCATTTTGACTCCACGGGATGAGATCTTGCGTGGAGCCCCAGATCGAGGGAGATTATCAGTGGTCTTGTATGTCTTCCATTTTCTGATGATTGCTCGCACAGTTGATTTTTTCACACCAAGCTGCTTGCCTATTGTAGATTCACTCTTCCCAGTCTGGTGCAGGTCTACGATACTTTTCCTGGTGTCCTTCGAAAGCTCTTTGGTCTTGGCCATGGTGGAGTTTGGAGTCTGACTGTTTGAGGCTGTGGACAGGTGTCTTTTATACAGATGATGAGTTCAAACAGGTGCCATTCATACAGGTAACGAGTGGGGGACAGAAAAGCTTCTTACAGAAGACGTTACAGATCTGTGAGAGCCAGAGATTTTCCTTGTTTGAGGTGACCAAATACTTATTTTCCACCCTAATTTACGAATAAATTCTTTACAAATCCTACCATGTGAATTCATGGATTTTTTTTTCCACATTCTGTCTCTCACAGTTGAAGTGTACCTCTGGTGCAAATTACTGACCTCTGTCATCATTTTAAGTGGGGGAACTTGCACAATCGGTGGCTGACTAAATACTTTTTTGCCCCACTGTAAATCCCAAAATGTTGATTCTCTTCATCTGGATATAGAGTTTTCAGTGGGAGAAATGTTTCGTCACTCATCCAAGTGACTTTTTCAGTCTCAGCTGACTGCAGGTTTCCCCAATCTTATAAACAGTTCATTGCATAATGACTGAAACTAGCACCACTGAATGAACATTGAGCTGAGAAGTCAGTTCCTTGATCATTAATATGCAAATTGTCATGAGCATTGATCAACAATCACAGATCAAAGCTCATTGATCAATGGCCATGAGTACCATTCACAGAGAGTTGGGGAATGGCTGCAATCACAGGAACTGACCTCACAGCCCATTGTTCATTCAGTTGTGCTATTTTCAGTCATTGTGCAAATGTACTGTTTATAAGATTGGGGAAACCAGCAGTCAGCTGAGACTGAAGAAGTCACTTGGATGAGTGACGAAAGGTTTCTCCCACTGAAAGCACTACGTCTAGATGAACAGAATCAACCATTTGGGATTAGGTGTTTGTCTTGCAGTTCACCTAGCTCCTTGTTCTTGTTTTTGGATAAGCATAAAGTGTGTGACTTCTCTGAGGTGTTTTCTATACAGCTACAAGGTGAATTTTAATTCAATTTTCCATTCAATTTTATGTATACAATAATTTTATTTTTAAAATAATTCCCCCCCCAAAAATGACAGCAGACATTGACTAACACAGGGTTGGTGTCCATCACTGAAAAGAAGCTTCTATTCAATGTCACTGCTTCAAGTGGGTTTGGACTGGTGAGGGGATTGTTTCAGTGCATTCCAAGCCCGTCTTTGTAGACAGTTAGGTAATGTTTTTTATGAGCCCACTCTTCCCATTTAACTGTTTTACACATATGCAATAACTTGAAAAAAATAAAGTAACTATAAAAAGGAATTTAAAACCATGCAAATGGTAATAAAGTAGATTGTTTGACTGATTGTAAAGTGATATCCATCCATATATGTAGAATAATTAAGCCAAACAAAAGCATTTGTTTCTGTAGGTGAAGAAGATGAAATGTTGTTATGGAAGTAGGAACTAAAGTCCCGTCTGTCTCCCTCCTCTGTCCTCCTGTCCTCCTGTGTTCAGAGTGCACATGTGCAACTCCACTTGGTTTCTGTGCCACTGTGAAATTACTGATTAGTATTACAGCATGTGGGTAGCATTACATTGAGTGCAACATTAAACTGCACCAGTAGCATTCTGTCAGGACAAGCAAAGCCTAGTCAAATATAAAAATAAACATCAATCAAAATATACCAAAGGGAAAGAAATCTTACCACGTCATCTTTCAATAGCAATCTGTCACAAAGCTTCTCTCCTGTTTGCCCCCTGCTTTACATCACTGCCATCTTGTGGCCACAATTGGCTATTGTCACTACAAGCAGGCTTGCCTTGGATCCAATTGGAAACTGTAGTATGTCTCCATTTCACAGGTGTGTCTATTTCCCATTAAAAATGGATGGAACTTGTCAAGTTGAGAGCCCAGCTTGTTTGTGCAAGCAGACTGTGGATAAATCGCCAGTCTCTGATGCAAGACTGATGGGAAATTAGCATGCTAGACAAGCTGACACTGTCTCTCTGAAATCAGTTACAAGCCACGCTATGTATGAAAACAGAGCCACCATTAAAAAATAGATGTGCTTCTGTGATTTATCATTGTAACATATAGGTTTTCTCTTGCAGTCACCTTGGCTAGCATGTGATTTAGAGAAGATGGAGTGCAGTGTGAAAATTAATAGTTTGTTTAACACATTAGCAAGAAAAACCTTAATAATGGTCTTCAGATCTGGTTTCATAAAAAACAGGCAAGTAGAAGGGCACAAGCTCTGCTAGCACTTTCAGATTAGTGTCTTCGAGAAATCACTGGGTTGGATAAAATGCGCACAGTTCAACCACCTGTCTGCCAAAGCACCACTTTAATTTTTCATTAATATTTTAGTTCCCCTCTTGGGACCTTTGAACTCTGACCAGCCAATTTTCTGAAACAAATGATGCACTGATGTTGCCAGAAATCCATGGCAGCCAACTTGAATGGAAAATGAGGCTGCGTACCAACCTTTCACAATCACCTCATCAGTCAGGTCTTGGTAGTTGGCTTTCTTCAGATTTGATAGCCTGTCCTTCCAGGGCACAGCGTGGTTAACTTCAAAGATGGTTTTCGTGTACCTAGACAAGAGAATCATGTCTGGATAGAGCGTGGTTGCTGCTGTTTCTTTTACGAAGACAAGCTTCTCTCAAAGATCAACTTGCATCTCCCAGTCGGAAGCTCAATCCAACTTAGAAGGAATGTTTTTGGCTGTTGTTCTTGCCTTTGTCTACATCCCTTTGAAACCTTATAGCTCCAATTATTGAAGGCTGATGTTTATTGGCTTTGACCCTGTGGAAATCTGTGAATTTGGCAATTACTGTGAGGACCTGATTTGTGCCTCTACCTGTAACAGCTTTCTCCAAGTGCTTTGGGGCAGCCATTCTAGTTTTTAATGGGTTATTTTTATTAGGCTGTTCAAATCCTCAAAACATACAGTCCAGATAACAGCAATTCAGATTGAGGAACAAAGATGATGATGGTTTGTGGTATTATATAGGACTTATGGGTATCAAACTGCCAGTCTGTAATTAGTAGATAACCAGTTCTTCTTACTGATTACGTCTTACTTACTTACAGTTACTTCATACTGAAATGCCTTTTTTCTTTGGACACATGACAATAAACACTTTGAATCTTGAATCTTGAATCTTGAATATTATTCAAGAAAGAAGCGCACGTATCAAAGGTCCCTGGTTAGTACCAAACACCGAATACAATGTTGTACTCGGCTCTTTTTTGTACTACCAGACAAGATAACGGTCATAGGAAGTATTCTTCTTATGTATCACTTTCTGTAATGCAGTGAATTTATGGTCAACTTTTAAGAGGTGTTTGTCATTTCTCCTCAGTTTATATTGATTTGTTTACCACCTTATTTCTCATCAAAGCATCACAACATGATTAGGGTGTGCCTTTTCACAGTTTAAGTGCTTGATAGACTTCTTGTCTTTTCATTACTTTCATATCCGCTAAAGATTATATTGCTCAATCTAATCTCAAACAAAAATGTCAATTAATTATTTTTGGACATTCTGAAAAACACTGAGAAACACATAGTTATTTCAGCTCGGGTGCCCAGAGGCTCAACTCAGAGTAAATCATTTTTAGTCTGCTTCGGCTAAATCAAATTCTCTCTCCCCTGCAGATTGTAGCTCTTCTCTTCTCTCAGCGCAGTGTGGCAGAAAGATCACTAATGAATTATCTTTATCTCTGCTGTTAAGAGTGTTGCGTCGCGCTTCTGCTTCTGCTTTCAATTTAGGTGATAAATGTGGTTCTAATGCTTTGATAGTTTGATTGTTGAAGGTTACAAACTCTTTGGACGCAGCTCTGTGATTGCTGTCATCAGCCATCATCCATCACCTGTGCTAACCACAATTTACTGAAGAAGATCAGTGAAAAGAAGGGTAAGCTATGTTCCTGAGACAGCAGCTGACACTGATATTAAAATGTCATTATTTAAGGAAGCCATTTCACTTTTCATAGTTTGTAGCAACAGTTTGAGTTTGTCCCTTCCCTGATCTAACATAGCAGTGCACACAAGTGCAAAGCCAGCTCCTTCTTCATAAGTGATGGACGCTGCTAAAATATCATATATGTTGACATATTAGTGGGGAGGACAAGTCGCACTTTCCATTCGATTGACAGCAAAAGAGGTGTACTCTTGTTATGTTTGAAAATAGTCAGAGTGGGATGGATGTGTGGAGTTACAGACTTGTGATACTGATATATGTTGCAGGTGGAGGGGTGTGTCAATATCTAAATTTGATTGACAGGAATTATGAAGGGTGTGGTCCTCTGCATCTGAAAGAAGCTGAGAGGCGTGGTGAGCTCTGTGCATCAACCGAAGTTTTAGTGGGCGTGGCTCTCTTTTTCTTTGATTAACAGCAGCTTTAAGAGCACAGGTCTGTGTCTGACAGCAGCTATAAAGGGTGTGGCTCTTTGTCTTCATGTGAGGGCAGCTTTGGGGTGTGTGGCAATATCTGTCTTTGAAATAGGAGGTATGACTGTAGCTGAAGGACTTTTGTACTCTGATTGACAGACGCTTGAGGGGTGTAGCCACCTGGGTTGTATTCACACCAGAAAATGGACTACCATTTGTATAACTTTTTGTTTGACTTGCTGCAGATGTGAAATAACTTTATCTGAATCGCCAGGGCCTCAGGCAAAAGTGCTAACACTAACCCATCTAATACTGAAAATATGTTTTGATCAGACAATACCTGGAAAAGTTTGAAAAACAATTAATTAAAATAGAAAAAAAAACTTTATTCCTGTATTAGTGTATATGCAACCTGCAACCTGCTTTATTGTAGAAAAGATTCATCACATTTAGTCATTAGAGAAAAAGATCTCTTGTGGATTTTCTGAGTGAGTTGTAATGTCACCTGTCTAACTTAGTAACATCACTAGCCTGTCTCTCGATGCTGTTAACTTGCCAAATAAACAGATTCTCTGCTTGCTTTTCATGTTCATGAAAATGTTTCAAAATATATTCAGCCTTTTGAGCTGTTGCACACACACACACACACACACACACACACACACACACACACAGTCAAAATGAAAACTCAAAAACCTTTTGCAAGATTTACACAAGAAAATGTGTAAACTTTGTATTTTCTTCTATTTAATCTCAAAAAGCTCCTAAAAAAAAGTCAGTGATCACCGTTGACCTCCCCCGGCTTTTATTACCGCTAATCATTTATTTAAGCTCAGTTTTTAAACCTTACGATGTAACTACAGCACAGCCCATGCAGCAGTATATGAATGACTATCCACTAATTGTGGATGGATTATCTCAGTTGTTCTCCTGGCTGAAGTTTGGTCCTTTTACAGCATCCTGCCATGCGATTACATTTGTTCCTGACCACTGAGAACACTCACGTTAACTTTTATCGAGTGGAAAAAAAGTTAGCTTGTATATATTATGCTAACATAGCTGTGTCGCTAGCGGTCACGTAGCACATCATTATATACCAGCTAGCCAAACTTCAGTAACCCTACAAACGTCACCGCTGTTTAGTTTTCTGTCTTCATTTATGTTGGAAGTGATAAGAAAGCTGTACGTTTTAATTTGTTTCCAAAACCCCGCAGTCAGGACATGCTATATTGTATTTAGATGGAAGCCAGCGAGCTAACTTCCTGCTAACTTCTAACTCCGTTAAATGTCATAAATTCCGTTTTCATGGATGCCTGGATGTTAAACTCAGTTGTTACACCTGGTAGAGCAGAACGCTGATAATTTTATTAAGATGAAAGACTTAAGACAGTGTTTTAACTCTCAGTAATGCCACAGTGATCATTTGATATATGGACCTGCAGCAGAGTTTAGGCCCAGACACTGCTAGTGACGTCAGACTGAACGATCAGATATAAAAAAAGAGCAAACTGTCTCAATTTATTTTATTTCTCTATTGATTATAAAACTAACATTGGTATAATACAAGACGTTTAAGTACCAGAATCCAGCAATTAATCTGCTTTAAATGTTCCTTAAACATCATAACATTGAATATAATTTAAATGAATTCTTAATTTTACAAGTGTGAATGTAAGTTTGAGTGAAAGCTTTAAATAAAACGTTGACAATTTGTACAAGCAGTCTTTGTGAGTTAAAAGCTGAAGCTTTATACTGCTTGAAAAACTCTGTTCCAGGCAGTTCTTTTTTCTCTATTTTTGGCTCTGTAGGATGGCAAAGAGAGCAAACATCCTTTATATGGTAATCTCAGGCACACCGCTCTGGCTGTGAGTACAGATGTCCCACTCACTTTTGTGGAAATCAGAAGAAGAAGGGTTAAAGGAAGGTTTGGCTTTAAAATGATATAATAGAAGACTGTCAATTTATTTGGGATACTAGATGTAGCCTCCAACCAAAAGGAGTCAGCCTGTGGCAGGAATTTTATAGCCTGCATTTTCATTAGCCTCACCGTAGGTCGTGATCTCACTGAACTCAAATCATTGCAGGATTTCCAAACATCCTGGGAACAATTGATGAAACATTTTTTATCAATCCCTGGCATCTGAAACGGATGTTATGGAACGGCTGTGTGCAGGCAGGAAAAGGACCCAAAGTGCAGACTCCGGAGACAGACGTGAACTCAACACAGCTTTAATGCTGAACTCAAAAAAGGTAACGAAACTGAGACTCCAAATAAACTCAGGCAAGCAGACAGAACACAGAGCATAGTAAATGGCAGATCACAACATGGACACAGAGAAACACAGGGCTTAAATACACAAAGGGAGTACTCAGGGAATGGGTAACAGGAGGGAAACACAGCTGGGGCAAATCAGGCCTAACGTGACAAAGGAAGCAAAACCAGACGCATTTACATGAGACACAGAATTTCAAAGTAAAACAGGAAACATAACACAGAGACGCGAACTTGACAAGGGGATACAGCTGACAGGGGAGACAGAGCAACTAGAGAACAGAGAGACATAATAAGACAGAACTCAAAGAAACCAAAGACTAGAAATGATAAATAATAAACTCAAAAACCCTGGGTCAACGACCCAGACATCCTAACAACGGAACATGTTTTCCACAAAAAGGAAGCACTCACACTCAATTAATGTGTAAGTGGTTTACAAATACACAAACATTATAACCAACGTTGTGGCAAAATATCCAGGGTCTGTTTATGAGGCTATGGTAAAGTCATTGACTGATATTGCCAAACTGGAAACCTCTGCTGTCAGCTCTTGTGTCTGGGTCACAAGTGCTTGTGCATCACCTCACGTGTCCCATCATATGAGCTGGAGTTGACTCACCAAGTTCGGCGAGTTCCCTTGTAATGTCGATGTCTGCATTTGTTGGGCTTTGAGTAATTCCGCGTCAATGTCAGCGGGGGCTAAGTTTGTTGATCTGTAAAATTCATGCTGGAGCTGTGCTGCCAGTCTCCTTAACTAATGCTTTGTTGTATGTAGTTGTTGATTTTGATCTTGAGATCATCTCACCTTTTTTTTCTTTAAATTTCTTCAATGGAGCTCTCTTTCCCACACACTGCATTCAACCAGTCAATGAGCAATAGTCATTATATAGCTTCATGTAGAAACTATGTTGAATTCTAGGGACATTCATTTATTATTTCTGAGAGACTGATATCATACAAAAACTGGTGTTCATGTTATCAGGAGTCCGGCAATTAACCTGTTGAACACATTCAGTTCCTCACCGACAAAAGATGTTGATGTGCAAAAAGGAAAAAAGAAAAATGCTGTGAAGTAAAACCAGCTTTTATTCTAAGTTAAAACAAACAACTCCATTCAAGCACCTGCCTAGAGGTCTTTATGAGGAGAGTCACATTTTTTACTAATGTGAGCCATTTCTGTGTTCTCACATAGCATTTTAGTCATGAGCTTCTTCTTTACTAGCTAACTGTCAAACTTTTTTTCTGTTTCTGTCACAGTTTTTCAGACTTCCATGTTACTCTTGAATTATTTTTTCATACAAATGAATGTTGCCTACAACAGAACAGAGGAGATGGAGTTTGGGAGCTTCAGTTGTACTAATCGAGAAATGGCAATCTTACAAAAAAAAAAACGCAAGTTTGTTTGACGTTAAAGCATAATTATGACTCTGGTAGAAAACACAAACAATGGTTGCCTCTCCTGTTCAATATAGCAGTCAGCAAGAAGGATCAGGGTCTTCCTGACTGAGGCCTGCTGGAGTTTGCATGTTCTCCCAGCATCTCCGGTTGTTCGTTATTTAACAAATTTTGCATCTGCGTTAAAATTGTTGTTTCCTCTCTGAGTGAACAAAGCTTGATATATTGATGTGTTGATGGTGTGCTTAGTTTTTGTCTGCATGACTCTGCTATGATAATTTGTCAAATGTTTAAGAGGTCAATGCACTGGCACCACAGAACCCTTGAATCTGGCTGAATGGATGCTGAGAAAGCCCATCTTTATTCAGAATAACGGAATACTGAAGCCATGTTTTCCACTCTTACAGTGCTGCTTGGGAAGACTGCAGGCTCAGTCTCATTTTAAACACGTGAAAAGTGGCTGCAGTTTGATTTACTTGAATAAGCCACAGACGCTGACTTGTCAGACTCAGTTTAACTGAGGGTCACACTGGGAGCTGTGAATCACATCAAGGCCCAGACATACATAGTTTACTGATATGCTTTAACGAAGAATTCCTGTATCACATGGCCCACATGCAGTTTGGTCCCCATCAGTTTTAACAAGAGAACAAGAAAGGTTTATTACCCTTTATCAAATTTACCAATAAATTTTAACATTACATGCCTACAAGAAGACTACCACACAGCCAATTCACAACAACCAGTTTCACAAGCCTGAATATAACAGCTACTACCAGATATTTAGTAAACCAAATACATCCTGTTGTTTAAGCAAAGCGATTAGTCTTTACATTTATTCTTGGTGTTTTCTTTTTAAAAAGCCAGAAGTCGTAATCGTTTAAAGAGCTTTGGTCGTGTAGTTTACCCGTACCATACAGCTGCCTTTACGAGACTATTTCTGTTTTCAGATGGATATACGAGACACTCTATACACGAGGGATGTGCAGATCCAACCTTTTCTAATTCTTACAAGATAGCAGAGAAAATCTTTCTTTTATGGTCAAGGCAACAGAATTACTCTAAACGCAAAAAAGAGTAAAATTACTAAATAGAAATGTATCAATAAAACAATTACCAGAATCAAAATAAATTAAGCAGCTGTTGTTGTTCTGTCTCCTGCTGTCAGTGCAGTGCTGCTGACAAAGAGAGGTCATAGAATTGATAAGAAATGTTCAACACTGTAAATTAGCTTGATCCAAATAGCTCTTTACTTTGCACCTGGTGAGGATGTAATGTATGGATTGGTTTTAACATTTTTGAAGAGCCCTGCTCTTGACTTTGACACATGTTCGATCAATGAAAGGATTCAGCTGAACTCTTTGTGCAAAAATGATTAAAAAAAAAAAAAAAAACTTGGGCAATATCATATTTTACATGTCAAAACCCCTTTCTGATCATTTCCAGGTTGATATGAGCATGATAGAGGCATGCTAGAGTTTTAAAAGTGCTCTTGGACTTTAGAGCCTATTTTATACTTGAGAATTTGTTAAAGGATGTCAGCATGTCCTTAGCATGTGTAAATATGGAAAAAGGTAGTTCACATCTATGCCTACCTAAGTGGGGGTTGGTGGGGGCGTAGTGGGGGGAGTTCCATTTCCATACATATGTATGACCCACAGTGACCTGTGAGGCTCTTCCATCAGAGTGAACCTACTCATCCATCTCTGTTTCTTTTTCTCCCACTCTGTGTCTCTGTCTCTGAGTCACAATGCAGTCACCATCCCACACTGTGTGGGGAGACAAGGGCTTCTGATGTATGAGAGTGGTAGAAAGCGTGGGAAGAATAAATCGCATTGCTCAGAGATTTGTGTGTGCGTGTTCGCTTCTCTTTGTGTATGTGCCAGCGGATCTTACAGGTTAGTGATCCCTGGACACATCTGAATATGTTTCATATACCAGAGCATGCCGTACGGGCTTTAAATGGAGCAGTTTAATGCATTCCCAAAGTAACTTGGAGAAACACTGTGAAGAAAAACAATGAGGCATTCATCAGCTGCGGAGGGAACTACGAAGCTGCAGAGAGCCGAGGACACAGCAGAGCAACACAGCGGGGGCGATTTTCAGCCTTAATAGTCATGTGGGGGAAGGTTGAGGAGGTGGGGAATCCACTCAAGTCTGGGGAGGAAATAAATCCGGAGGCTCATGGCAGTTCCCACAGGAGCACTTTAGCCTGATGCTCGACACGTTAGGGGACTGGGAGGAAGACAACCTGTAAACAGTCAAAGTACTTTTCAACAGCACTCAGCAGTTCTTTAACTGTTGTGGAAATCAATCAGACACACACACAAACATGGCTGAACTTGCAGCTCTGCTGGTGGAGACTTCTAAAATAATTACACTGAGCTGTCTGACAAGCAAAATCACGAGGAGTCGCACAAGTGCCATCGAGGCTCTATCAGCAGTCGTCTCTGGCAAAGATGGATGTATGTCGAGTAAAAAAAAAAATTTAAAAGCCTTATTTCACTGAGACGTCTGTCAGACTGGAGGAAAAGTAACAAAAACCATCTGATCCCTGTGGTGAAAGACCTTTTGAGGCTTTTCTTATCGTTCCCTCTGAAATGGGGCATCCATCTTCGGAATTGAAATGTCTGGTTGGCTGACCTGCACCTGAAACCAAAGAGCAGTCCTCATGATATGTATTTATAGACATGGGGTTTGAGAGGAGAGTTTCGGGGATGGCGACACTGCAAAGTCAAGGGGTGTAATGGCTTGAGCTCCTCGGTAAAGGAGATAGCAAAGGCTTATGCTGATTTGGATCTGTTAAAGTGTGAGGGATTAACAGTCTAATTGGTTTGTGAGTAAATTTACAGTGGGAGCAGAGTAAAACCTGACTTTGACTAACACATGAGGTACTTGCTCTTTTCTGACGCGCATCACTGAACTGTGCTGGCAGTTTCACACATCGGTCTTCTATTTGAATAAAAGTCTGAGTCACATTCTGACAAAACTGCATCTGAGTAGGCTGGACACGGAACATTTCTGATACACTTCTAGTACCGCTCAACTTCTTCTGAATCCCCACAAATTATCAGGAAAAAAAAAACATTATGATATATACCAATCTGAAAACATTCTGACCACTGACAGGTGGAGAGAATAACACAGCATAGTACCTGTGGGATATATTAGGGAGCAAGTGAAAAAGATGAACTTCCTTCCATCTTCCTAAGATGATGTGTTAGAACCAGGAAAAATGGGCAAGTGAAAAGATTTGAGTGAGTGGGACAAGGGCTGGGCTGTGATCGCTAAACCACTGGGTCAGAGTATGTTCCCATTCTGCACTGATCAGTATCTGTCAAAGGGGTCAAAGGAAAGAACAGTGGAGACCCAGTGACAGGGTCATCAGCACCTCATTGAGACACGTGGAGTTTGAAGGTTGGCCTGCGTGGCCTGATCCAAATGACAAGCTATTGTAGCTCAAACTGCTCAAAAAAGTTCATGCTGGTTCTAATAGAAAGGTGTCAGAATACACAACTCTATACAGTTTGTTGCGTATGGCCTGCATAGCCAGAGAGCAGTCAGGGTGCCTATGCTGACCCAACAATGGACATGAGAACATCAGAACTGGACCACGGAGTAAGGGAAGAAAGTGGGCTGTTTTTTACATCAGGTGGATGGCCAGATGTATCTGCACTGCTTACCTCAAGAATACCTGGCACCAGGATGCATGTTGAGCATCTGAGGGGTGTGCTGGACGAACAAGTCTGATCCATGGAGCCACCCACCTCACAACTTAAAGGATCTGTTACTAGGGATGGGTATTGATAAGATTTTCATGATTACGATTCCATTTTCGATTCTGTTTAATGATTCAATTCTTTATCGATTCTTTTTAAAAAAGGAGAACATTAAGGTCGATTAGCTTAGAACTTTGTTTTATATCTTCTCTTTGAACAAGGTAGAAATTTAGGAGTAACATGGCCTTACAAACCCAACAGTGACATCTTAAGAGATCCAGCCTACGGCTCTTCAATGGGGTGTCACAGGGTCCCCAGGAAAAAAATTGTAAATGTAAAATAATAAAATAAATATTCTTCTGTAGCAATAACAAAGTATAACATAAATTATTCTGTAGAAATTACACAAGAATATCCAGTAATGTCCCTACCTACAATTAAACACATTCACTTACCGAAAATTGGGGGCATCTGCTGTGGCAAATGGGTTCAAACCTTTTACCACAAACTGAGTCTCTGCTCGGTGACATTCGTCTATCCTGCCCTGAAAGGAGACGCTACCGGTAGACTGCAGTGAGAACTGCCAGCATCTGAGCCAGCCAGACTCTGTCTCTCTCATCATGGTCACTAAATGCACAGTAATGGTAGGTTTTGTAATAAGGCAGATCGCGCTAACATAATATGCACTGTTAGTTGATTATTTACCTGCCGCATTAACGGGAGAGGACGTGCAAACGTTACCGCTGCTGCTGGGTTGAGATTCATGAGTCAGGAGCAGAATTAAAAACACGACATTCATTTTAAGGTTATCGCGTGTTTTGTGAGCAAATGCTTTTGCATATTCGTAGTGTTTCCTCCCTTAAATGAAATATCTACTTTGCAAGTATTGCAAGTTGCCCTGTTGTCATCCGTTCTCGTAAAGTATAACCAAACTTTTGAGCCTTTGAGCCGCTTAGGCGCCGTGTTTCCTGCCAGGTAAATGACGCTCCGCAACGTGGTGATGTCATTCGGGGCGACTGGAATCAATAAGGGAATCATTTGCAAAAATGGCAAACAATTCCAAGGAATTGAAACAATGGGAACCGGTTCTCAACAAGAACCGGTTTTCAAACTAATCTTTCTTTACCTTATACTGGACCGTTGTGCAGTTTTATTCAGCCTCTGTGATGAGCTGTTTTAGCTTTGCTCTCTTTAAAGCCATCTCCTTTAACCTCTTGATATTCATCAGGTTGGCATTGATCTGGTTAAAATAAGGTTCAAAACTCCTCGTACATAGTATTATGCTATTTAACCTTAAATAGAGATCTTCTAACAAAAGTCCAAATGCATGTAAGAAAGATGGCCTGGTAAATGGCCTGCATTTGTATAGCGCTTTTCTAGTCCTTAAGGACCCCAAAGCACTTCACACTACATTCAGTCATTCACACACTGGTGATGGCAGCTACATTGTAGCCACAGCTGCCCTGGGGCGCACTGACAGAGGCGAGGCTGCCAGACACTGGCGCCACCGGGCCCTCTGACCACCACCAGTAGGCAAACATGGGGTTAGTATCTTGCCCAAGGATATTTGGCATGCAGCCAGGAGGCAGCCTGGGATCGAACCACCGACCTTTTGATTAGTGGCTGACCTGCTCTGCCACCTGAGGTACAGCCACCCCAGATTTAAAAAAAAATTCTATTCCTCTTCTAGTGTTTCACACTGTTTGTTTAACATGTGGCCAAAAGGTGCAATCTAACCCTAATCATCAGTGGTTTGCTGGTTATCTGGAGTATGTTAAGGGGCTCCTTTATGAACAGACAGTTTAAACAGCACATGGCTGGGCTCAAAGCTAGAGATGGACTGATCCGATATTACATATCGGTATCGGTCCGATACTGACCTAAATTACTGGATCGGATATCGGAGAGAAATAAAAAATGTAATCCGATCCATTAAATATCACGAAAGCACCTCACAAAACTTGCGACATGCCGTAACTCCCCTCATTACCTTAGCAGTCGGAGCAGTAGGCATCACGTGATAGAGCGGCTGTGGCGTGCCAGACCTGTCGGTGGTTTGGTTGAGCATTTGGAGCTTCGCTACCAACCCAGCATTTCATCTCTGACAAAGTTATCCCCGAGAGAAGTAAAGCAAGTGTGTAAGTCCATCCCTGAATGTTTGTAAAGCATTCCCACGTTAAGCTTAACAACCGATTTATGGAGCGACTGCCTCTCTCTCTCTCTCTCCCTCTCCTGCTGCTACTTCAATCATGAAACTGCTTAATGATCAGCTGATCGGCTTTTCTGTTGCGACTCCGTCTCTCTTGTTTGTTTTTGGCCCACTTTGCACCAGAAAGAGGGAACCAGCAGACAAACAACAGCAGCACATTTAAGCTTGATAAGCTGTTGTAGAATTTATTTAATATTACTTTCTACACCAGGATCTTTTTTCTACACAGCTGGTAACTGTGCAAGGGCGGATCTAGCAAAGTTTAGCCAGGGGGCAGGTAGGGCATTAACAGGGACAAGGGGAGCACAAAGAAATACTTTTCTTTCTTATTCTCATTTAAAATGTCTAGCTTTTAATAAATAATTATCTGACACTCAAAGTTTTAATTTGATGTAAAATGAATAGAAGTCCATTACTGTATATAGTAACTTTTAAGTCTAACATATACCCTAGTAAGCTATAGTACTTTTTCCTTTGGGAAGGCACCATCTGTGCAGTCTGCAATTCTGTTAGAGAAAGATGTTGAATCTATTTAATATTTCTTGAAAAATAATTGATTTCTGTGCATTTTTTCCCACAATGCATCAAACTAATGTTGATTACGTCGATTAAGCATCATGAGGTGGAGGGTGAGGGGTGGTTCCCTATTTTTTTTTTTTTTTTGCTGGGAGTTGGAACCCTATTAGTTAGGTTGCTTAATATTTACGCTAAGTACTCTTTAAAATATCAGAATAGGGAGGATGGTGCAGGTTTAAGTTTATTAGATTGATCATTATTGCTGAACTATGAAATTTTTTTTTGCATACAGGTATAACAGAATAGCTTTAGTGTTGTGTTTTTAAACTTGAGTATGAACTTATACAAAATGCAGCAAGATATTTAAAAAAAACAGTTTTATTGATTAAAAAACACTATATCGGATTCATATCGGTATCAGCAGATATCCAACTTTATAATATCGGTATCGGTATCGGACATAAAAAAGTGGCATTGTGCCATCTCTACTCACAACCACACCTTTGTGCTTGAGATGACCACTGTGATGTTACAGAGAATGTGAGTAAAACGGTCTGAAATAGAATGTTTAGGAAGGATTGAGATACGGAGAGCTCAACACTTGACTTGGCATGTGAGGGGAATGTTTGCTAGTATGTCTGTCATAGTGATAAATCACTCATGAAGGAAGCTAACAGAGCTTGAATTAACCATTAGTGTGAGACAAGCTACCTGCTGGTTACTAACTTAGTTCATACAACAGGGTGCTTCCTCTCCACAATGATAAATGTCCTTTTTATTTTGATACTGAATGGGATGCCCCACAAACCAACTTACTCTGTCATGATATTTTCATAATGTGCTTTGATTGGCTAACAGCAGCAAAGGAGCATTTAAACAGACAAAATTTGATTGATTCACTTTGACAATGCTTGATGTCAACCCATTCAAAATGAATGAGGGGTAAGAGCGCAAAATCCTGAAACACATGAAATCTTACCTTGGAGCAAGCCTTTCAGTTCACAGTGATTAGTCGGACACACTTTGGCCTCATTATTGAAAACTTTGGCAGCGTTTCAAACAACGATGCATTGTGCGTGACAGTTCCAGGATGTGTTACGTAGTCCATCGTTTACGTCAGTCGTCTGTGTCACACACACACATAAGTTCACTGCTCTCTTTTCACTCACGTTACACATTCAAACTTCAAGTTTATTTTCTTTTACTTCATTTGTATACCTGCGGTGAATGTGATATGGGCTACAGCTAAATCCGACACAAAGCTGCTGTTTCTGTCATGGTTGAATTCAGAATGATATAATATTAAGGCAGGCATGCAGAAATCATACGTGGCAGTTTGGGAGTGAGGTGTTAGGATAGCACACTGGTAGTCCAAAGATTGTTAGTTCCAGAGTCAGATTGTTAGATGCTGGCATGTATGCATGTTATTCTGCATAAAGTGCCATATTTGGAGTCAACAGTCTTAATTTTGTTAATGCTGGGCATTTAGTTTTAGTTGGATTTGGAGGGAAGTCTTTGAATAAATGAATAGAAAGAACACCACCTGTGTCTGCAGGTGTTTCAAGGGAATTACACAGTGCCCACACTATATGCATACAGTCATAAAAGAAGGTGTACATCGTTATAAACTCCTGAGATCAAGAAGATGACATGTATAACACTGAAGCACAACAAGATTGAAACAGAATCAAAATGCCAGAACTTTAAAATGGAAAGCCCCATGCAACAAAAATCAAAGCGCTTTGGCCGGGGTTTAATGGCATATAAGACTAACAGAAAACACAGTTTAATCTCAAAGGCAAGTGACAACAGAGACATTATCAAAAGCTCTATTTTATAATATTATAGGTGATGTCATAGGCCTTTCTGTAGATGTCCAGACTAGGGATGGGTACCGGTATAATGGCACCGGTTCTGACATAAACGGTAGTAACCAGACCGAAAAGCAGCGCACATTTCGGTGCTTTATTTCGGTGCTTTATTTCGGTGCTTTTTTTTCCTGCGATGTCATACACTTTGAATTCTAGCCAATCATTTTACCTTTCCAAGGATAGTAGGCGGGACCAGGTACGTACGTTCTTTTAGAGCAGAGCTACAGATTAAAAAGGCCCAAGGTGAAGCGGTCAAAAGTCTGGCTGAACTTCACAGCAAAAGATGCAAACTCAGCAGCCTGCAACAAGTGCTTTAAGCTGATACTGTGCAAAGGAGTTAACACCTCGAATCTGATGAAACACCTGGTGACGCATAGCGAGTTATTTTTAAAGCCGAGAAATGCACCGTATTTGATAGCTTGCTGCAAGACCTCACACCGAGCACATCTACTGCGGGTGTGGTGCCTGTTATCGGACCCAGAGTTAGCAATATTCCCCGAGAACCCTAAGATTAGAGTCCTGGCCCCTAGCCCTGCCAGTGTAGCAGAAATGATGAGGATGATGATGCAGCAGCAGCCGTTCTTCTCTGGGGGAGTCGTTTAACGTTGTTCGTGTGTAATTTACGTTGAGTAGGCTAACCACGTTATTACATTAATGCATGTAAGGTGAACTAGCAAACATCATCATAGCTACATGCGGCTGTCTTGTTTGATGGCAGATACTCCCTTCACCCTGGCCAAAAAGGCTAAAATGACCAAAGAAAAAGAGGGAAACAGCTAAACATGAGTGGTTTTTGGACAAAGTTTGTGTTTTTTCCATTGTTTAAGCACTGCTTCCAGCCAAGAGTGATACCATATATGCCCCATAGCTGCAGAAAAGGCTAACATTGTTATCTTTTTACAAAAAAACAGCTAAACATGAGAGTTTTTTGGAGAAAGTTTGTGGGGTTTTTTTCAAATCAAATCAAATCACTTTTATTGTCACATCACATGTGCAGGTACATTGGTACAGCACATATGAGTGAAATTCTTGTGTGCGAGCTTCACAGCAACAGAGTTGTGCAAAATACAATAATGTAAACAAGCAAAATACAAGAATGGCTACATCTGAAACTAATAAATATATGTACAATATATAATAGTATATGCATTTCTGGATGTGTATACTAAATATTTTTCTACGTGTGTGTGTGTGTGTGTGTGTGTGTGTGTGTGTACACATATTTTACAAATTAAATAGAGTAAACAATATATAAAATATATAAAAATATACAGAGTTGAGACATGTGCAAAACAGTGGCATTACTGTACAGTATGGAGTGCATAATGTTAAAGTTCCAGTAGTGAAGGTGAGGTGTCTATGACGTGTTCAGCAGTCTGATGGCCTGGTGGAAGACGCTGTCTCTCAGTCTGCTGGTACGGGACCGGATGCTGCATTTTCATTGTTTAAGCACTGCTTCCAGCCAAGAGTGATACCATATATGCCCCATAGCTGCAGAAAAGGCTAACATTGTTATCTTTTTACAAAAAAACAGCTAAACATGAGAGGTTTTTGGACAAAGTGTGTGTTCTCCATTCTTTAAGCACCGGTTCGAGCACCGTTTAAGCACCAGCACCGTTTCAAAAGTACCGGTTTGGTACTGGTAGCGGATAAAACCTAAACAATACCCATCCCTAGTCCAGACCAGGTTATGTGTCAAAGAATGAGATTTTTACATTTGTTTTATCCAAAGCCTCAGGCAGACTGAATGGAAGGATTCCAGAAAAGGAAGAGCAGGTCTAAATCAAGCTGTCACTTCCTTTTTGAAAGGGATCTCAGAATATTCAAGCAGGTCTTCTGTAAAATGGCAAGATGCTGCTGCTGAGGTTGCTGCAAGTCAGGCTGTTCTAAATGTTGTTAACGAATAGATAGAAACTGAGTATGTTCAAGCAGAAGTTAAAAAAAGATAGCTCAACAGGGGTCAGAAAGTAAAATGTTGGTAGGGAAAGAGACGCAGAAGAGATGCAATGAAATGAAGAAGAGAAAGAGAGGAAGAGAAAGCTAAAATCATGGCTGAAATAGAGGAAGAGCATCCTTGGAGGCAGTTAAAGATCTCACTGCAGCACGTGTGAAAATGCTGGAGTCTGACCAAGTGAATGTCATGCAAGAGGACATAATGCAACTTGAGATTTCTGTGGATAATGAAGTGCATGCTCCTACAGGCTCTTTGCCCCTCTTTCTTCTGTGCCACAAGTTGTGGCCACTTCTTCAAAGAAAAGTCTTGCAGAACTTGTTTAAGTGCTGGCAGAAGCTTTTAGTGCCAACAGAATTCCAATTCCTGAAGCTACAATATTCAGTGGAGATCCACTGAAATACAGTGACTGGAAACTCCTTTTGAGATGCTGATTGACCAGAAAAACATTCAAGACAAAGACAAAATCTATTCACTTTACAGATATGGGAGTGGATAAGCCAAGAAATCAATTACTGGCTATATCCTCCATTAGCTGAATCAGCTTATGTTACTGCAATCAAGATATGAAGATATGGACACCTAAATAGGTGTCCATATCACAACTGATTTACAGCATGGAAGATAGAGACCAACTCCAAGCATGGCCCAACTCAGGCTCCAAGATCAGCTTTGAACTTCAGGAGTTTGTTGACTCATGTGCAGCTTTGAGGCTGCTATGGTCCATAAGGTACTGGAAATCCTGAATGACTGTAAAGGAATAGAAACATTCTGTCAAAGTTCCCTGATTGGCTAAACGCAAAGTGGAACAGACAAATTGTTGAAATTGACTAACCAATTTTCCTCCTACAGCCAATCTGTGATGTTTTTGCTGAGAGAGGTGAAAATTGCTTGCAACCCTCTTATACTGCTGCAACCACTGAAACAAGGTTAGGCTTAAAGATAAAAACCTTCAAGACATTTGAGCTTTTCAGCAAAGGTAATCGGGAAGTTTCAGTGAAAAAAACACTAAACACACCTATTGTGTGTATTTTTTGTAAAATGACTGAGCATACCTTCTCCAAATGTAGGAAGTTGATAGAGAAAGCACTTGCTGATAGAATCAGATTCATTCAAGCAGAAAGGTTATGCTTAGGTTGTTTCAAGCATGGCCACCACACAAAGATCTGCAACATTAGGAGTGTTTCCTAATATGCGCCACATGTTGTGTGAAGAACAAACCAGAGGCAAACAAAAATCACCACAAGCCAAGCAAAATCAGACTTAAGAAAGAGTGCAATCAACTGAACATCAATAAACACCTACAAGTGTTACTTTAAAAACAGTAACTTATCATGGAGCTAAAACACAAATAACTGCAATAATTTCAGTCCTGCATTCATTCACAGCACAACTAGCACAAGAAATAGCAGAAGTTTTAAGTCTCAAGAACTACACATATAAGAGTAAATTATCTACAAGTCGATCCAAGACTGACATTACCTAACATAAGGATATCTAGTACCTATCTAGCACCTACGGTATTACGGAGGACACAAACTTCATGATAGACATATTTCACGTGGTGATACAGAAGAGGTCCCTGAGAGAAAATGATAACAGCTTGGCTTGCTATATTTCACATCATGGGGTTTCTCACCCAGGGAACATGCATGTGATATCTGACTGCTCTGCTTAGTAACGTCTTTCGGTAAGCATCTCTCAACAACCATCTACTCACTGGTCCAGTGTTTACAAACACATCGGTGGCTGTCCTTTGACACTTTCAGCTTCAGTTTCAGCGACACTGAGACAATCTTCCACTAGTTTCATATCAAACAAGAATATTTGAGATTCCTGTGGTGGGAAAATGGCAACATGTAATATGCTGTTTATTTTAAAATGGTTTCACCTTATTTTTAGGTCTCCTAAGGACCAGATGACTTTAAAATATTAACTATCCTTAGAATTGAAAGAGGGTTTACTTTCTTCTTCACAAATCTACTTTTCTGAGACAAACTAAA
This sequence comes from Simochromis diagramma, assembly GCF_900408965.1. Classification (NCBI taxonomy): domain Eukaryota; kingdom Metazoa; phylum Chordata; class Actinopteri; order Cichliformes; family Cichlidae; genus Simochromis; species Simochromis diagramma. Next base: position 167,255 of record NW_024387372.1, read on the forward strand.
ATTGTCCTAGCAGTAATTTGCTTTCTTATTTGCTTATTACCTTATTATGCTTGCTCCACGTTTTGATGGAGACCTGCTCAGTGTTACCATTGTATTATTGTCCTTATTCACCACCACCCTCTCCAATCCAGACTCAACGACCTCCACCACACCTCTCACCCCCCTTTCCTCCTCCCTGAAACTAAGAATACACACTCAGGATGTGAGCCGACTATTCCAGAAACAGAAGCCCAGGAAAGCCCCCGGACCAGATGGCGTCTCACCCTCCTGCCTCAAAACCTGTGCTGAACAGCTGGCTCCCATCTTTACTCGCATCTTCAACAGATCCCTGGAGCTGTGTGAAGTTCCCTCCTGCTTCAAACGCTCCACCATCATCCCTGTTCCCAAGAAACCCACCATCACAGGACTGAATGACTACAGACCTGTCGCCTTGACGTCTGTGGTCATGAAATCCTTCGAACGACTGGTGTTAGCCCATCTGAAAGACATTACAGGCCACCAGCTGGACCCTCTGCAGTTTGCCTACCGGGCAAACAGGTCAGTGGATGATGCAGTGAACATGGGGCTGCATTACATCCTGCAACACCTTGACCGCCCGGGAACTTATGCCAGGGTCCTGTTTGTGGACTTTAGTTCGGCTTTTAACACCATTGTGCCTGAACTTCTTTCCTCCAAACTCTCCCAGCTCAGCGTGTCACCAGCTACCTGTCAGTGGATCACCAGCTTCCTGACAGACAGAAAGCAACAAGTGAGGCTGGGGGAGATCACCTCTGAAACCCGGTCCCTCAGTATTGGTGCCCCTCAAGGATGTGTCCTCTCACCACTACTGTTCTCCCTCTACACTAACGACTGCACCTCCAATAACTCGGCTGTCAAACTCCTAAAGTTTGCAGATGACACCACTGTCATTGGCCTCATTCAAGATGGTGATGAGTCTGCATACCGGCAGGAAGTTGAGCGGCTGGTACTCTGGTGCAGTCAGCACAATCTGGAGCTGAACACTCTTAAGACTGTAGAGATGACAGTGGACTTCAGGAGACATCCCTCAACTCTGCTCCCCCTCACCATATCAGACAGCCCTGTGTCAACTGTGAAGACCTTCAAGTTCCTGGGCACAACCATCTCCCAGGACCTGAAGTGGGAGACCAACATCAACTCCATCCTCAAAAAGACCCAGCAGAGGATGTACTTCCTGAGACAACTGGGGAAGTACAGTCTTCCACAGGAGCTGCTGATCCAGTTCTACACTGCGGTCATTGAGTCTGTCCTGTGCTCCTCCATCACAGTCTGGTATGGAGCAGCCACTAAACAGGACAGGAGCAGACTGCAGCGGACTGTACGGGCAGCAGAAAGGATCATCGGCACCCCCCTGCCCTCCATCCAGGATCTGTACCTCTCAAGAACCAGGAAACGGGCAGGGAAAATCATCGCAGACCCCTCACACCCTGCACACAGACTTTTTGATCTGCTGCCCTCTGGCAGACGGTACAGAAGCCTGCAGACCAGGACCACCCGACACAGGAACAGTTTCTTTCCCCTCGCCATCTCCCTTCTTAACAGTTGACCTGTCACACTGCTCCCACTGCCAGACTGCAACTGCACCTTATGTACATTATGTAGTATTCATTCCACCTCATTCATTTCTGTATTTTATGTATATAAGTTTAGATTCGTTATTTATAGTTGGTTTACATAGCTTTGTGTATGTATGTGTAATGTGTATATATAGACACGTGTGTGTGTGTGTGTGTGTGAGATTTACATTGCTGTGCTTGAGAGCCACCATCTACCGGAACCAAATTCCCTGTATGTGTCTGCACATATACTTGGCCAATAAACACGATTCTGATTCTGATTCTGATTCTGATTTATTGATATGCAGTATTACACAGCTGATATCATAACCTGACATGAATCTCTTGTAACTGCACTGTCACGTCGATGCGGCCAGCAACTACTCTGATTGGCCTGTTCAGTACTGTTGATTCCTCCTATGCATTTCCTGCCACCTATTGAATTTACCAGTGAGAGATTAACAATCACTGTCTCAATGTAAAGAATAATAATCATTGCCTTAAAATAATGACTCACAGATGTCAGCAAATCCTTGGGGGAGAGTGGAAAAACATGAGGGACAAATATGTTCCCGAAAGGGAAAAATGCCCCAGCATTCTATTTGTTTCTATCATGGCTGAAACCGCATACATGTTATATATCACACACCACTGCTTTATTGTCCAGTGCCAGTGTGAGCATTGTGGCTCTTGATATGTCTTCCCTGTCTCGTTTAAACAGAACCCTGAAAATACTACTTTACTGTGATGAAAAAAAAAACTATTTTTTAATATTAGGCTAGTGTTCCTCCTCAATTGCATTTAGTTACTGTGTTTGGATATCATTTGAACATAGCTGACAAGAAATGGCTCAGTGTGGTGGGAGGAAATTGTGTAAAACCAGCAATCAAAGATACCTCGAGGAACTGTTAACACACCTAAAACAATTTTAGCTTTCAATGAAAAAGTTAGTGTCCCATGATTCTCTAGATGCTCTTTCAAAGGCCCTTTATCTCTGAAAGAGTGGAGGAAGCCAGGTGAGAAGTTCTTGTCCCTGTGAGTGTTTGAAGCATTTTCACTTCTTGTTAGGTGATTAAGACTGTAGATATGATTATTACAGGTTGCGACAGTTATTTTTGTTAAAGCTGGCTGACAGTGCAAAATGTCACTTACAGTAATGAAGAAACAGAAAGTTATCAGCAGAGATGAGAGTTGAGAACTGGTGTCATTTAACCCTTTATTTAAAGGGCCCAATTTTAAATGATAACTCCATAACAATTTGGGCAAGAGACAAAATTCAAACAGGAGAATGTGAGCTTTGCAGGCATATTTGGAGTATCATTGCAGCACAAGGCATCCACAAAGTACTGCTGTCTGAACATGGACAGAAAAAATCAGCTCTGCCTTGATGTTACCATGTGCACTTCAAATCACTGTACTTCTCAACCAGTATAAGAAAATTCAAATGAGTCCTGTGTGATGAGAATTTTTTTTTCATTCTACAGCCAAAACAACAAAATTGTCTGTTAGGCCTGTATAAATCTTGGTCAGTTTAAACTGCTTTTTGATTCCAAAATAGTCAAATCCATCGGCATTACAAGCTTATCACAGCCTTTTTTTGATGTTGCTATATTTTGGGAACAATTTTGCAAAACTCACTTCTGTTGCTGCTCAAAACATGATGACGCAATGACGTTAAAACGTGATGGTTGAGGTTTGTTTCCTTCACATTGAATGGTTAGATTATATGGATAAATAGTGTCTTTACTTGTCTGCAACAATTACTCTGTTGTGTTTGATTTGATTAACCACTGTAGACAGTATTTCAAGAAAATATACATCCCTGGTCTTTGATGTGTTAGAACAGGAAGCTAAAGATTTTACTTTTTGCTTTTATTCATTTATTTAAATGCCTATGAAGCCTAACAAGTCCTTGCCAGTGACGACAGAAAATAATCCTCATTTCCAACCATAGTCCGATCTCTTCTTGCAGTGTCAAAGACATCATTTCCACACCATTGCATTCATGAAATGACAGCTGGCTCTAGACCCAAGATCTCTATTGATGTTCAAAACCTCTAAAAACCAGTACTGAGACAATTCTTTTTTGATTAACATTTGCTACAGAGGTTAGAGGTCCTTCTTTTCTAAAACAAACAAATAATAATAATAATGGATTGGATTTATATAGCGCTTTTCAAGGCACCCAAAGCGCTTTACAATACCACTATTCATTCACTCTCACATTCACACACTGGTGGAGGCAAGCTACAGTTGTAGCCACAGCTGCCCTGGGGCAGACTGACAGAAGCGAGGCTGCCATATCGCGCCATCGGCCCCTCTGGCCAACACCAGTAGGCAAGTAGGGTAAAGTGTCTTGCCCAGGGACACAACGACCAGGACAGAGAGCCAAGGGATCGAACCGGCGACCTTCCGGTTACAGATGCGATTCCCAACCCCCTGAGCCACGGTCGCCCACAAACAAGACCAAACTTCAAACTTTTGCTTTTTTAAAGGCTTACACCTGAAACCAGGACTCGGAGCAGAATGCTGCTGACTTGCCATGTAGGTTACTGCTTGCTCAAAGTCACCAGAGACCTGGGACTGGCATGTGGAGCTGACTGGGTGCTGGGGGGTGGGGTTCAGTGCCTGGTTCACTAACAGGTTAAACTCCTCACTCTACAGAGAGAGAGTGATAAATGTCTTAACATGCAGTTGTGTGAAGAGTTTTATTTGTTGGGTTTATTATTTATGTTATGTAGAAGGCAAAATTGTGCTAACAGTGAATGCAGCAAACTATTTGAAAAAAATCCCTATTTAATAATAAAAACTATTTAATAATAATCAATTGCTAAATCTTTATTGCTCTTGACAAGGAAATGTCATATAAAATAATAATAAAGAATAACAACAAAAACATCACACTAGTCCAAGTCTAGTGACTCTGTGGATAAGTGTGTGTGAGCTGTTGCCATCCCATTTAGATGAGGCAGAAATAATTTTTTCACAGGGAATCTGTTTGCTGTTGCATGTATACAGTTACAATAGTTCATGCTCATATTAAATACAGTCAAAGATTCAAATCATGAGGTAACAGGTAATTCCCAGAAGACAAGAGTTCAGGATCCATCCAGAATTCCTAATGTAGCATCTCAGGTGCGCGTCACTTGTGAGAAAAGTAGCTCCACCAACTTGCTTATCAAACTTGTTGTGTAGAAGGAGCAGTTGGCTTAAATGTTGGGGGACGAGAGGTAAAAGTGCTCGTTTCAGACAGAGGATAAACTGAGGAGCTGCATCAATGCTCAGTGCAACATAAGGATTATTTCGAACTATTAATGTTGCTCGTGCAAAGCTACTTTAGTGGCAAAAAGATTGAACTGGAAATTAGTATAATGTTTACAATCTTTGGCATCTGAACAGACACCAGACCACCAGCGACACATCTACAGTAGGTTTAGGGGCAGGATTACACCCAAACACAAAAGCTTTCAGCAGAAAACCTGTAATACCAAAATAGATGTATGACATATTCTAGTTTCTGAAAAGTTGCCTATTTAGAAAGTGGCTAAAAACACCCCAACCATAATGGTTTGCTAATGCCATGGTGGTTATTACGAGGTGCACATTTGTACCTGGATGATTCTTAAGACCTGCGTTACAGTTCAAGTTTGATAAAATACACAATCAGAGCTTTAATTTCGTAATGCGAAGGTTTAGAAATGCTCCTTTGACACTGTGATACAAGCCCTTTGTTCTCCCTTTCACAGGCCATGTGAGAACCATTTACTTTGGCAAACGCCATCCTATTCATTTAGAAAGCCTCTGTTAATTATTGCAATATGCAGTCGATTATAAGATGTAGTTCACGTTGGTACATTACAGCCAGTCAGAACAGAGCGTCAGTCGGCTGGATTTAACAGCATATTGTCTCTAAGAAATATCACATAATGAAATTTATAATCTCCTGCTGCTGCAAATGAAGACACAGTCAATAAAAATAAATGTGGGAGCGTAATTCCCTGTTTTATGAGAACGCTTTCGCATGCACATTTTTATTCTCGTAGGACACGGTGACAGCAGCCTACCATTCTCTCCACTTCTTTCATTTCCCTTCTTTCGTCTTATCTGTCCGAACATTTTTTCCCCTCTTTCTGTTCCTGTCTGCCTTCATCTCCGTCTCTCCTCCCCCCTCCGCTCCCCCCTTTCACCGCCTGTTATCTCTGCCATGCAGTTGACTGCTTCTGTCCTCTGGGTGTCAGCATTCGCCTTATCCTTCATTCAGCCACACAGCTTTGTGTGAACCCGTCACCACATTTTTCTGCCCGAGTTTCATGTTTTCCTGATTATTGCCTCCTGTCCTCTTGTCTCTGTCTTTCTTAACATTTTCACTCCCGCTCTCTGACCCCCACCCTGCAGCTGCCTACTTGTTTCCTCAACAGCTGTCAACATATTTCTATTTTTTTCCTTTCCATCATAGCTCTGTGCACACATGCACATACTTACTCAATCAATAAGTCTGCAGTAACTGTAGCCATAAGAGCTTTATGTGTGTGTGTGTGTGTGTGTGTGTGTGTGGTTAGTGGCAGCTATTGATGATTTCAAAGGTGCAGAAACTGGAGCTGTAACAAGAGATGCCCATCCACTTATCCCATCACTCCAAATAGGAGGTGAAGGTGACTTTCAGGAAGTTCATTATAGACCCAGCAAAAGCGCATGATTCACATGCACAGAACTGCACGGCCACCGATACCCCCCAACACACACACACGAGTGCAATGAAGGGGAACGTGTGTGTTTTTGGAGACAAGTGAAGGTCAAAATAAAGAGAATGTTTTGGAAGGAGGGGCGAGTTTAAGGAATACAGAGGTGAGTTGGACTCTGCAATCAGTCCTGCTACCAGGGAGCGTGCTGACAAAAGACCCCATCTGAATTATTGAGAATATAATGAAATGTCCTTGCAGAGGGAGAAAGACAACACTGCATTACTCTCCTCCCATCGAACCCACATCCCCAACCGCACCCCATCCTCTCCTCACCCTTTCTGACTCTGATTACTGGGAAGAAAAGGGAAAAAGGAAAAAGAAAAGAAAGTTCACAGTCTTGTCATTTCTTCCATTTTTCCCCCTGAAAAAGAATGAATCTTATCTGTAAATGGACCCACCCCCCTCTTTTTCTCTTGCCTTGACAAAGCCTTCATTCGACAGAAAAAACGCGCCGGTCCCCTGCTCCAAACTGCAGTTCATGTTTCTCTGTATTCATGAAGCACATTTGTTCACAATAAACCCAAAATGATTCAGGAGAGTAGCTGAAGGTTATTATGTTTCACAAGGCTGGCTTTAGTCCCCCAAAAAGAAGGACTTTGAGAAAAAAAGTGAGCGTTTGGTTCTCGTGTATATCTACTCTTTGTTCGGCAGGGACACATACCAGATGTCAAAATAACCAAGCTCTGTCAGCTTTATTTCCTTCATTTAGCAACTAATAACAAAGATTTTTTAGCACAATTAAAAGCCAAAAGTCATCTATTAGAAAAGGTTTGGGAAGCGTTAGGGAGCGTATCAATGAAGCCTTCAAGTGCACTTGTAGTTTTTAGTTAAGTATGTATATTTTCCTAATCCTGTGTGGTTTGTTGGTCACCTGGTAGATCAATCATTGAGTCGGTACTCTTGTTGGATTTGGTGTAAATGTACCGGCAAATAAAAATGAAAAAATAATGACTTTAACAGGGAACTTATTTAGGGGGATCAAATAGCAAGGTCAGGGAACAGAATTTCAGGGCGCTGCGAGGTGCTCATATGAATTTTATATGAGGTCAGAGGTTTGCTCCAGTGTAAAAAGAACTTGGAGACACAAATAAAGGTTAATAGATTGTCTCCTGAGATGATCTATCAAAAAAAATAACAAATATGTAGTTTTATTCTTTAAAAACCAAAGCTCAAGGTTGCTAAAACGGCAGGAATTGATGCGTTTACTGGGGAGTGTTTTGAGACACAGATTAATGCACAGTGAAGTGCAGTGTGGCTTACACAATACTGTGGAGCTCTGTGACACAGAGAAATAAGATTATGTATCGGGATTTGATATATATGCAGTACTTGTTAGTAGATAAATTCATTGTTGCTTTGGCTCCTTTGATTACTTTTGTTGGCGATAAGAAAACTACAGAATGTTATCCTTGAGTAGGACAGCATGCTGTATGAATCAGGCTCACTCTGTATCTCACTTTTTATTCCTCTTTGAATTCTGTTTTCTTCATTACTCCTTTTTCTTTCCTTACTTCAAATATGACATGTTGTCTCAGGCGTTCATGCGATAACAGCCCTAGATGACGGCAACATCTCGTTGTCATGGTAATGACATTCCCCTTCTGGTGACTGGACTGGCACTAACACACAATGGCAGCTCTCTTAGTCTAGCCTTCTTTTTTTGCATCATTTGCCACCTACTTTACACAGAAGTGCACTAAAAACCTCCACAGAACACACTTAAACTGATTACATGTCATCACATGAAAGAGGTCAGCCGAACCCAACAGAGAGCATTACGTGTTCGAGTGGACAAAATGCCATGTTAGCTCGTCCTGTGGAATGTCATCAAGTGTCATGAATGGGGGTGTCTGTTCTGCCATTTCCTGTTATACCGTGTAATCCCTGCTTTAATAGGTTACCATCAAATTTTTAGCTAACCTGTGTCCTGTGAGTTAATTACTCCGCCCAGGATAAACACTCCTCTGTTCCACACAAACCCTTTAGCCATTTTCTGCAATTCTGTGCTTTGGTCATTTTCTAGCATTTTCTATTCCTGTTTGGGATGTCTTTGAATATTGTTATTTTGTTGTGTTCCTAGTCTAGTTCTTGTGACCTTTTGCCCTTTTTTGGACCTTGCTGGAATCACCTTTAGCTCATTGCACTACAGATTTACACACTGGAGCTGGTCCCTGGTCACCTGTGTCCTGTGTTTGGGTCCTAATCACTCTGAAGTTATTACACAAAAACATCAGTATCTGATTGTGCTCATGTGCTCAGTCAAGTTTATGTATTTTTATTCCTTCTTTTTCTAAGGCCTTTAATGTTTCTGCTCTTGTTAAAGTGCACATACACTTATGACTATATGTATCCAGAACTGCTGTTTAGTTACCTAAGTAGTCGTAGTAGTAGTATTCTGTTAAATTTATTAACCGGATGGAGAGTTTCTAATGGTCCACTGGACCATTTCTGAATTAACTCAATTGAGAGTTTAGTCAGTTTAAATGGAGAAAAGCCTTTGAGCTAGTTTGGGCAGATCTGGAGCTACACACAAACATGCTTCACTCTCCTCACATCATGTTACCAAACACCCCCTTCCAATTTGGAGTCCTATTTAGTGTGAATGCTTGAAAAGCATTCACAGTATTGTTCTTCTAATCTTTATTCTATTTTATCTATTCCGTACGTTTTTTGTACTCTATCTCCTTCAAAACCGTTCAACTTAGAAAAACCATTCAAACACCGTTAGATTCCTATTCTTTTGGACATGACTGCTTCTATTTTTCTCATTTTTAACATTTATATTTTTAATTTTATTCAACTTTTTTCAACAAATATTTCCCATGTATTTCAATGGGGAGACCCTTCAAATTCTCATTCAACTTCCTCCTCTTTAAACTGTATCTACTTCCACATACATTGACATAGAGCCACCATTCAAACTTTAAAACGAAGACAAGACATTCAACTATCCAACTTGTATTTATCTTTTCAATATCTATTATACTTTTTCTTCAATTCCAGTTTAAGTTTCATGATGTTTTTTCACCCGTTTCAGAGTTTATAATGGGTGTGTATGGGACGGAATGTTGGGGCTAGAGTGAGACAGCTCAACTGCTAGAGTGAGAGGAGCAAAAAAATTAGTCATAAAATCTTTTCTAAAACTGCTGCTGTGTCCACTGCGTTTGCTCTACAGATATGATTTTACCCTCAAAACGTAGCCATCGCTGTCCTCTTTCATCCAATGTGTTTACTATTGTACTAGGTGTTATGGTTCTTTCGTAAATGTCACCAATGCACAGCCTCCTCCCTCCAACTCTTCCATAGACTCTAATGTTAAAATGGTTCAGAAGGTTCGTTTGAAAATAAGAAGAGCATGATGTCTTTCCACTGTCACCACGTCCATATAATAAACTCCACAGGCATGAAAACGGAGAATTTGGTAGACTAGACATTGCTGTCGCTCACGGTGAAAGAATTTTGTCAATACAACTTGTACTTTTCATTTGGGAGCGATTTGTTTCGGGCTGACTTTTCTGTTCATTTTAAGCAGCAAAAGTGAGGCGCATGTCTGTGTACGTGTGTATGGAGCCATTGGGTGCAGTCACTATAGCAACCAGGCTCACACCTGCCTGCTTAACGAGCTCTGCCTGCCACTGTGCCAAGATTCATCTTAAACACTTCTCTTTCAACTGCTGCTGTGTCCACAGTGTTTGCTCTACAGCCATCATTTTACCCTCAAAATGTCGCCATCGTTGTTCTCTTTCCAACACCGTGTCTTTCAAAGCTCACATGTTTAAAGTTTTTTAAACTGTGTGGATCCAAGCGGAGGGATCACATTTTAGTCATTCAGTGATTCAAAGAATATGAACTTTTAATATTCATTCAGATGTTTTGTGACTCTAAATGTTCTTTTCTCATTTCTTAGGTTTTTCTAATTTACAATTAAAACATTTTCAGCTTTTTTCCAACTTCTTCTTCTGTGTAACCTTCAGCTTTTAGCAGTTCAGCACTTTTATTTTCAGGTTAAATTCAGTTTTTTTTTTTTTTTTTTATCTCATTCAACATTTTTAACTTAGAATTCAGCAATTAATTCATTTCAGTGCATACATTCAGATTCAAGCATTCACACTGCAGTTTCTTCAGAAAATGCACTTTCTAGTTATGCTTTAAATTTTCCATCACTTCTTCTGACATATTAATGTCATGGTTGACCTGCATTGCTCCACGCTGTCTCAACCCCTCCACCACCCGAGCATCCACCTGTAGCCTTCAGGGATGTTTACTCATCACACCCCAGTTTCTGTATATATCATATTTACAGAGTGATGAGCTTGAAGCTAAAAAGCAAACTAACTTCATTTTTCTGCTCTAATAAAACGTGAATTGTGTGACTTTATCATTGCTTGACAAACAAACTCATTCCAAAGCAGTGCAGCTTTCCAAAAGTAGTTAAGAAAACGTATGATACATAAGAATCATAAAGACAGCAACTTTTAACCCAACTCTTTATTTATAAACTATAAATAATAGAATGAAAATGACGTGCTATTTGTGTAGACTTGGTAATTTAAAGAAAAGCTGCATTAGTTATGTACTATCATTCATGTATAAGGTACAAACACACAAAGTGCTTGTGAATAATGGTAATAGATATAAGCTGTGACATGCCCTGAAGTAAGAGTACAGTCAAATTTCTTTTGCTGTCTCCACAGATAAATGGAAAATCCAAATGAATGGGTAACTGTACATCCAGTTTTGCACCTTCTTCTTCTTCTTTTTTTTTTTTTTATCAACGGTCTTTGTAGTGTTACATTAAGGAATAAAATTATCATCAAATGTTCAAGACAATAGTGTACCTCCTGTGCAGACTATAACAGCAGTGCCTTAGTGGATATTGCCCCAGTGACAAGCAGTTGTAGTTCTCATTGAAAAAAAAAAATCTGAAAAGCTGTTTCAGCTGGTTTAAACCGAGGATAAGGTATCTCTCATTTTCTGTGCTTTATGGAGTAAGCACATTCTTACTCCAGAGACACGTGTGGTATGGATCTATAAGATCTTATTTCTAATTCTATCTATGCATTAAATATCCTAAATTGTTTTTCATCCTTCACACAACCCCATATCACGTAGATGCAGATCATTTTGTCCCCAGTACTCAGATATATCCCAGTATGAGTTAAAATCTTCTCTTTTTCCTTTCTATTGAGAATCACCTTTGTGTCACATTACACTTTGTGTTCTTCAAGATGAATCCCTCTAACTGGTTAAGTTCTGGTCTGGTGTCACCAGTCATATTGATGTGGGTATCAGAAATGCAGTCTCCACACGGTGTCTTATTTTGGAAATTGACTGAGTGCTGTGTGCATTCCTGGTCTGATTTCCTGGCTAGCTAATCTGCTCCATGCAGGTTGTAACAGCAACCTCAAAGACTCTAAGCAAAGCAGCACTTGAGGGATTGCTTCTTAAATGAGCTGAGGCATGTCATGTGGAGTCCAGATCACTGCTTTAAGTGGCTATGCTCAGTTTCTTTCAGTTTGCCTTGCAGTTTGTCATTGTGGCTCATATACATGAATTAATGTTTACCATAGTAACAGAATGGTAGCCCTGCTTGTAATGTGTATTATTTCATGTGTCACACAACTCCCACTCAAATAACCTGAAGGGGGGTAAATGTAGCATGTTAACATGCACAGAAGAATCAGCATGTTGGCTCAGGGAGTTGGAATGGCTTTATTACTGATTGGCTGCACTCCAAATCTTAGGCCATGGTCCTCAGCAGGAAAAGGGTGGAGTGCCCACTTCAGGTCAGGGATGAGTTCCTGCCCAAAGTGGAGGAGTTCAAGTACCTCTGTGTCTTGTTCATGAGTGATGGGAGAACGGAGCAGGAGATCGACAGATGGACTGGTGCTGCAGCTGCAGTGATGCAGTTGCTGTACCAGTCCGTCGTGGTGAAGAGAGAGCTGAGTGTAAAAGTGAAACTCTCAATTTACCAGTCGATCTACGTCCCTACTCTCACCTATGGTCACAAGCTGTGGGTAGTGACTGAAAGAACAAGATCATCGATACAAGCAGCGAAAATGGGCTTCATCCGAAGGGTGGCTGGCCTCTCCCTTAGAGAATGGGTGGGGAGTTCAGCCATCCGGGAGGGGCTCAGAGTAGAGCCGCTGCTCCTCCACGTTGAAAGGAGTCAGTTGAGTTGGTTCGGTCATCTGACAAGGGCACCTCCTGGGTGAGGTGTTCCGGGCATGTCCCACTGGGTTAAGGCCCTGGGGCCGACCCAGGAAATGCTGGCTGGCCTGGTAACACTTTGGTGTTCCCCCGGACAAGCTGGAGGAGGTGACTGGGGAGAGGGAGGCTGCACTGAGTTGAGTCAAGATGTTTTAAGTTGTGTTCCAGTACATACTGTGAACTGCACTGAACTGGTTATCCACTGAATGAGTGCAGTCACATGATCAAATCCAGTTTCACAGCCATAAGTGAACACTTGGACCCCACCAGGTCAGTCTGCTGACAGCAAACAGATATTGACTGTGATCGCTGGTGCTGCTAATTTCATCTCTGAAGGGAAAGGAAATCATTTACACTTTTTTCACTGCAATTTGTCTCCTTCAATCCATAAAGTTTGACTCATAACACTGTCATGGTGAGATGACACACAGCTGTAGAGGAATCGAGGTGTGTGTGCATGTGTGTGTGTATATTTGACTCTTTCGACTGAATCAAGCTCTCTCCACAGTGCCCTCCCTCATTCAGGGCCTCACCCTAAAGGAAACTGATTTGCAAGTAATTAAAAACGTGTGTGTCTGGATGTTGGCCAACTTCATGTTCTATTCATGCAGATTAATACATATTTGCCATCGCCTGAGGGGGCTGAAAGGCATCTGTCTGTGCCGTTAAACATTTATGAGCATGCAGGACACACACAGTGAGAGAAAGAGAGACAGAAACATTCTGACAGTGCTCTGCCTGCTCCTCCTCATATCAGCACACATCTTAATGGAGCACATTAAATCAGAATGGCCAAACAGGGAATTTCAGAGTGACAATGGCATTCATCATATCTCTGTTTTAGAGGAAAAATCTCCCCTCAGATCCTCCTTAGCTGCTAGATATCATCAGTCTGGTGCAGGTTACTTTTTTGTGTGCTAAATTGTGTTTTTTAATGCTGTGGCCCCTTTTGGATAAACCAGATCCTTCATGTGTATATGGATAGTTTGGTAACTAATTCTTGGACATCAGACCCTTGACAGATGGTGACAGTGACTCTTATTTCCATTGCACTGTGGTCTAATGATGGAGGACGTGTATCTACACCTGCCTGCTATATGTTCTCCCCATATGTCTGATGAATGCCAAGGCACAGTGTCCAAAAGAGATCCACACAGACTTGCAGTGCAGGAGTGCTTCAGGCAGGCAAAACTTTGCCCAAACGTGTGTGTCCTGTACGACATAGCCTTGTCAACACATATCGTCTGCAGTGGCCAGTCCAGGCTTCTTTTGTGTAACGACCCTGTAATGTAAAATCCTAACCTGTATCAGTCATACTTTGTTCCTATTGGTAGCTGCTTCAACTCACCTTACAGTTGAGATAAAAAACAAAAAAACAAATTGAGACCTGGGGAGATCTTCACAAAAGATTATTTTGCCTTTCACCTTTGTGAACCTGGCTTATGAAACTTGGACCCTGGAACTTTCCAGGGAGGATTGTTTTTCAGTTGGTTGTCCAACTTGGTGTGCTGCAATATCCTGAAGATGCTTGGACGTCAGTAGTTTATGTGTTTTGTGCATTCGTATCCCAGGATGTCAGTTAATGTTGTTTTGTCAGATGTCGCCTGTATCTCCCTATATCAGACAAAATGATGGCCCTGTTTGGTGCCTTCAAGAGCCTTTCAACTTTAGGTACAAAACTTGGTTAGATCTGGGGAATGGTTGTTGTTTCAGTAAAATCTGCTCCTTCACAATAGTAGCAGTAATAGCAGTTTTGTCTCTATACATTTTTTTTCCCTTTAAGCACCATTAAAATAAGGAAAAGCCAACCAAGCCAGAGAATGGATGGCTACATTCTTTGTTCAAGAAACATCAGGTTTGCTGTTATTTTTAATATAAAGAAGAGAGGAAGTGAGTGCTCTGTTTACACCTTCATTATACTCCTACCTAGAGGCCTAGTAGTGATTTTATCTGTTCTCAACAACCTACAGTGCTGCTCATATTACACATACAAATATATAGATAAATGAAAGAACACTGTCAGCTGTTTCAGTATTAATTAATAACATTTATTGTTCTTGCTGTGAGTTGAAGGGAAAAAAAGGTTAGGAGGTAAAGCAGAGGATCAGACCTTGCTCTCTTCTACATAAAGTCCATGTTGCTAGTTTGAGAAGTTCATTTGTCATAGTGAACTCAAGGTGGATGGACCCAGGCACAAGAGTTTGAGCTTTACATGAATAATGAGTTAAATGAATAACAGGTAGGCAAACTCTTGAGTGGGCAAGAAGGTTAATTTCAAAGTCCAAGTGCAGTCCAGTATTGAGTAGCACGTCCACAAAAAGTCACACTGGAAAAATCCTGAAGACAGAGACGGCAATTTAGTCATGAAGTGAACATAAAACTATAGAGTGAAGCTTAACATTACAACTGCAACTTAACAATCTGGCGAAGGTAGATGGAAGAAACCACTGTGATGAAAGATGACAATCGGGATCCTGATCACTGTCACTCCTTCTAGCAACCGAACCAAATACTTTCCTAGGGGCTAGGCTAGAGGTTACAGGAATCTATCTAACAGCAGGCAAAACAGCAGGTTCTTTCAGACATTTCACATTAATCCCTAATTGTTAATCAATCAATGATAGAAAAACCTTTGCTCTGCTCCAGAATCAATTAGAGCCTGCAGGGCTTGCATGTTTTGACCAAAACAAACGTTTGCTAGTAACTGTAAACTTGGTGGGGGATTTGCCTTAGCTCTGCCTGTCGGTACAGCTACAGTTTCTGATGGGTGTGCTCTTTTTTGTTTGACTGGTCAAGTTGCAACAAAGTGAACGGTCTTTACAACTACTGCTCCCTGGAGAGGGGAAAATTTCTTGGGGATCAAGCATCCTGCAAAGGAAGTGGTGAAGGCTTCAGTAGAAGTTGTGGTTGGAGGTTGATGTGAAGTATTGTCAGCAGCTGGAGGTTGCAGAAGAGCTCTGATTTGGGCAATGGGCTTTTGGAGCGTCCTGAAATATATTCTTTTTGCATTGGATATAGTTCTTGTTTATGTCAGCTAAGCATTATTCCCTGATTAGTGCTAGCATTTTGAACTGTTGTTGTGTCTGCAGAACCTTAGCCTGTCAGAACCTGTCTGTGAAGGTTCTCAGTCATCCAGGTTATTGTAGTCTAAGGAGCTTGGAAAGAAAAGTGTCTGCACTTCTTTAAGTGGCTTGAAAAGCAGCTTGAGGTAGTTATACAAAGGATAACTATTCTGACAGGTAATCACTGTTGCAACTCTATGAACTCTTAAGTATTAGAAATAGACAGAATTTTAGAATTTACTTTAAAAGCTAAAGGTTATAGTAACCACCTTAACACTGTGTAGAAATGTAACAAGGTTAATTGCTGATTCTAACAGCGCCCGTCTCGATCCTAGCTCATTTTCCCATGTTTTGATGTCATTTTATATTATGTTTCATGTTTAAGTCCTTTTTGGTAGTCTTAAGTTGATTCTCTAGTGTCTAGGTTGTTCCTGTTTAGATTTGGATTATTTAGGATCCCCCCTTGTGTCTTTGCCCTCTGTCGTCCTCTGTGTGGCTGTGATTATATTTATTGTGAGTTCTTGTGTCTCCCTTGTGTTTCATTTGGTGTTCCCTGCCTGTCATGATATCGGTGCTTCCCCAGTCATGTCTCTGTCTATCTGCAACTCTCTGTGTGTTCCCATTACTTCCTGTTTTACTTTGGTAGTCTCCTGTCTGTGTGCACCTTGTTTTGCTTTGTTTCTCTTATTTTGAAGGTATCTTGTCTCGTGTGTTATGTTTAGCTTTGCGTCCTCTGTCTCGTTGTGTGTAATCTGCCCCAGTTGTGTTCCCCATGACTTTCCTGTTCTATCGTCATTCCCTGTGTATTTAAACCTTTTTCTTTTCTTCTGTCCAGCATTGCGATCTTCCTCATACCTGTCTGTGTGTTCTGTCTGCCAAGCCTATTTTGTATCTTCAAGTTTAGTAGAGTTTTTCCTAGTGTTCAGCATTAAAGCTGCTTTTTGAGTTACTTTTCACATCCTGGACTCTGCATCTGGGTCCTCCATTCCTGCCTGCCACGCACAGTTTATGACAGAAAACCAAACCTTTCTCTAAATCACACGGCGTCAAAATTCTACATACATGCAAACCTTGTCATCACAGTATGCTTGACTGACCTAACTCTTGGAATGTAGGCTTCCCAGTATGAGGTAGGGCTGTGTTAGCATCATTATGGCATACATTTTGCATCTGTTGTTATTTGTCATTTTTTTAAGATTGGAGATGTTCAGCTCCAAGCTGTGTTTCTTCCTACACACTATATGCCTTGGCAGCTCTTCAAAACTGAAGCTTTGCACAGAGGATTGTAGGATTTGAAGATCACTCTCCATTAGATGAGCTCAACAACACATGGCATTACAAGTGAAAAACACTGCTGCTAAGTTAACACACAGTAAGTAACCACTACTGTCTGTGTGTCTCCAGGTGGCTGGAGTGTGTGGGGCCAATGGGCACAGTGCAGCAGCGAGTGTGGTGGAGGGATCCAAACCCGGATTCGGACCTGTCGGTCACCTCCGGAGGAGTCGTACCTGTGTGAGGGCATAGTGGAGGAGGGCCGGCCCTGCAACTCGCAGTCCTGCACTGGTAAGCTCCTTATTCTTCGTGTTCATTTTTCTATGTCTGTCAGTGAGGGTGCTTTAAGCTCTGTGAGTAAATACAAATATGTGGTGTGTCCAAACTGTGCTTGTACAACTACTTTTTCTTTACCTTTCCTTTCTTAACATCTTGTTCATGTGCTTATGTATCCATTCTCTGTAAGTCAGAGTTGTGACTTAAAGAGTGCATGTTGGAAAGGGGACTTTGATCGATGAAAAATAAGAATGACATGGTCAGGTTTTTAGGCAGTATGTCAACATCATTAGCCCACAAATGACTAAAGGGACATGAAAACAACATCAGAGTTCTGTTTTATTGAAGCCATTTACCAAGAAGTGCTTTCGCTGCAATGTTTCACTGGTTAGAGCTTTCTTTATTTGTACAGAACTGGCGGTGCATGACTGACAGCTAAAAAATCAGATTACACTCATTACTGTTGATGTTATTGCATGTCTTTTCTATTTAGTTATGCCATCACAAGGAACATTATACAACAGCTGACAATATAAAGAGACTACTGCGCACACACACAGCACACTAACACAGACAGCACAACACAAGTCCCAAGTTTGGCTGATGCTGTTCTGGGTGACCAATCACGTCACGGTTGTGTCCCAAATATAAGGCATTAATGAAGGAGCTCTGGTTGCTAACCCCCGCCCCTCCTTCCCCCGGCCTTGCCTCACCCCCCTTTAGGCAAAGGTCGCCATCTCTCTCGCAGCCAATCGCTTCGCTCGGTGGACAGCCGCAAGCGTGATGACGCAGACAAGCCCCGCAGCGGACAGCAGAGTTCTCAGACAGGTAAGACAACGGGACGCAGAGGGATCCCATGCATCAGTCACTGCGGCAGCTTGGGTGATAGCAGCATATCACACAAAAAACATGACACCCACAATAGAGAGAGTTGCATTCACTTACAGCACATCTATCAAAATCTCCCACAGTAGTGCCTCGTCCGCAATGGACTAATTCCAACATGGACCCTGCCTGAACATGGTAAAATTGTATTTTTGTGAAATTATGGCAGGACATGGTCCCCTGTCTGTAAAACAACACATCAAATGAAGTCTTCCTTCTAAGTGATACTCCACCCAAAAGTTCAACAAATTTGGATCTTATTCATGCTTTATTTGTGAGGAAGACAAATTTCATTTCTGTCCTTAACCCTTTCATGCACGAATTATGACAACCTCAATCAGGATTTTTTTTTCTTAAGTATTTTTATTCATCTTTAGGCATGAAAAAAAGATTTTTGAACTTCATTTTTTTTTAAACATGTACTTTTCAAAAAGTTTTGTACATGTCCACTTAGGTGGACAACATACGTTTTGACTTATGAATTTGACAAACGAATGAACAATATACGCTGTGTGTTGTGTTTATGTGCAAGTATACCATCAACACTGACACAAATACAAGAAAACAGCCTTTGAATAGCTGTCCACTGTAGTGACCACTATGCGTGAAAGGGTTAAAATATAGAGCTGGAGGGTAGCCTAGCTGAGCAGTGTTGGATAGAGTTCCACGTAAAAATAGCAGGTTGCATTACAAGATTATTGCCATTTAAAAGCCCATCTGTTATGTTATGGTTTACATTTTCCTCCTGGTGTAATGACTTTATTTCAGTGGATAGTCAGTTTTCATTTCTTCCTCCCACACAATGGGGCAACAGCGAACAAGGAAACACTGTAACATATTTATTTACTATATATTAAAAAATAATATATTTAATTGGTTGCTTATTTGAACATTCAACTAAATCGCATTATTACAATGCGTAATCCTACTTTGTCATAGTTATACACCCACCACTGTAGCATAGCTTATAAAATTAGAAGTCAGTGGCAGACACACAGTATTTAATTACTATGGTGGAAGTATTTCCCCACAAATTCCAAACATACACGGTGACATTAATATGATATTGTAACCTCAAACCTTCAGAAGGTTCCTGCACTCCTGGAAGCTGCTCTGGAACATAACTACATAACAAATGTTTAGATTTAACTGGATCTCAACTCTCACTGCTAAACTGGGCTAATCACCTCCAGAGTCCACCTGTGGCTGGGGTTGTTGAACCCTGACCAAGCTGTCACAGGGCAAAAGACATGGCACACCCTGGACCACAGCTATTGGTCTTTGGAAAACAAGACAACATACAAAGCCACTGAGATCTGTTGAAGATACGGGGGTAAAATTTACAGCAAAGATAGGTTTTGAGTGGAGTATTACTTTTATTTGCTAATTGATTCCCCACTTCCTGTTTACTTCTTTCCCTGCTTCCCACCTGAGACTGCCCACTTTTCCCTTATTGGTAAAGTGACCCACTGAAGAGGCAGTCGTGGGCAGTGAAAAAATCGCTGACATATCCAGAGTCATGGGCATTAATTTCCACTGGAAGTCGATGCTAAGGATATGACATCAGAAACTCAGCGAAGGAAAAGACCAGCAGCAGACCAAAAGCTGGAGCCCATTTCAGGGGCTGTCTCCACTGAAGGACAACATTGTGTAGAGCGTTAGAAATTTAACTTGGACAGGAAAATTTCACTTTCTTGTCTCTATTCTGTAGTGGATTTGAAGACTGACTAGGCACCATTATCTTTGTCTGCTAAAGAAAGGACATTTATCAACACCTTTGGAACAGATTCATATACTAGTCAGGAAAAATTACGCCTTTAATGGAGGCAGCCCTTAAATGCAGCACAGCGAGAATGTACCCTTTATCAGAGCACAACCCTTCCTCTTTTGGCCACAGAGGCTAGATCCTGCATGATAATTAGTTATGGTCCTCTCCTTTCCTTTCGCTCCTCTTTTTTCCCCTATCCTCCTTTACCCATCCCTTCCTCCTCAGTAGACTCAGCTTCAGGTGAGGAGTGGTCATCGTGGAGTGTGTGTTCTGCCACATGTGGGGAGGGCTGGCAGAGTCGCACTCGTTTCTGTGTGTCCTCCTCCTACAGCACCCAGTGTAGTGGGCCACTGAGAGAGCAGAGACCTTGCAACAACTCTGCTGTTTGTCCAGGTAAGCTCCCACCCCCCACCCCAAAATCCCTCCTGCTGCCTCCCTGTGCTCACCCAGCCCTCTCCAGGACCCTGCCTCACCCTTACGAGACCCACATGATTCAGCGCCACAGTTGCAGCAAGTCTGTGGCCTATGGGACAACGTACACCTCACCTCACAAGCATGACTGGGTTTGCGGTTTTAGAGATTTTAGGATATTCTCACACTCTCATACAACCAGAGCAGACATACTGGGAGACTCCTCAACTTTGAAAGTACAGTGACCACATTGAATTAGCACAGATTATCCCAGATAACTGCCCACGGTTCACTGTGGCAGTGAAGGTATTGTGTTGTCTTGGTGTTTGTCTGTCTATAAATCATACGCTAGCTGCTCTGATTGCAGTGCACGGAGCATGGGACGAATGGTCACCATGGAGTCTGTGTTCATCTACCTGTGGCCGAGGTTACAGGTCTCGAACACGAACCTGCACCCCTCCGCAGTTTGGGGGAGATCCATGTGAAGGGCCAGAGAAACAGACCAAATTCTGCAATATAGCAGTCTGTCCGGGTAAGGACCTCAGATTTGATTTGATTTCTGAAGATTTTCATGGTAATGTTAATAATGATTTAGGCCACTTATTAGATTATTTAACATCATGCCAAACCCCCACCCACTTGCACTTATGTACAGTGGGGCATAAAACATACAGATTTAACAATCACTCCCACCTCACACAGCAGTAAGCCAAGTGTGGGGAGGTGAAGAATAAGAAGAATTCAGGTTATCTTTATTCCTTAAGCAAAAAATGTAGTTGCTGTATCTGCATGTTTGTGAGTGTGAACATGACATTATCTTACATGTGCACAAAGGTCTGACTGTTTCAAAAGTCTGCGACTATGAACGCTACTGGGCATGCTGTTTTAGAGTTCTGAGCACAACCCTGGAAACACAAAACTAGTTTACCTAAAATATACTGAACCTGTAGTTTGTCTATTCAAGCAGCTATGAGCTGCTCCAGTAGAAAAAATCATGTTAATGTGAAAAGTCTGCTCAAGAATTGGAACGGTACAACTCTATTTATAAAATGTGTTTGTTGTATTTTGAGTGTTATAGTATTTCAAACAGATAGCGTTCTCTTTTGCTCTGTTTTCTTGTTGCTGTGGTGACCTTGGCCTCTCTCAGTGGATGGCGTCTGGAATGAGTGGTCCAGCTGGAGCTCCTGCTCTGCCTCCTGTTCTAATGGGACCATGCAGAGAACCAGGGAGTGTAATGGCCCCTCATATGGGGGTGCTGAGTGCAGAGGCGAGTGGCTGGAGACTGTCGACTGCTTCCTTGGAGAGTGTCCAGGTAAGAGAGCCAGATGCTAAGTTGAAGAAAGATAGTTACTTAACTCCACATTTACTACAAATTACACAGACCTTCAGATTACTAGCATTGTATTTTATAGTATTTCGTAATGACCTAAATTTAGAATATTTGATTTCCTTTTCTCACTTCTTTAATAAAATTTGGGGTTTTTTTTATTGGAGAGCTTATTTTCAACTCCATGTTTTTATTATGAGGCTATACTAGGTTATCATTGTGACAGAAGAACAACAGCATGAGTGAAATTAAAGATTGACAAGACAGCAGTGTGACCTGCTGTGATGTACAGTTTGGAGATGGTAGAACTAACAAAAATACATGAGGATAAGCTGGAAGTGGCAGAGTTGAAGATACCCAGATTTGTATTGGGAGTGATACAGATGCACAGGGTTAGAGTGAGGACATCAGAGATACAGCTCAGGTTAAGTGCTTTTGAGACATAATTGGTGAAGCAAGGCTGAGATTGTTTGGACATGTGGAGAGAAGGGATAGTGTATATAAAAGATGTTAAATATGGAGCTCCCAGGCAAGAGGAAGACCACTGAGAAGATTCATGGATGTAGTAAAAGAGGACCTGCAGAGGGATTAGTGGGAAAGATGAGGATGCTAGGGACAGGGCGAGATGGAGGTGGACAATCCACCATGGCGATCTCTTTTTGAGCCTACTGTGCTAAATGAGATTTCATAAATATAAAAACAGAACATTGTGGTCATGGTTGGTTAAATTCACTTCATTGATAGCAAATGTGTAAAATTTACACGTTCCTGTTGTATTTCATTATTATTATTCACTCGTTCTCTTAGTGGATGGCAAGTGGCAGACCTGGTCCTTGTGGTCGGGTTGTTCTAAAACCTGCGGAGGGGGGAGTCAGCAGAGAAACCGGATTTGTTATGGGCCCTTTTTTGGAGGGCAGCCTTGTCCTGGAGAGCGGGAAGAGGTCCGCAGCTGTAACAAAAAGAGATGCCCAGGTCAGTGGGTGGGCGCAGTTTGCTCCACTACATCAAAGACTGAAAAGTGCACTACTTAGACAGTCTACCTCCTGGTTATGTGATTAATACAGTTGCATGACACACTTTGATGTTTCTCTGGTAACAGAACCACATGAAATATGTGGAGAAGACAACTACTCTAATGTTGTGTGGAAGATGACTCCAGCTGGAGATACAGCAGCAGTACGCTGTCCTCCCAATGCCATGGGTGAGCTCTTCCTGCATGTAGAAAGATTACATTTGCATGTCCTGTAAAAGCATGATGTAACAAGGGCTCACCAAATAATTGAAGGTTAATCCTCATGTGTTTCCCCATACAGGGCTTATCCTTCGCCGCTGCACCCTGGATGAGGAGGGCATTGCCTACTGGGAGAATCCCACTTATATGAAGTGCATTTCTAATGACTATCGCAGCATACAGACTTTAGTGAGTCTAAATAACTTGCAAAAGATGCATATGAAGATATTGCAATGTTTTAGCTGTGTCTGGGTAAAAATGTATGACACATGGCATACATGTTAATTCTTTTTTTTTCATTAAGTCTAAGTTACATTGAACTGTTATTATGCTGTGTTATCACTTTTGAAAAAAAGACATGGATACTGCTGCTGTGTTGACCACTAACTGTGAAAACTAACAGAAGCCACTTTCTCTGCTAGACTCGGGAGCATCTGTCCAAAGCCCAGCGTGGCCTTGTGGGAGATGGAGTATCAGAAGTAATGACAAAGCTGAGGGAAATATCCAGTGATGGAACCAGCTATAGTGGTGATTTGCTGGCCATTGTAGATGTGCTGAAGAACATGACAGAGATCTTCAGGAGGACATATTACAGCCCCAGCAATGAGGACACGAGGGTGAGCTGGTACACGGTTTTACCACTGTGCTGCAGCGTGTAATACAGTGTGAAAGTGTCTTCTTCCCTTACAGGTAATCTCTTAAGATCCAAAAGGTCACTGGCAACCCATGTAGGGTTAGAGCTAGGATTTTTGTCTTGTTGTCTAACTCTTTTGTTCCTCCTTCTCTCACACCAACCTGTCACGGCTCCTCCCTGAGCCTGGCTCTGCTGGAGGTTTCTTCCTGTTAAATGGGAGTTTTTCCTTCCCACTCTCACCAAAGTGCTTGCTCATAAAGGGTCATATGACTTTTGTGTTTTTCTCTCTATGTATTGTAAGGGTCTACCTTACAATATAAAGCGCCTTGAGATGACTGTTGTTGTGATTTGGCGCTGTATAAATAAAATCGAATTGAATTGAATATTCCTTTTATAG
Source organism: Simochromis diagramma (assembly GCF_900408965.1). Taxonomy (NCBI): domain Eukaryota; kingdom Metazoa; phylum Chordata; class Actinopteri; order Cichliformes; family Cichlidae; genus Simochromis; species Simochromis diagramma. Next base: position 191,044 of record NW_024387372.1, read on the forward strand.
AGTTTTTGCCCTTTTAGAATACCCAAATAAAAAAGTATTAAACAGAGAAAAAAAACCTACAATGGCTACATATAATGCGAAACACTGGTTGGAAACTGTGGATTGAGCAGGTTGGTAATTACAAACAACCTCTTGGCTGGAGGATAGCCATGTCCCTGCAAAATGACTTGGGCAACTAAGGCAACCTTGTTTTCATGCAGGACTATAAACAGAATAGAACCAGCAGAGTTAAGTCCACTAATCCAAAGAGACGTGGTTGCTTTCAGACTTGCATGCAGACTGACTGCAATACACTGGCAATCTGTCTATCTTTCTAAGTTAGACAGCAGTTATTTGCACCCCATTTGAGTTACACCATGATGTTTTTTGGACACAGGTTACCCTGTGCATCTCCCTGCGATCAAAATTTGTTGCCCAGTGGTTGATTGTGTTGATGATGGCTGCAACTACGTGAAATGAATGCAAAAAATAAAAAATAAATCTGAGCAATCACCGGCTAACGAGTCATAATACAAAAAATCCAGTCCTAACCTAGATCCTAGACAGGTCGCTGGTGGCCTGGTAGAGGTGAAAGACACAGGATGACAAATTTATACATGTTGATATTCAGTTGATGCCTTCTGCTCTCCAGCTGGGAAAGGCTGTGTTCCCCTACCCACCTAACAATGTAAATTGACTGTTTCTTATATAGAACCTATGTTTTATACTACAAATGTATTGAATAAGAGGAATAAAAAAGATGGATGAATGGATATTCTATTTCAATGTGCAATCTAGGCTACAAAGTTCAGTTCAGTTCATTTTTATTTCAAACATATACATTCACCAATATTTCATAAAATCTTTCCATACAGTTGTTTGAAAAGGAGTAGGCAGAAGTATATACTTATTTAGCCCTACCCCCTCAGGTTTACATCCTCATCATCTAAATTTGAACAACAAAAACGTATACAATGCCTTCAACTTTGAACATAACATTACAAAAAATATTTTCTCATATTCAACTAAAACTATATTTAGATTTGCTAATTTGCAGAAGAAAATAAAAGTCACTTTGACTGCTGTCTTGGGTTAATTGCATTTTCTTCATTCTTACTTATTTAAAATTTCTTTTTTGAGTTTTAATTTAAACTGGTTAATATCACTACTGACCTTTTATTTCTTCTTTTAACTCATTCCAGAATTTAGCTCCTGCTATTGAAATAGACATCCTTTTCAATGTTGTTCTTACTCTTTGTTTTTTTTTTAATTCTGCTTCCCTCTAAAATTATACCTCCCTTCTCTTTCTAAGATTTCGATTGGGAGCATCCCTTTCCTTGCCTTATATATTATTTGCACTGTTTTAAACTTCACCAGATCCTGGAATTTTATAGTTTGTGTCTTAATAAAAAGCACACGTTAGTAAAAGTATATTGTAAAATATGTAGTTAAATTTTTTTGCTGTATTTACTTCTTACTGATGAAGTTGTAAATCCTATTTTGTCCTTTGTGAGATTTTAAAGATCCTCTAGTCTCTCCTTGTCTGAATAGCAACAAACTTATAATTTCTGGCTAAAAACTGTCCAAATATTTGTCCCTCAGATTCTGCTACATAACCAAGTTGGCAGCCACTAAGAAGGGTCTAGAAGGATTTCAAAAAACTGAATGCAAATCGTTTTTTTCCTTTCCAGAACTTTGTGCAATCAGTCAGCAATCTGTTGATGGAAGAAAACAAGGAGAGATGGGAAGAAGCACAACTGGTTAGTATCAGCCTCTCTTTCTAAAATAGGACCTGTCCTTGTCTGTAATTGCAGCTCCTTTTGAACTTTGTGAGCAATAATAACTTCAGCAATCAAGGAGAAATACTGATGGCAGCAGAGATGACAAAGACACAGGTGGACAAACAGCCCACCTGTGTCTTTACAGACAGAGGAGAAGTGAAAGGGGAATGCGAGAATTGCTGAAAGACAGAAATAACTACAGATAATGACGCAAACACCCACTCATCCATCTGCTGCACTTATTCACTCTGTGCCTCCAACAAGCTGTCCAGCATCCGCCTGTTCTCAGGAATTTCAGCATGCAGACAGAGAAATAATGCTAAATAAAACAAGCTGCTCTACTCCAACTGCTTCAGATATCTTAAAATGGAAATGGCACACTCTGTGTTCCCCCAGCATGGTCTGAATACACGAAGGAGAGCGAGCATTAGCATTTCAACCACTTTACTTTACTATCGTTATTATCTTCAACATTGGGGAGTAGTGAATCACATCTGATTAAACTAAAAAAGATGCATTTTGCATTTTCATGCTGATAGTTCATTCATATTTGCACTTTTTTAAATAATTTTTGTGCCATTTAATACTACAAGCAATATGGGGTTCAGATTCTTTCATATTATTGAAGCCCCTCTTTGATCTAGGCTGTGGCAAAGGCACTCGCAAACGTTCAGAGACCTTTTTAGTTTGAACTGCTTTTGGCCTCTGACTAGCTTTACAGTAGCACAGCCATTTCTGTCAGCGGTGATTAACTCCAACCGTGGCAGCCCTGCTTAGAAATGTAAGGTTTTCTAACTTATTTTGCCATTTAAAAAAATGTGATTTGATGTAATAGCAGATGTTGCATCACTGCAATGTATTTAATCAAAAAGTCAAGCTTTTAGCCTTGAGGCCTTTATCACAGCCATTTATTTCTCATCACCTGCATTCAGTAGAACCGTGTGCCGTCTTTTTCTTCAGTATTGAAAATAAGAACAAAGCTGCAGTGTATTTCCTGTCATCAAAAAGAAAAAATGGTGATGTACAAATTGTAAATGTTCATGTTGGTTATAGTAGTGTGGGCTATAAGACATTGTGACACTGAACTGAAACAGGAAGCTATGGCAATACTTGTCTCAAATTACATTTTTCCTATAAAAGGCCTTTTGTGTGTCAAGTGCTCGAACAGCATTTCAGAACATTCGCCTCAAATCCATAATCCTTTTTCTTTTATTCTGCTCTCATGTGTCTCTGTTTTCTCAGCTGGGGCCAAACATCAAAGAGCTTTTCCGTCTGGTGGAGGACTTTGTGGATGTCATTGGCCTGAGGATGAAAGACATTCAAGACATGTGTGAAGTCTCCGATAACCTAGGTCAGTCTTATCTCCATCGAGGAGATCTCCACACCTCTCCCTTTTTATCAAAGAAATTCTCCTATCACACCTATATTCTCTGAAGATAAATCTTCATAAATGCAATAGCAACCACTAAAAGTGAGGACACAGGATGGCAGCCTGATGGTTAAAGACATTTCCTTTGGGTTCAGTCTAAAAAAAGCTCCATCAACCAATGGCTATATGCCCTGTCAGATTTTAGCCCATATCAGTTTTTGATAGAGGCCAATAAGTAACAGGAAACTGCAGAGATAAAAGACATATTTCAGAAAATAAAGAAAATTACTATGCTTTTTTTCTTTTTTGAAAAAAATGTCAATAATTTTTGATGCATTTGATTTTTCTGGCTCCTGACTGACAAGAACAAGGAGAACCTTTTTCCTCTGTTAAAAGACAAGACACGGTATTATTTCTGCAGCCTATCCCTGGAATACACCTTCAAGCAAAAAGTCAAGCAGACGTGCTCAAATCTATACCACAATCTTCTCTGATAAGACAATAGTGCTAACCAGCCTGCAATGAATTTATTTTAACTAGTCTTTGTTAAGGAACATACACTATACTGCATGTACAGTAGAGTACATAGAAGGCAGCACACATTCCAGCTGACCTGGACATTTGCATTGTCACATTCAGTTCCTCCTGGTAATGTCTGCAAAAGTTCAGCTCTACAGTGCATGTGTGAAAACAGCTATAGATAGAACTAACAGAAAATGAAGTAGTACATTAGGAATAAATTGGTAGCTATAGCTGGTATCCCCAGTGGTAAAGCTTTTTAAATGTCAAATATTAATTCAATTCACAAGCTATTTTATTTAATTGGATAGCTATGTACCTCCAGTTTTCAGTGATTTAAAATTGCACTTTTGTAAAACTGGGCTTATTACTTTCACTCGGGGGTGAAGGTTGGTGTTGGAAACAAAACACGTGAGACAGAGATGTCCTAGCCTTGCATCTTATGAAGCTTTAGTCCATCCATTTGTTCTCTTTCACTTATTCAATTCACAGTTTGCTGGAGCCTATCCCGCTACCATAGGCTGAAAGGTGGGGCACACCCTGGACAGGTTGCCAGTCTGTCACAAGGCCAACACAGAGACTTGACAACCGCTCACACCTACAGTGTCAATTTAGAATCACCAATAGAGCAAGTGGTACAAGCGCACGCAGGCTTTCACAAGAAAACAGTCACACAGCGATAAAAAGAAACACAAAAAATGGCAAGAAGCTGTTGTATTATTAACCGCAATAGCCGGTCGCATGACAGCCACGGGAAGCCAACTGGTTTTTTTTCATCAAATTCTGTCGTGGAACAGAAAATGTTCAAGCCATGTTTCCGAAGTAACAAAGAGGCGACGGATGGCCTGGATTGCAGCCATTCGAAGACCAAATATAACGTCCCAGAACACTCCAGCTCACACGTTAGTCTGCTCCAAGCATTTCCACAAAGGTAAGTCATATGTTGTAGTTATTACGTAATTTATCATAACACAATTGGCGCCGGTGTGTGTGGCTTGCTGTCTGTCTCTGTCAATTTGTTTTTGTTTGTTTTGTTTTTTACAATTTGTGCCACCCAAATCAACTCGCGACTGGTATATGAACGCTAAAAACTTTTGGATCTTTAATATTTTCTGACAAATCAGCAAGGACAAACAACAGGGTATCCCCTATCCCTGGCTGATGTTCCTGCTTACCTGCTACGCGGAGCACTTTCTCCTACTCCAACGCATCGTTGCAGACGCCGCGGTAAACGTGCCGGTCGGCTAGTGAAGCTTAAAGCTTGCCTTACTTTTTCTCTAGCAGCTGCTCCAGTGGATTATAGTCTATTCCATCGCATCCCAAGGCATCTCCTGGATCATGTTGCTCCTTGTCTGGTTCCTGTCGTAGGCTCGAGTGGACGTGAGCCTGCTCGCCGGTGTTTTTCACGTCTTGGGCGTTGTGGAATAAACTTTGTGAATTTGCGCCCATTAAGTTGGGCTTCACAGACAACTTCTGCCCAGACTCCAGCTCCAACAAGGATGGGTTTTAATAAATGCCGGGTCCATAGCAAGTAAAACATTTGTCTTAAACGATTTATTTTTTTCAAATGGATTGGATCTCCTTTTTGTGACTGAGACATGGATGAAAATGGGTGAGTCTAGCTTCATTTCTGAAATATTGCCCTCCGACTGCTCATTTTTAAATGCTCCAAGGATATCAGGTAGAGGAGGAGGAATATTGACAGTTTTTAAAAATAACTTGCAATAATTGCAAACAACTCCGTGTACCGGTTCCCCCCTCCAGTTTTGAACTTTTGATGTTTGAACTGGGACATTTTCAACCGGTTGGGTGTGCAGTAATCTACCAACCACCGAAGTTTAACAAAGACTTTTTAAATGGCTTTTCATGTTTCTTGGCTGACATTGTGCCTAAATATGATCGGATTTTAATAGTTGGTGATTTTAATATTCATGTCTGTTGCTCTGATGGACTGCTTGCTCAGGAGTTTTTAAATCTTATTCAATCTTTTAACTTTGTGCAGTCTGTACAAGGCCCTACACACCAGCAGGGGCACACTCTTGACCTGGTGTTATCGTGCGGTTTATCTGTTTTTAATTTGGAAATTGGGGATTCCGTGTTTTCTTATCACAAACCTGTTTTATTTGACATTTCTCTTGTGCATGAGTTTAAAGCTCGTGCTCCACCCAGGTGCTGTCGAATATTTAATTCTTCCACTGTTGCTCTCTTCTACGGAAGCGTAGAGCTGCCACCCAGGCAAAAGAAAAATAGAAGTATATCACGTTATAACGTGAAAAGTTTATTGTTCTAACAAGATACTTTTCATGTTTGTACAATATACTTTTCACGTTTGAACAACATAACATCACGTTATTACAATATACATAATTATCACGTTCGTACAATATAATTATCATATTGTACGAACGTAATCATATATTGTACAAATGTAAAAAAAAAAAAGGTACCATTAGAATAACATTTTTTATTGTAAGAACGTAAAACGCGTTGCGTTCGGGAACCCAAATCCATGGTAGATGTGGAGAGCTCATGCTCTTCAGAACTGGCACTTAACTTTCAATGCCCTGCTTTCAACATAGACCCAAACACTGATAGCCCACTTCTGAGATTTCTTCGGAATCGTGGTGTACCTGAGGACTGTCTCTTACGAATGCTACAAGAACGCGTAAGTGCTCTCTCAAGGGGGAAATTTGTAAAACTCGCTTTTTACGAAGTTACAGCGTCTAAAAATGTGACATATTGCTAAGTTAGCAACCACAGCGCTTTTCGCTTCTCTTGCTTTGACTGCGTGAGGACGTAACGGTAGGCTGCATTGGTGTGGATCTATATGGAATCGAGAATGTAAAACAAATTAACCCACTGTATAACTCTGGGTTGTTGTTATGACCACGGTTATTAATTGTTACTAATTAACCCTATGCAGATTCCAGGTTTCTTAAATATATCACTATATTATGTGATGCACAATGTTTCCTTGTTTATATAAAACAAATGAATTAAACTGTGTTTATATTGATATTTGGCTTCAATTTAAAAAAACAATGAGTTAAACCCTTTGTGCACTGTGCAACTGAAAGATACGTGAATACTAATTTACTTTTTCAAAAGTGGGCATTGTATATACTGTAATATTTCTATTAATGACATGTTAGAGAATCTGATTAATGTTGCTGGCATAAAGAGAGGAAAAGAATAAATGCTAAATATCGATGGCTGCCACTAAAATAATAACAGACAATTATCAAAACACATGTGAAATTTACATACATTTCTTTAGTGAGGTACCTCATGTGGTGTGGCAGCAGGTATACCTTGTACTTCTGTATACTAATAAATATCTCTGTTATTACAGATTGATCCCACAGTGATTGATTTCATGGAAAACAAGACCCTGTCTGGTTACATCCCAACATATGGTGATCAGATAGCTGCCAGACAGTTCTGCTTGGAAAACAGTGGTGCAAGTACTAAGGAATCAAGAAAAAACTCATTGCTTGAAAAATTGAAGGAAAAGATGGGAATCAATGAAAATGAGAAGCAACCTGATCACGAGGAGGCATTTGTTTCTAAGAGAAAAAGAACATATGCAAAAAAACAACAAATGGGCTGAGAAAAAGACTCGAAAAATTGAGTTAGGGTGGATCCATGAAGGTAAGCAAGTGAGAAAGCGCAGAGGAGGAGGAACAAGGACCTTTGATGTGCCCAAAGACTCCAAAAAAGCTGACATATTACAGTATGCTAAAGATCTTTTCTTTCCAAGTGGAAAAAGCAATTTTGGAAGATGGGAGGTGTTCAGTCATGACATATTAGACTATCAGGAAGAGGCTGTATTTGGTGGAGATGTCAGAGTGGGAGAACTCTACTCAGCACTTAAAATGGGAATGTTGAGATTTTACTTGTGCACAAGAAGATTTTCCAATGATGAAGATGATGAAGAAGTTTATGATAGAGGGAAAACACATGTAAACAATGTTACACAACTGACTGACTCACATCAAGGAGATTAAGAAGCTTCTCACACTGTTGTGGTCTCATCATCAGAATCTAGGAATGCTGATGAAGATGTATTATTAGACACATCTGAGGTAATGATTGGACCCTCCCTTGGAGAGCCTCTGTCTTGTCAACTTGATGACACTGTAATAGATGAACCATTCCTGCAGTTTGAGGAAGATGATCTGGTCATCACATCCATTACACTTCCTCCAACAAACACAGCAGTCAGTAGTCCAGATACATCTATAAGCAATGAAGCAATAAGCTCTGCAGGATCATATGATGTTGTCTGTGTTACCATCAAACTTCACAGGGTTACTATTCTGGAGGAGATGATCAGCCAGTTCAAAGATCCAGCACTCCTCATATACCCTCTAAAATACACCTACATTGATGAAAAAGGAGCTGATGCAGACGGTGTATCAAGAGATGTGTATGCTGCATTTTGGTCAGAGTTTGTGGACAACACAGCTGAAGGAGAGGAGTTCAGAGTGCCATCACTGTCTCCTAAATGGCAGGAAGAAGAGTGGAAATCCATGGGTAGAATTTTACTGAAGGGATTTCAAGACCATGGATATTTCCCTTGTCGCCTTGCTCCTGTTTTCACAGTGGCACTCATCTTCGGTGAGAATCAAGTATCAGATGATCTGCTGTTTGAAAGTCTTCTCTTTTACCTAAGTCAATCAGATAGAGATCAGATAAAAAGGGCACTAAAAGAAGATCTTTCAGATGAAGACAGGGATGAAGTGCTGGATCTCATGGATCGCCTGGATGTATCAGTGCTTCCAACCAAAGAGAACTTAAAAGGCCTTCTGAAAGTCGCACACAAACAATTAATCCAAAAACCAGCATATGCCGCAGAGAAAATGTCCTTAGTTGCAAGCCACTTCCTAAAAGCTTTTCAAAGCTCACAAGATGTCCTACTAATGTATGAAGATAAAAAGCCAACAACGAGAACGCTTTTGAAGTTGCTTACTGTCTCTCCCACCACTCAAGCAGAGAAGCAGAGCTTCAGATTTCTGCACCAGTACATCAGAGGACTTGAAGATACAGGGCTCAGAAGGATGTTCAGGTTTCTTACTGGGTCAGATGTCATCTGTGTTGACAAGGTTGAGGTACTGTTCACTCCTGTGGATGGACTGGCACGACGACCTGTGGCACACACACGCGGCCCTCTTCTGGAACTACCATGGACATACACGTCCTACCCAGAACTACGAAATGAACTGGACAATGTTTTGGCTGCTAAAAGCTCTTATGAGTTCAGCATAGCTTGATTAAAGTCCATCATGTTTAAACCAAAGAATAAAAGGTTTGCACTAACAATGACGTGCTATGAAGCTATAAAGTTTGTTAAACCCACAAACAGGAAACACGTCATTGTATAAAAAAAGAAAGAGCTTAAATTTCAGGGAAGTGTTTTATTAGTAACCCCCCCCCAAAAAAAAAAAAAAAATTTTTTTTTTTCATATTTGAATTTATTTTCAGAAATTGTGGATAACATCAATTTGTTTCCACCATGAAATATGTAGATTTCAGTTTAAATTTTCATACTTAACATTTAAACTAGTACAACTTTTAACTAATTATGTTTAATAAGTTCATATGGTTAGCAGCAAGAGGTGAACTATGCTTATTATTAGTTCTTATCATGTGTCAAGGTCATTTCCACAGGTCTGTGGTACAGTTTTGTAGGATACAAGATGTCTGCTAGAGGGGATGTTTTGTTTAGTAATAATTCAAAAGATTTAATATTAATTATTTTCAAGTATCTTTTTTTTTACCTTTCCACCAGTCATTTGTTTAGAACATATTTTAAGGGAATAACTTTGGAAGGCAATGTGTTTGATGCAATAGTTGACTGGAATAAAAGACACAGAAAATTGGCACACAAGTTAAGTTTTGTAGTGTTTATCAAGAGTCTGTGTTTTCTTTTCCTTGAACACAAATAAAAGGGAGGCTAACATCTAACAGTGTTTGTTAATTATTAAATAATGCAGAATTTTTATTTACAAGAAACTGTTTGTGGGTGAATAACAGTTGCACAATGTTTCAGTAAAATTGAAAACAATATTTCATGAATGAGAATATATGGGATCAGCAAAAAATGTTTTTTTCGAAAGTCTTAAAACAGAAATCAGATATAATAGAAATTCAGTTAAAAAAATAATTGGAAATGCCAAAAGGTTGAAATTATTCAATGCACGTCTTTCTACTGATTTATTTTTAAAACATTTTGCGTATTCAAGCATTTACTTCAATGTTCTCATTTCAATTAATAAACAGGTGTCAAATGTTTTCTTTAGATGGGAAGCAAACACCTGTTTTTTGCATAAATGTCTCAGTCAAAATATTAAAAAAAGAAAAGCAATACTAATACAAGGACCTGCTTTAATTTTGATTCTTCACTGGAGTACACAGATTTGGTTAAATATATTTAGACAGGCTTGCTTGCTACTATCTTGAACCGAAAATCCAAACAAAATAATGATTGTCTTTTCTATTGTTTATTGCACAAATAAAACATTGTACGAAAAAATATGTGCATAAAAATTCCCAAAGCCCAATTATATTCAGGTTTATAAGTCCTTCAGTATATAAGCTCTCAGAAAGAGATACAGTTCAATCTCTGACATTATGAGGCAACACAAGCTGAAAATGGTTTCATCACAGGTATAAGGTCCTCTCTGTTGGCATTCTTGCTTACAAGCATCCACTGCCTCCCGAGAAACCTCTTTCAAATGATCCTGTCGTCCAAAGAGATGAGGGATGGTGTACATGAGAATCGGACCTCCACTTGGAACAACAGCATTTCTGCTTCTGCGTATTATGTGGGTGTTCCACATATGTGCAACTTGCTGCAGCTCTTCCTATTAAATATTAAGAATTTAAAAAAATCTCATATCAGTAAAAGAACACATTTCTCTTGGCTCAACATGTTACCCAAAAGCACCACACAGTGACAGTCAGAAAAACAGAGTTTATCAAAAATACTCAACAACAAGAATAACAGTGGTGGACACGTGATACTGTGGAAGTAATTATTAAACGTGAATTGTTTTAGACAGTGTGATTTTATGTTTCTGGCCAGTGAAATATGCATTTTTTTCATATCCTGAACCCAGTGATAATAGGGATGGTGCATGATGGGTGTTAAAGCAAACTTTTTATTCTCTCTCCGTGTCTCTCTTTCTCTCTAACACACACACACTAATAATAATGGATTGGATTTATATAGCACTTTTCAAGGCACCCAAAGCGCTTTACAATGCCACTATTCATTCACTCTCACATTCACACACTGGGGGAGGCAGCTACAGTTGTAGCCACAGCTGCCCTGGGGCAGACTGACAGAAGCGAGGCTGCCATATCGTGCCATCGGCCCCTCTGGCCAACACCAGTAGGCGGTAGGGTAAAGTGTCTTGCCCAAGGACACAACGACCAGGACAGAGAGCCTGGGGATCGAACCGGCAACCTTCCAGTTACAGATGCGCTTCCCAACCCCCAGCGCCACAGTCGCCCCGCAATGAGTCATTAAAAGAATATAAACATGGTTACATACCTCGATGACGTTCAGGCACGTAAACAATATGAGCTGCTTGTCCAAAAAACATCCAGAAAAGCAGTCATGGTCTTTTAGTTCCTGGAGACGATTTATACAGTGCTGAGCATGATGTTGTCTCAGAAAGGCCCACCAGCCTTCAATACGCTGATTGTGATTGCTGGATCCAGTAATAAAACAGTTTCTGACATTCGGATCCATAGTCCATCGCAAGAATCGTTGCATCTCCGCCATTATGACATTTTCTGTTCCCAGATCAGAGCGAATCCTAGCAGGTGTTCCCATCCTCTTTTCAACTTCTGCTATGAAATATCCAGCAATGACTTTGGGATCTGTGTATAGTGCTGGCGGAGCGCTGCTGACGTCGACTGAGAAAATTGTCAGGCGGTGGAAGGAATACTTCGAGGACCTCCTTAATCCCACTGACACGTCTTCTGAGGAGGAAGCAGAGTCTGGGGATGAGGGGAATGACCCGCCAATTTCCGGGGGCGAGGTCACTGAGGCAGTTAAACAACTCCTTGGTGGCAGAGCCCCTGGTGTTGATGAGGTCCGCCCTGAGTTCCTGAAAGCTCTGGACGTTGTAGGGCTGTCCTGGTTGACACGCCTCTGCAATGTTGCGTGGAGATCAGGGGCAGTACCTGTGGACTGGCAGACCGGGGTGGTGGTCCCCATCTTTAAGAAGGGGGACCGGAGGGTGTGTTCCAACTACAGGGGGATCACACTCCTCAGCCTCCCTGGGAAAGTCTATGCCAGGGTGCTGGAAAGGAGAGTTCGTCCGCTAGTCGAACCTCGGATACAGGAGGAACAATGCGGTTTTCGTCCTGGTCGCGGAACACTGGACCAGCTCTTTATCCTCTCGAGGATACTTGAGGGTGCATGGGAGTTTGCCCAACCAGTCTACATGTGTTTTGTGGACTTGGAGAAGGCATTCGACCGTGTCCCTCGGGGTGTCCTGTGGGAGGTGTTGCGGGAGTATGGGGTGTCTGGCCCATTGCTACGGGCCATTTGATCCCTATACAACCGTTGCAAGAGCTTGGTTCGCATTGCCGGCAATAAGTTGGACTCGTTCCCGGTGGGTGATGGGCTCCGCCAGGGCTGCCCTTTGTCTCCGGTTCTGTTCATAATTTTTATGGACAGGATTTCTAGGCGCAGCCAAGTGGCGGAGGGCTTTCGCTTTGGTGGCCTCAGAATCTCATCTCTGATTTTTGCGGATGATGTGGTTCTGTTGGCTTCATCGGGTGGGGGCCTCCAGCTCGCACTGGAACGGTTCGCAGCCGAGTGTGAAGCAGCGGGAATGAGGATCAGCACCTCCAAATCTGAGGCCATGGTTCTCAGCTGGAAAAGGGTGGAGTGCCCACTCCGGGTCGGGGATGAGTTCCTGCCCCAAGTGGAGGAGTTCAAGTATCTCGGGGTCTTGTTCGCGAGTGATGGGAGAAGGGAGCCGGAGATTGACAGATAAATTGGGGCTGCAGCTGCAGTAATGCGGATGCTGCACTGGTCCGTCGTGGTGAAGAGGGAGCTGAGTGTAAAAGCGAAGCTCTCAGTTTACCGGTCGATCTACGTCCCTACCCTCACCTATGGCCACGAGCTGTGGGTAGTGACCGAAAGAACGAGATCGCGGATACAAACGGCAGAAATGAGCTTCCTCCGAAGGGTGGCTGGCCTCTCCCTTAGAGATAGGGTGAGAAGTTCGGCCCACCGGGAGGAGGCCCCGGGGCAGACCCAGGACACGCTGGAGAGATTATATCTCTCGGCTGGCCTGGGAACGCCTTGGTGTTCCCCCGGATAAGCTGGACGAGGTGGCTGGGGAGAGGGAGGTCTGGGCCTCTTTGCTTAGGCTGCTGCCCCCGCGACCCGGCCTCGGATAAGCGGATGAAGATGGATGGATGGATGGACTTTGGGATCATTGTTTGTTGAATAGGCATGAAGCCAAATCATAACTCTCGAAAAGCCATCAATAGCTCCATTTATACAGATTCCAAAAGGCTTCAGTTTGTCATAGGAGTCAACATGCCACATGAAATTTGGTCCAGGATTTACATACGTGCGTCGCATTAGGCGATTTCTGCGTCATTGCTCAACACCGTAAGGGCCAAGATATTTCAGTAAATGTCTCACCGTACTCAGCGTGACAACATAACCTGCCTGAATGCAGTTCAGGTGGTGTAGTTTGTATCCATGGAGCCTCCCGTGTCCCTCCAGCTGATCAATAAGAAATCCTGCCACCTCAATCGGATCGGACTCATTCTTTCTCCTGTACAGTCCCATGCATTTTAGGTTTCTTCTAAGTGTCCGCATGCTTATCACAATACTGTCCAAACTGCTCAATAACAGCAAAATCTCCCCATGCCTCAATCCAAGCATAAAATATAACTTAATTAATTCCAATAAACGAGCCATTTTCTAACACTCTGATCTGCACTGTCACCCACTTCACATGATAATTATGTATATTGTAATAACGTGATATTATGTTGTTCAAACGTGAAAAGTATATTCTACAAACATGATAGTATATTGTACAAACACGATAGTATATTGTACAAACATGAAAAGTATCTTGTTAGAACAATAATCTTTTCACGTTATAACGTGATATACTTGTTGGGTCTGTGTTTCCACAAGCCCCGCTAATTCTAGAGACTTATTCATCATGAAGAAAACAAGACAGTCGATCAATCAAAAGCTTGCACAAGGGAGGTCTGTGTCCACCACGAAAATGACCTCTCCGATGACCTCCCTTGCTGCCCTTTTTATTGATACACAGTTCACACAAAACACGTCAGAACAAAGCCACGCCCACATGGTCCTAAGACAAGGCATTTGTATGTATATGTGTGAACTTCTGTAAGAATGTGTGTGTGTGTGTGTGTCAGACCTCCTGCTGACCAAAGGGTCGTAAACGCAGGAAGCTTACATCAAAAGAAGCAGATCTTCCAGATAGGATGTATCTGCAATAAAACATTACAGCCCCCCACAAGAACCTCGAGAATCTGGGGGGCTCTTTAAAGAGGTTTTCCCTTCAAATGGAACCTCAGTCCTTGCTATTATAAATAGCAGTATTAATTCCAGTGTGGTTCCTGATGGTTTCAAACATGCCCTTTATTTAAAAAAAAATGGCTCTTTAGTTTGCTCAAATTCTAGACCTATTTCAAGACCCAACTGAATACGTTTCTTGATGCTAATGGCATCATATAACTTTTTCAAAATGGCTTTATTTTATTTTATTTTATTTTATTTTTTTGCCTGTCCCGTTTGGTTCTTTTGCCATTAGAATTATTGTCTAAAGGCAAAGAAAGATGCCCAACGGATTTACTTTACCAAATGGACCATCCCAGCCTTGTCGTAATGATCTATTTGATTCACCTTTTATTGTTTATTTTATTTTTTATTTTCACTTGCTAGATACGGGACAGACTTGAATGAGGAAAAGAAAAGGGAGAAAGAAAGAGGGAAAGAAAAACAGCAGAGAAGAGGGACGGGGGAAAAGGGCAAAAACCAACAAAATAAGCAGACAAAAAAAATACATATATCAATTACCTGGATCACCTGTTGAGTAAAGTAAATACTAAATATTAAACATTATTGTGCAGCATGCAAGATCGACAGCGCACAGTGTGCTTTGAGGTAGGAGCCAAAAAGGGTGTCGTTTGTGTGTGTGAGCACCCGTGTGTACACCTGTGAGCATGAACGCGCTTGTTTTTAAAAGGTTCCTTCATGTAATGATCTGCTAGAGGGTGTGGGGGGGCCACAGCCCCGTCCACCAGGGCATGAAGCAGGTATGGAGTATATCAAAACTCCAGACATCCAGAGGCCCCCAGGCCGAGAGGCCGAGGGCACCCCACCCCCGAAGTGGCCCGAGCGAGCCCCAGGCTCCAGGCCCCGACAAGCAGCCACCAAGGAGTGAGCCGGTGTGTACCTGGACGCCCATCCCCGAACACAAAGAACCACCAACGCACCGATGTCTGAGGGCGTCTGCCACTGGCAGGGGAAGTGGTGGGGGAGATAGGCCTCCATACCTTGGAGGGCCCGAGATGTCCCCAGAGAGGTGGCGTCTGATACCCGACCTGACATATGGACACAGACAAACAGGCACACACAGATGCAAACATCCATTCCCACCCTCATGCTCTCATATGCAATTACTCAACACTCACCCAACGTGGCGACAGACATAGAGAGACACTGTACACACAATCACACTCCCCAAGCGTACTCTTAGCCCCGGGTCTAGGTACCCCTGCCCCAGGAGGGGGGAACTGCACCCAGACCCAGGTGGTGTTACCCTTTTCCTTGGGGTGGGGAGAAAGAGACCGCCCCGACTCCGCAGCAGCAGGGAGGCCCCACATCCCAAACCCCAGTCGGATGGCCAACTCCTCCTCTTAGCGCCCCTGCTCCAGCAGGTCGCAGAGAGCGGGTGTCTGTGAAGACTCCAAACCTCCCTCCGCCCGCTCATATGTAGTGTTGATGCATGTGTGTTCTAAGGTGCCTTTAAAACCCAGGAGGGCATGGAGCTACCTGCCAGAGAGCAGCAGGTAAGCGCATAGCTCCTCCTGATAGCCCTCAATGTCTACATGTATTTAAAATTGAGAGGTGGGCAACAACGCCAGGGGTGAGGTGTACACCCTGATGGTCTTTTGTATTCCGTGTAGCGTGCCCACCCCCAAGATCCTATATGTATGTGTTATGAGAGTGTGAGTAATGTGAATGTCTAAGTTGTGAGATAAAATTGAGGCACAGGCAGCCAGAAGGGGACAGAGGGGGGGATGCCTCCCCTGCACCCTGGTGACACACCTTTACCCCAAGGCCCTGCATGTGTGGGTGATTGTGGTGGAGCGGGAAGAGGGAGGCAGCTGGAGATGGGGAGGGAAGGAAGGGAGGGGCAAGTGACCCCTCCCTGGGGCCAGCTCCCACGCTGACCCCAGTAGGCACCCCCATACTCTGCAACTCGCCAGGGAAAGGGGGCCCAGGCCCATCCGGACCGGGGCCCATCATAACAGTACCGCCCGGCCCCACCACAGAGAAAACTGCACCCACCCCGTCATCCACTCATCTTCCAGACTACACAAGACAATAGATGCCCAGACTGAGATCTTTCTCCACCTCTCCTGTATCTCCCCCTCCTGCAGAGTGAGTTCCTGAAGAACTCACTCTGCAACCCCGGGTTGAGCCCTCCAAGGAAGATGCTCCTGGGGAACCCCCCGACGCCCTAAGCCTGTCCCTACCCCCACACTAATCACAACAGCGAAGGTGGGACCAAACTATGACCCCCCACCCCCACTAGGTGATAGAGCTAATCAAAGGAGCCCAGAGCAATTGATCTGATGGGGTGGCAGAGGCTGTATCAACACTAATCTAATAGATAATTTCTATATTGGTTAGAATTAAGATTATTTTTATTTTTCCAGTTCATGAGGACTGTTTTCTTGGCTATGCATAGGGCAGTGAAAACCATATGGGTCTATATTCTTATCTGTAGGGACATGATCTAGCGGCCGCAACAAACACAGCTAAAGGGGAAGCTGGAATGTTACATTTCGACACTTGATAAGTCCTCACATACGTGGGCAAAAAAGTATTTAGTCAGCACCGGTGCAAGTTCCCCACTTAAAAGGATGACAGGGGTCGTAATTTGCACCAGAGGTACACTTCACTGTGAGAGCAGAATGTGAAAAAAAACCATGAATTCACATGGTAGGATTTGTAGAATTATTGTAATTAGGGTGGAAAATAAATTGGTCACCTCAAACAAGGAAAATTCTGGCTCACAGACTGTAACGTCTTCGTAGAAGCTTTCTGTCCCCCACTCGTTACCTGATGAATGGCACCTGTTGAACCACATCTGTATAAAGACACCTGTCCACAGCCTCAAAAGTCAGACTCCAAACTCCCGTGCCAAGACCAAAGAGCTTTCGAAGGACACCAGGAAAAGTATTGTAGACCTGCACCAGACTGGGAAGAGTGAATCTACAATAGGCAAGCAGCTTGGTGTGAAAAAATCAACTGTGGGAGCAATCATCAGAAAATGGAAGACATACAAGACCACTGATAATCTCCCTCGATCTGGGGCTCCACGCAAGATCTCATCCCGTGGGGTCAAAATGATCATGAGAACGGTGAGCAAAGATCCCAGAACCACACGGGGGGACCTGGTGAATGACCTGCAGAGAGCTGGGACCAAAGTAACAAAGGTCACGATCAGTAACACACTACAACGGCAGGGAATCGAATCCCGCAGTGCCAGACGTGTTCCGCTGCTGAAGCCAGTGCATGTCCAGGCCCGTCTGAAGTTTGCCAGAGAGCACATGGATGATACAGCAGAGGATTGGGAGAATGTCATGTGGTCAGATGAAACCAAAGTAGAACTTTTTGGTATAAACTCAACTCGTCGTGTTTGGAGGAAGAAGAATACTGAGTTGCATCCCAAGAACACCATACCTACTGTGAAGCATGGGGGTGGAAACATCATGCTATGGGGCTGTTTTTCTGCCAAGGGGACAGGACGACTGATCCGTGTTAAGGACAGAATGAATGGGGCCATGTATCGTGAGATTTTGAGCCAAAACCTCCTTCCATCAGTGAGAACTTTGAAGATGAAACGAGGCTGGGTCTTCCAACATGACAATGATCCAAAACACACCGCCCGGGCAACAAAGGAGTGGCTCCGTAAGAAGCATTTGAAAGTCCTGGAGTGGCCTAGCCAGTCTCCAGACCTCAACCCCATAGAAAATCTGTGGCGGGAGTTGAAAGTCCGTGTTGCTCGGCGACAGCCCCAAAATATCACTGCTCTCGAGAAGATCTGCATGGAGGAATGGGCCAAAATACCAGCTACTGTGTGTGCAAGCCTGGTAAAGACCTATAGTAAACGTTTGACCTCTGTTATTGCCAACAAAGGTTATGTTACAAAGTATTGAGTTGTATTTTTGTTATTGACCAAATACTTATTTTCCACCCTGATTTACGAATAAATTCTTTACAAATCCTACCATGTGGATTCATGGATTTTTTTTTCACATTCTGTCTCTCACAGTTGAAGTGTACCTCTGGTGCAAATTACTGACCTCTGTCATCATTTTAGGTGGGGGAACTTGCACAATCGGTGGCTGACTAAATACTTTTTTGCCCCACTGTATCTCACGCCAAAACTTCTGAACTGGTGGACAGAACCAAAGAGCGTGGATGTAATTGTCCGGTGAATTGGTTTGGCAGTGTGAGCAGTTGTTGGTAGACGTAAAGCCCATCTTGAACATCCGATGACCTGTATAGTGCACTCTATGTAGTATTTTGTATTGAATTAATTGAAGACTGGGATTTCTAATTAGATGAAAGGTTTTTAAGCAAATCTGAGACCAGAAGTTTTGGTCTAAGTTAACTGATAAATCCGCTTCCCATTTTGCAATAGGAAGTGATATTGATTCATCTGTTTTAGAAAGCATTCTTTATATTTTGGATAGTAATTTGGGGGTTTTAAGAGTAAGAAATTGAACCACACTTGGTGGTGTTTGTAGTTCAACTTGACCCGGTTTAAATTTCATTTTTACTATGGATTTAATTTGTTGATATTCTAAAAATCTTTTCTTGTTGATCCCATATTGTGTAACTAGTCTGTCAAATGAAATAAATTCTGTTCCTTCTAATATATGTTCTAAATATTTGATTCCTTTACCACTCCAATCTGAAAAGTTTATATTATTGTTTTGTAATATCTCAGGGTTGTTCCAGATAGGTGTACGTTTGCATGGGATTAATGAAGACGCCGTCAATTTTAGAAACTACCACCATGCTGTCAGAGAAGAGCTGATGTTGACGCTTTTGAAGCATTCATGTCGTTGGATGTTTGAGCTGATAAATGATAGATCTGAAATCTCTATATTATTGCAAAGTGCTTGTTCTACATCTAGCCAAGGTTCATCTAAGAAGGTATGTTTTAGCCATCCTGAGATAAACTGAAGCCTGTTGGCTAAGAAGTAGTGCTGAAAGTTAGGTAGTACTAATCCTCCTTTATCCTTGGTCTTTTGTAGTGTTTTTAAGCTTATGAAAACACTACAAGCTTGGGAGAAACATTAATACCTAAATATTTTATATTTCCAGATTGTAGTGGTGTAGAAGAAGAATTATGGAAGGAGCAATTAATCGGAAGGAGTGTAGATTTTGACCAGTTAACTGAGTAATCTGATATTCTTGCAAAAGAGTTTATCAATTCAATCACCCCAGAGATATTGGTTTGTGAGTTTTGGAGAAAAAGTAACACATCATCCGCATAAAGGCTGATTTTATGTTCCACGTTCTTGCATTTTATGCCTTAATTACTGAATTCTGTCTAAGTGCTGCTGCTAGTGGTTCAATAAAAATTGCAAACAGTGAAGGGGAAAGTGGGCATCCCTGCCTGGTGCCCATCAGGAGACAGAAGCTGGAGGATGTTTGGTCATTTGTTTTGACACAAGCTGTTGGGGAATTATATAATATTTTTAACCAGTTAATGAAAGATGATCCAAAACCAAATTAGTGTAAAGTTGCAAATAGAAATTTCCAGTTAACTCTGTCAAATGCTTTTAATGCATCTAAAGAAAATATTGTAGTTTCAAGGTTTTTACTGTATGAGTAGTCTATCAAATTAAGTAATCTGCGTGTATTTTTTGATGAGTGCCTACCTTTTATGAAACCAGTTTGGTCAGGATGAATTAAGAGGGGGGTTATTTTCTCTAGTCTCTTTGAGAGAGCTTTGCAGATTATTTTAAGGTCTACATTTATAAGGGATATTGGACGATAGCTTGAGGGATATACAGGGTTTTTGCCTGGTTTTAGCAGGAGATTAATGTTTGCAGAATTCATATTTGGTGGAAGTCAGCCCTTTTCTTTGATTTCCAACAATGTTCTTTAAAAACCTGGTGCTAGAATCGTCCAGAATTCTTTGTAGAATTTTGCAGGAAAGCTGTCTGGACCTGGAGCCTTATTATTGGGCATACTTATCAGGGCTTCCTGGAGTTCACCTGGTGTCAGTGATGAATCCAGTGCCATTGCTTGAGTGTCTAATAATTTTGGAAGAGTTATGTTGTCCAAAAACTGATCAATTTCATTTTTAGACGGGTTTATTTGTGGTGAATACAACGTTTTATAGAAATCCCTGAAAATGTTGTTTGTTTGTTTCGGGTCATATATTGTGTTCCCAGATGAATCTTGAACAGCACCTATAGTTGTTCTTTATTTATTTATTTTTAGCTGGTTTGCTAGAAATTGACCGAATTTATTACCATGTTCATAATTTTGTAAGCGTAGTCTTTGTACTAAGAATTTTGTTTTTTTATCAATTTGTCACGGTCTGGCTGGCAGACCGTGGGGATGTGGGGAAAGGAGGACCCAAAACGCAGACTCTGCGATGCAAACAGTGCTCTTTATTTACAGTGAAAAGGCTGTAAATACAATAACTCCCCGTTGCTCCCTCGAACCCCGTGTGCGTGCTTCCCTCCGATATCTGTGCTCGTGCTCCCCGCTGTTGTGTTTCCGCACCCCCGTGCGTGCTGCCTCTCCGGACCACTCCTCCTCCTGTAGGAAAACCAGAGACGCAGCCGTCAACACTAACCCTCGGCGGGCATATACGAACAACACAGACATATGCTGACACACTAACTTGGTACGATAACTCAATGATCCCGCGCCGGTGGGAGCTCCAACACTCTCCTA
This sequence comes from Simochromis diagramma, assembly GCF_900408965.1. Lineage (NCBI taxonomy): Eukaryota > Metazoa > Chordata > Actinopteri > Cichliformes > Cichlidae > Simochromis > Simochromis diagramma. The sequence continues at coordinate 211,931 of NW_024387372.1, forward strand.
AGTAGCTCCCCCGACGAGCCCTGATCACCAACAGGTGTGGCAGGAACTTCAGGTGTGGCCAGTCCTTCGCAGGGCCACACCCATCAGGCCTGCAGGTGGCTGTGTTCCATCCTCCAGGCACACCCGCAGACATACACACGTATACACCCCACACCCTGCCTATACATACGAGTGGGACACAGACTAACACAGCATTGTGGAGAAAACACACATCACCAAATAATAATAATAATAATACTAACAACAATAACAACAGTCAAAACTGGTCACGGACCCCCGAGTCCTCCAGAGCCGGGTCCGTGACACAATTATCTCATTTAATTCTAGTTTTGTTTTGCATATTTTGTTCAATGTTTCCTGATCTTGGTGGGACGCGTAGGCTTCTTCTAGTGATTTGATGGTTTTTTCTAATTCCTGAATATTTTTGTTTTCTTCTTTCTTTTTATGTGATGAGAAAGAAATTATTTTACCTCTCATCACAGCTTTGCCTGCTTCCCATAGAACAGATGCTGAAGTTCCGGGAGTATCATTATAGTCTAAATATGAAATCCACTCTTTTTTAAAATATTTAATAAAGTCTTAATCTTTAAGTAGTGATGTATTAAATCTCCAGTTTTTATTTGGCGTAGTATTATTCTTGTGCATTAGTGTTAAAGATACAGGAGCATGATCGCTAACAGCTATAGGGTGAATCTCAGTGTCTGAAATGCTACTCAGCAGTGAGCTGCTGACCAAAAAAATAATCCAGACGAGAGTAGGAGTGATGAACATGTGAGAAAAAAGTATATTCCTTACTGGTGGGGTGAAGGGAGTGCCATGCATCGCAAAGAGTCGCTCATATGCTGTTTGATTATATTTGTGGACTGCCAATTGCGGCGAGTTCCTGCTGTACTGAGCCTATCTATTTCTTCACTTAGTCCAAGGTTGAGGTCGCCTCCAAGAACAAGTGTGCCATCTAAGTGTTCAGAGAGTGCACTGAAAAAACCGTGAAAGAATGAGGGATCATCAACATTTGGACCATATACACTTACAATACATAGTTTTTTATCACGTATAGATAGTTTAATGATTAAGAATCTGCCCTCTGGATCTACAACTGTATCGAGTACTGTGAAATTAATATTTTTATGTATTAAAATTGCTACTCCCCTTTGTCTAGAATTATAACAAGCTGAGAACACATTAGGAAACTCAGGTGTTTTAAGTTCATTCGAACCTCTAAGAGGTCTGTGGGTCTCTTGTAAAAGGACAACATCTGCCTGTTCTCTGGAGCCAGCTCCATTTATATTCCATGTAACAAACCTTAGTGCGCCCATAGATGTCTGTGTATAACTAGGGGTGTACGCTGTGTGTGTCGCTTAGACAGGTGGAGAGAATACATCACTTGTTGATAAATAAAGAGAAGGAGAGAGAGAAAAAATGTGTGGCGAGATGCTCCCTGAGTTTGACTATGTGTGTGCATATTTACTAATATGAGTATGCTTGGCTTAAGTGTGTATATCCTATAGGTCTATGTGCGCTGTCTGACTGATGTAAATGTGCTGTCGTTGAACGCATGATTTTGCATGATCGTGCTGTGGGTATGTGTCGAAATAAAGCATGTTGATTGTGGATGTGTGTGGAAGCAGGTGATCGAAGCAGTGAAAGAAAATTAAAAAAGGAAGAAACCAAGGACAAGGGTGAGCAGCATAAAAACAAGAGGGGGAAAAAGACGGGGGAAAAAACGAGAAGAAAAAAAACCGGAAACAATCCAATTAAACCATTGACAGAGAGTGACGGTGTAAATTTTGCTATGATATTACACTTAAGATGCGATTTGAGTTAAACAGATGTTAATGCAAGTTAGTGTGAGTGGATAGGGAAAGGGTGTGGCGGATTCTTATCTGGTGTGAAGTTAATACAGCCACGGAGTGATGTCGGGGTCGCGGTGAAGCTGTCCATCCACGTGCAGCCGGTCCACAGCAATGACAGCGCGGGAGCCCTTCTGGATGAAGCCGCGTTGGATTGGGAAGAGGACCCTGCGTCATTCCAGGATCTCTTTGGGAAACTGGTCGTTCACGCTGAAGTCCGTTCCTTTTAATTCCCTGCCGTGGCTTTTCACCTGTTCCTTTTGTTTGAAGTGGCCGAATGTGGCCACAATAGGACGTGGTCTCCCGGCCACTGCCCGCATGGGGCCGATGCGATGCACCCTATCAAAGGCGATGTTCTTCACCGTGTCCTCCGGCAGCTTCAGGTGGGTTTTGATGAAGCTTTTTACCATAGTCTTCGCGTCTTCTCCAGCGGCTTCTGGAATACCAGAAAATACGAGATTATCTCGCATGCCACGAGCTTGTAGATCAATAACTGTTTCTTTTATTTTTTTATTTTCTCTATTTAGCTGGGTAACATTGTCTGTGAGACATTTCACCGACTCCCTTAGTGTGGCATTTTCAGCAGCGAGCGTTTCCACCTGCTGCTGGCTGAACTCCAGGGATTCTCGCAAGGATTTAAATTCCCGGTGAAGAATCTCCACCAAGGACAGCCTTTCATCGAAACTGGACAATCATTGGTCGATTGACTCCAGTATGTCGACAATATCTTTGCTGGCTGGCGATGTTGTGCCGGGGTGAAGTCTTTTTGACGCGTGTCAGGTTTGGCCGGGGAAGCTGCACTCTGGACCTTCTTCATCATGAGATACTGGAAGCACTGATCAATGCAATCTTGGAGATCCTCTAAACTCTCCCCGTTGTTCTCCAGGGTGTTGGAGATGATTTAGACAAATGTTGTTAGTTATAAGACAATTGATAAGTGTATTTGGTAATACTGAAATGTAAACTACCATTCGCTTTAATCTCCGGCGTCTGACGTCAGTTACAACATGAGTCGCTTACCTTGTCCGTCACTTCCGTCACTTACCTCTGACTCCGTCACTTACCTCTGACTCTGACCCTCCTTTCAGTCTGGTTTTAAACATCTACATTCCACTGAAACAGCACTTTTACGTGTTTTTAACGATATCTTTTTAGCTACTGATTGTGAAAGTTCCGTGATCCTTGTGCTTTTAGATCTTACTGCAGCGTTTGACACTGTTGACCACAATATTCTTATCTCTCGTTTGGAACACCTGTTTGGCATTAAAGGTGCAGCACTGCATCTGCTTCACTCATATTTGAGTGGCAGAACGTTTAGTGTTAAAGTTGAAAATTTTGAGTCCACCTCAGCCCCCCTTCCTTGTGGGGTGCCCCAGGGCTCAATCCTTGGCCCTCTTCTTTTTTCATTATACCTGCTCCCTTTGGGGTCTATTTTTAGAAAACACGAAATATCCTTTCACTGCTACGCAGACGACTGCCAAATTTATTTGCCTTTAGCACCAAATGGCCAAGGCTCCATCCAAATCCTTTTGAACTGCCTTGAAGATATCAAAGCTTGGATGGCTCTGAACTTTTGGAGTTTCAATGAGAGTAAAATGGAGGTGATTGTATTTAGACCTAAAAATATTTCATACAGCCTGCTCGTAAATTGTGGTTGGCTAGGGTCTTATATCAAGCAGCATGTGACAAACTTGGGAGTCATTATGGACGCAGATTTTAAATTGGACAAACATATTAGTTCAGCGTTGCAAAAAGGCTTTTTCCAACTGAGGCAAATAGCTAAGCTGAAGCCAGTTTTGTCAAGACGTGACATGGAGAAGGTAATACATGCCTTTATTTCAACACGGCTTGACTACTGTAATGCACTGTTTTTTAGAGTCAGCCAACGATCTCTTGCTCGTCTTCAGCTCATTCAAAATGCCGCTGCCCGCCTCTTAACTGGTACCCACAGCTATGAACATGTAACATCTATCCTGTCTTCTCTTCATTGGCTTCCTGTTCATCACAGAATTAATATCAAAGTCCTAATACTGGTTTATAAATGCCTTAATGCTGAAGTAACTCGGAAATGTATGGGGGATCTTGCTCCCCCATACATTTCCAAGTTACTTCAGCCTTATATTCCTTCACAGACCCTCAGATCAGCTGACCAGCTGCTGTTGGTTGTCCCAAAATCAAGGCTTAAACGTAGAAGAGAATGAGCCTTTTCAGTTATGGCCCCAAAACTTTGGAATATGCTGCTTTTAAATATTAGACAGGCATCTTCATTTCCTGTTTTTAAAATACTTTTGAAAACACACCTTTTTTCGATAGCGTTCAGACTGGCTTGAGTTGATATGGTTTTTGAGTGTCAGTGGTTGTATTTTGTGTTTTACCCTGTGTTTCTGTAAAGCACTTTGGGCAAACTTTTTGCTTTTAAACGTGCTATATAAATAAACTGGATGGATTTGGATTTGAATAATTGTTGATGTAGGTTACAAATAAGTCTTCTATTGATTTGAATTGAATTCGTTGTGCTATGCTGCTTTGTTCACTGTGGCTTTGCGGGCTAATGCTTGATGTATTTTGTAGGAAAACCAGCCTACAAAATGCTGGAATGCGATCCAGACTGGGCACCCTCTATCAACCTGGGACATACCGAGTTTAAAGCTGCTACCACAGCGAGATTTGATCGGTTAAGAGAGAGAGAGCGATATCAAAACAGCCACAAAAAGTCCCGCATATATGTGCCCAAGTGTTGTATTGAAGCAATCAAGTGATGAATAACTGTTTTCCAATATGTTGTTTTGAAATGATTATTTTTGTTTGGTTGGTTTTTTTGCATTGTTGATTTGTTTTTCACTGAAGCAGCTAATAAAGCATAATGGAATACAATTTGGCATCTTTCTTGTAAGATTCTATAATAGAACGAAACAATAATGCCAGTTATAAATAAAGACAATAAATGTAATGAATTATAAAACACTTATTTTAGCAGACTAACATGTGAGCTGGAGTGAGCTGGAGTGAGCTGGAGTGTTCTGGAACGTTATATTTGGTCTTCGAATGGCTGCAATCCAGGCCATCCCTCTTTGTTACCTCGGAAACATGGCTTGAACAATTTCTCTTCCACAACAGAATCTGATAAAAACCGCTTGCCACTCGTACCTACAATCCTTTGCGGTTTTACCCCGGAAATGACGTCACATTTTCAATCTGTATTGGATCTGAAAATTAACAACAGCAGTGCAATGGAATAGTCCAAATTACCAAAGTAAACTGGACCTGGGCTTGTTGCAGGGATCTGAAGTTACTAAACATTTTGTGAGTGTATGCACTCGCACTTAGGACCATATAATAATAAATATGTGCGTGATGAAAGTTGGGCAGCAGGCTAACGTCTTTAGTCCACTCTGTATGCTCGTATGGGTCTAAGCCTTTCACTCCTTTGATTTTTTTTCCTCATAATTTTTTTTTTGCCTTTTTGTCACATCTGTCTTTGTACGAACCTGCTGTGTTCTCCTTCGTTTTGTACATAACTGTTTTTGGGGCAAATAAAATGCAAGTAGGGATTAAAACCACAGAATTAATGATTACCGGTGCTGGAAATGCTAGCGATTGATGCAGTGTTTTGATTTTGCTGCCACTCGTACCTACAATGCAATGCGCAAAAGTCATGTGGTCTGTCGATCTCTATTAACCTAACCCCAGTGAAAGTAGGCTCACAAAGGCTCTGGACCCAGAGAGAACCCACACAGAAAAGTCAGATGGTGGATTCAAACTCAGGGCTTTCTCGCTGTGAGGCCACAGTGCTAACCACTGCTTCACCCTGATGCCCTTGCCACCACCCTTTGTTCTGCAAATTCCTGTTTTTCCTTAACTGTGAACCTTGTCGCATCAAGGAACAGCACAGCCCTCATTCTAGCCTTCTGTTTCTGTTTGCCTTGTTCTTACATGAAGAGAATAACTAAGGCTCATTATTAGCACTCCTCAGGGCTGAAAGTCTTTAGATGTGTCTCATGACACATCTACACATTCAAAACCACCTGCTGCTTCCCTCCATTGCCGTAACTGTTAACTCAACTTTCTTCAAACATAGGAAAAACACATAGTGTAGTCATCACAAAGGCTCTGAATCTCTCTGTGACCTCCGGATAAAAACGAGGCAAAGTGTGTTTGTTGAATCACGGGAGAGTACGTGGGAATTGAGGGCAGATGAGCGGTCCCGTTTATAGCGATGCTGCCTCTCTGTCTGCAGCCAAATAGCTGCCTACACAAGCACTGCATCCTTCCCCTAAGCGGCTGACCTCCTCTCTGCTCCCACTCCTCAAATGGCAGCAAAGTCATGCAGGGAAATCTACCATCCACTTCCAGCACAGAGTTTGATCAGACATTCTTCTTCTAAACTTGTAAAAGTAGTGAAGTTAGAATGCAGAATTGTGCCAAATTTGAATTGCAATCTTTTTTTTAAACTGCTTTGACAATTTAGCTAGTCTATTTTCAGAAGTATTCTTTCATTATTCTCCTTGGAGAATAATGAAGACTGCATAAATCACCTGCATATGTCGTTTTTTTGCTGGCCTAACTGCACGAAACTTTGGAGCATCTTATCTTATTTTTCAAAGAAGAAGAAGAAATTAAATGAAATCACACCAAGTCCACCACGTCACTGGTGAAACATCTAGCTTTAGAGATCATGCCAGGGTTACAATTTGGGGTAGAACCAAATACCTTCAGTATAAAGAAATGTCCCCAAACACAGGAAACGTAGATTTGTACTTGTTATACAGCACAGAGCCAGATGATTAAAACTACTTGGTTTATTATTAAGAGTGACTTGTCTGTCTTATGAATTTAGGTTCTGGTAAATGCTGATATGCCTAAAATGATGGATGGACTGAACCTCTGGTTCTTGAAGATGTTTCACCTCTTATCCCCCTCGCCTCACCAACTTCTATAGTTCTGAGAGAACATATGTATGCTGAGTTAGCTTGTCTTTTTTGTCTCTCTGTTAAATCCTGAATTAAAATCCTTCTTCTCAGTCCTGAATGATCAGGTCCCATCATATCTTAACAACAGTAGACACCCATATAATCCCAATAGGTATACTACTACTACTGAGGAACTTCCTATGATGCACTGAGCCACAGTTTCATATTATTAACTGTTGCCTAATCTCTTCTGTGGTTTGTATTTCTTTCCCCTCACCATCAACCGATTATTGCAGATGTCTCTTCTTCCTAAAATGGGTTCTTCCAACTCACTGTCACCGTGTATTTTATTGTATGGCACCATCTGATCATTGGGATTCTCTGTCTAATCTTTTTGAATCTTTATCTCTTAATATAAAGTCCCTTGAGAGTGCTTTTTGTTGTGTACTGGGGGTATTTAAAAAAAAAATTATATAATTAAATTTTACATTTTTAGAAAAGTAATTTACAGGAGAAAAATGTAATGCTCACACATATATGATAATAATTATAATCATAATTACAATATATAATAATATGTGTATATATAATAATAATAATATAGAAATATAAACTACTAAGGCTGGATACTGTATTCAATTCAATTCAATTCAATTTTATTTATATAGCGCCAAATCACAACAAAAGTCGCCTCAAGGCGCTTCATGTATATCCCAAGATAACATAAATGAAATGCATCGCCAGCTTTGGTTTAAAATGAGCTCCTTGGCTAAATAAGTACTGATATTAAACTGCTCTTTTTTTTATCTCTCACTTTCTCCCATTTTCAAGTTCACATGTTTTTTTCTTTCTTTTACAGTTCTCAGCATCCATAAGCGTCCAGTAAGGGGTCATGGAGGCATCAGCTTTCCTATGAAGAGCTGGAAGTGCATGGTGGACTGGGCTCTCAGCCCTGAGAACAAGGTCAACATTTCTAACAACATCCTGTCTACTGGCAAGCCAGGTGAGAGCTGTCAGAATAAGAAGTTAGCAGAAGTATGAAAATAACATTCTAAACATAATCACCAAATACTGATTGCACGGAGCTTGGCTTCTGATTGACAATTCAGGAACACACGCTTGAATCTGTGAATGTTTGTGTTTGTTTGTTTGGTTGGGCAGGAGCTGTCAAGATACAAAGGCGAAATGGGGAACAGCAGTTGATTTATAAAATCGTGTTTACTGCCATTAATCTGCAAAGCAAAGCACCCTGCTCAGACAAATGCATGCGGAGATGCTCGTATTTAATGTCGCAAATAAAACATGCAGGAGAATAAAATCAGTTTTACAGCTGTACAACAAAAAGTCACATTGTCTTCAATAAGGCCTGAGTAAGTTTCATAAAATGTTAATACAGAGCCCATCTGCTTTAACAATGTGATGGCACTGAATCACAAGCAGGAGCATTTACATACTGACTTGTGTCTTATAGTAAAAGGGAATTACACAACACTGGTTTTGGAGGAGGGAGGCACCATGACAAAGAAAATGAGCAAATTATGTGTGTGTGAAATACGTAATGTGTTTATATGATAGATATTTGAGTCATTTTATCTTAAATTATAAAATAGGTCATTAACATTTATGAAAATGATTAATCAATACAGGGCCTAGTGCCATATAACCCACAACTAGAGCTTAATTTAGCAATATTTTCTTCACTTCAGTCAACGTTTGCAGTATCCCAGAGCAAACGGAGCTTGTGAAGTTGTAGTTCCATGACCTCTGACACCAAAACTCAGCTGCCAAGCAAACAGAGAGGAAAATAGTGATCCTTAGCCTTTAGAAATAATGTTCCTAAGAGGTTGTAAAGGGTTTCCATCTGGAAAAAAATAGGAGACGCCAGAGACTTAAAGGACATAAATCAACACTATGGTGACTGTGGTTCAGGAGGTAGCCATATTGCCTGCTATTTGTAAGACAACCCATCAATATTTTAGAGTATCGAGATTCTAAACCCTGATTTGCCTTGTCAAAGCTTTTAGGCTTAGAATAAAAGAGCTGTATGAATGTCTGTGAATGGGTGAATGAGGCTTGTAGTAAAAAGCACTTTGAGCGCTCAAATAGTAAAAAAGCAAAAATACCAGTCCATTTTTTAAAAAAACATTTTAAGTTTATATTTTTCTGTTGATTCTTTGGAGTTTCCAGTTTGTATATCTTTGTGGGAAAAAAAAGTTAGATAATTTAGATAATATTTAAAATAACTGCCCAGAGGTGTTTCATGATTGCAGCTGAGACTTGCTTCTGATTTTGAATTACACTAAGAAGTCCTGTTCCCTGTGACGTTTCCAAAGTATCTCTGTTATTGGCCAAGCTTGGCCATTTTCTTTTCAATTATATATATATAGAAATGCATTTTCAGCTTCTATACAGCTTTTGAGGGTATACATGACAGTGACTGAATATTCTCTATGTGCTACAAAAACTAGCACAGATTCAGCACATCTTCTTAAGATGAGTATTTAGCCATGGACTTCTTTTAATGCTGAGACTCTTCCACAGAGATGAGTGGTAATTCATTGGTGGAGTTCAAAGATGTTCCCTTGGCCAAACTGAATGCACAGTACAGTAAAATCTTGCCAGAGTCTACCCAGAGAAACCCTCCCAGGTGGACAAAGCATCTGCAAGTACCAGTATCTCAGCTGGCTCATTTGGTGTCAACCTTTGTGATGTCACAAAGGTGACCATGTCCTTAGTCAAAAGTTTGGTTGATGTAGGATGAATTTAATGAGTTTCTGAGCAGTCAACTCGACCTGTGGACATTGTACCCACCTGTTTGGATTGCACCCTGAATTCAAAATGACACCAGATGTATTTTTTTTTTTTCAGTGTTTGTGTTCTGCTTATAAAGTAGTGGATTCAGATATTTCAAAGCTATATATAAAAACCTCATAAAAAAGTCAAAAAGACCAGCAGAGTATCTGTTGGAAAAGGTAGAAAATCCTAGGCATGTCCGTATTATTTTGCTGGTCAGAGGAAAGAGAAGAAGAGAGACTTCTCGCCCTGTGCCATTCTAACAGTTAATGGGGACAAAACCAGCTGGGCTTGACTTTTGTCTGTAGTCAGGTGCTAGGTGCACGGCTTTCAATCACAGCAGGGCTATTTGACAGTCACAAAGTTTACAACAATTAAAGACAGTACTATACTGCTAGCATGCCAGTGAGGCCATCGTTCCTAATCAGGAGTCAACAGGAGCCAATCAGGACTAATTAGAGACAATTTTCTCTGCAGCTAGAAGTGTCTCCCAACGGCAATGTCACACCAGCACCCAGCCTTCTTTATGCATAGAGCGTGGACTTGCTTACATTGATTAAAACAGCTCTCTGATCCCTTGTTTGTGCTGATTGATTGGTCCCTTCACACAGCTCCAAAATGTTCTGAAATAAGCTTTATTTTTCATACAAAGGAAACTACAAATTACATGCTTTGTGAGTGTGAATAGAGTTAGGGTCCACAGGCAGGATTTTCCTCCTCTTTGCAATGTGCAAGCACAAAACAGCACAACACTCACCTGTAATTTTAAACATGAAACAATTTTATCAGGTTCTGATGTTTATTTTATTTTACTCTGCTTTTAAAAGTTAATTTAATTGTTAAATTGTGAAAAACTGCTAAAATAGAAAAATAATTCTTGTAAATTCATTTACCTCCCTCTGAACGCAACTTTCTGTTTGACATAGTAATTAATCGTGACAACCTCAACTCAAGTACAGGTTAATTTAAAGGTGTGTTCAAGGCTCCACTCTATTTGTAGGTAGCTGGTGTAACTGGTAACTAAAGCAGCTATGATTTAAACCTCTTTTAAAGACAGTGTTAGCAAAAATTCATTTTACATGCTCAAAATATTATCGGACACGTGGAATTTGCATATTCTGTACTCCATGATCGGCATGTGTGCTTCTGTAAAGAGATAATGGAGCTTATTAGATAAGCACAAGCACACATTCATTATTAATGGGTTTTCTAGTCCAGTTCCTCTCACCACTAACAGGTTCAGATTCTGAACAGTCCACAATATGGCTCTAAAACTGGAGCCATATTGTGTGTGTGTGTGTGTGTGTGTGTGTGTGTGTGTGTGTGTGTGTGTGTGTGCGCGCGCGTGCGTGCATGTGCGTGTGCATGTGCGTGTGCATGTGCGTGTGCATGTTTATGAGCAGAGATTTAGCTGTTTAGCAGATATTTAACCGTTTCCGTTCTTGCACACACATAACTTATAAACTATTGTCCCTCCAGGCTAGTTCTTACTGAGCACACACAGTCTGACTAGCCTATTGGTTAGGCCAGCCAAAGCGTGTATGAGTAGGACAAATAATACTTCAACCCCCTCACAACTCGCACGTGTCTTTTTCGGTTACCCCCTGATGCCCATGGGAGCTCAGCTGTTGCCTGGGAGCTAAAGCCTTTGCCTGCTGCCTGGCACACGTCTGTGTTCTCTCGGGCTGCCATGTAGTGTGCTGGAGCAGAAGTCCCAGCAAATGTCCCAGCAGATGGAGTTATATGTGAGAGAGAGTGCATGTTTGTGTGTGTGTTTTAATTATTATTAATATTTTTACTATTATTTGTAATATTATTTTGCCTTTGACACAGCTGCCAGATAAAGAAAGCATTTCCTTCCCTCAGGCCTGCCAGTGACTTCATGTTCTCCAGCAATTAAGTCTCCTCACATGTTGGCACTACTCTTCAACAGTGGGGGTTCACCCACAGAAAGCTGCAGCCACAGATTTTACAGATCAATATCGATGGAAACAAAAGTGTAACTTGGTGTTCCTGAAACAACACATTTGTTTGTTCTTATTTATCCACTGTATATTTTTGAGATTTGGGAAGGATAACCAACATAAATAGATGGTAGCTTTGGTTGTGGTTCAAAAAAAAAAACTGTGAGAAAGGTTCATACAGTAATTGAGATAGCCTGGCAACATGACTGCTTTTACAACTTAATGAAACAAGTAAAGCTCAACATTCAAGTTTATCAGATCTGTGTTGTCTACAGTGTGGCTTCCAGTGAACTCACAAGAATGCTAAAATCTTTCAGTGTGTTGGCTGTTTTAATTCAATTCAGTTGTATTTATATAGCGCCACATCACAACAACAGTCGCCTCAAGGTGCTTTATATTGTACAGTAGATCGTACAATAATAGATTCAGAGAAAACCCAAAAATCATATGATGCCTATGAGCAAGCACTTTGGCGACAGTGGGAAGGAAAAACTCCCTTTTAACAGGAAGAAACCTCTGGCTGAACCAGGCTCAGGGAGGGGCGGGGCCATTGCTGCGACCGGTTGGGGTGAGAGAAAGAAGACAGGATAAAGACATGCTGTGGAAGAGAGACAGAGATTAATAATACGTATGATTCAATGCAGAGAGGTCCATAGTGAGTGAGAAAGGTGACTGGAAAGGAAAAAATCTCAATGCATCATGGGAATCCCCCAGCAGCCTATGTCTATTGCAGCATAACTACGGGAGGATTCAGGGTCACCTGGTCCAGCCCTAACTATATGCTTTACCAAAAAGGAAAGTTTTAAGCCTAATCTTAAAAGTAGAGATAGTGTCTGTCTCCTGAATCCAAACTGGAAGCTGGTTCCACAGAAGAGGGGCCTGAAAACTGAAGGCTCTGCCTCCCATTCTACTTTTAAATACTCTAGGAACAACAAGTAAGCCTGCAGAGCGAGAGCGAAGTGCTCTAATAGGGTGATATGGTACTACAAGGTCATTAAGATGTAGGGCCTTACTATTTAAGACCTTGTATGTGAAGAGCAGGATTTTGAATTCAATTCTGGATTTGACAGGAAGCCAATGAAGGGAAGCCAATACAGGAGAAATCTGCTCTCTTTTAGGTTTAGTTTTTAGGACTTCCTGATAATAATGAATTACAGTAGTCCAGCCTGGAAGTAATAAATGCATGAACTAGTTTTTCAGCGTCACTCTGAGACAGGATATTTCTAACTTTAGAGATGTTGTGCAAATGGAAGAAAGCAGTCTTACATATTTGTTTAATATGTGCGTTGAAGGACATGTCCTGGTCAAAAATGACTCCAAGGTTCCTCACAGCGTTACTGGAGGCCAAGGTAATGCCATCCAGAGGAAGAATCTGGTTAGATACCATATTTCTAAAATTTTCAGGGCCGAGTACAATAACCTCAGTTTGATCTGAATTAAGAAGCAGAAAGTTAGCGGCCATCCAGGTCTTTATGTCTTTAAGACATTCCCGCAGTTTAACTAATTGGTGTGTGTTATCTGGCTTCATGGACAGATAGAGCTGGGTGTCATCTGCATAGCAGTGAAAATGTATGCTATGTCTTCTAATGATGCTGCCTAAGGGAAGCATGTATAATGTAAACAGAATTGGTCCTAGCACTGAACCCTGTGGAACTCCATAATTAACCTCAGTGTGTGAAGAGGACTCTCCATTTACATGCACAAATTGGAGTCTATTAGATAGATATGATACAAACCACTGCAGTGCAGTACCTGTAATACCTACAGCATGTTCTAATCGCTCTAATAGGATATTATGGTCGACAGTATCGAACGCTCCACTGGGGTCTAGCAGGACAAGCGCAGAGATGAGTCCACTGTCAGAGGCTATAAGAATGTCTTTAATGAATATCAGTGGTACTGAAAGTAGCTGTAGATAATATTACATCTGTGGGATGACTATTGGTATTTTTTTTCTCTAATGATTAAAATTTTATTTGTGAAGAAGTTCATGAAGTCATTACTAGTTAACGTTAAAGGGATGGTTGGTTCAACAGAGCTCTGACTGTTTGTCAGCTTGGCTACAGTGCTGAAGAGAAACCTGGGGTTGTTCTTATTTTCTTCAATCAGTGATGAATAGTAAGATGTTCTGGCTTTGCGGAGAGCTTTCTTATAAAGCAGCAAACTATTTCTCCAGGCTAAATGATGATCCTCTAAATTTGTGACACGCCATTTCCTCTCCAGCTTACGAGTCATCTGCTTTAGGCTACGTGTTTGAGAATTATACCACGGAGTCAGGTACTTCTGATTTGAGGCCTTATTTTTCAGAGGAGCTACAGTATCCAGAGTCGTACGTAGTGAGGAGGTGAAATTATTAACAAGATAATCGACCTCTGTTGGAGTAGTGTTCAGGTAGCTGCTCTGCTCTGTGTTGGTACAGGGCATTGAAGATGATAACAGTGGGTGGATTATATTCTTAAACTTAGTTACAGCGCTTTCAGAAAGACGTCTACTGTGATAAAGTCTACTCTCCACTGCTGTGTAATCAATTATTGTAAATGTAAATGTTGTCAGGAAATGATCAGACAGGAGAGGGTTTTCAGGAAACACTGTTAAATGTTCAGTTTCTATGCCATATGTTAAAACAAGATCTAGAGTGTGATTAAAGTGGTGGGTGGGTTCTTTTACATTTTGAGAGAAGCCAATTGAGTCTAATAACAGATTAAATGCCATGTTGAGGCTTTCTTTTCGTAAGAAAAGCAACTGCAGTCTGAATTTGCAAAGGTTATCGCATTTAGGTTAAAGTGAAACATCTCTGTCATGATAGGAATAGTCTTTTCTGGATTAACTGTCTAATCCAACCCAATATCAAAGCAGAGCATGTAATAAACATGCTGGTCCACCCTGTCCATTTCATACTTTCCCTGTCCAAAGTGAAAAATGGGCATTTAAGCAGATGTTGCAGTACCAGCAGGGGGAGATAATATATTTAAAGCCACAAAGTCGCTAGTGACCAAAGGAGGAATTAAATGCATTCCAGGGTGCGTCTATGCCAGAAGCATTTAAGCTAGATGGCTAATTTGTATTTACATGTAAATGTGTTAATAATATATATTTAAACGCTTTCCCCTGATTATTTTCATGTTGGCTTGAAAAAAAAAAGTGTCCCTCTGCTGGTGCTGCAACTTGCAACTGATCTTTTCCTAAGTTTAACCAAACGTTGAATGAAATCCAGTGAAACTGAAATGTAAAATTACTGCAAAGGAAAGATTCAACCTCAAAGACTATAAGCCTGGCAACCTGAGCTGTGAACAACCCTACACACCAAGCAGCCAGTTCAAGAGAGTTACATTTGGAAGACACACTTTCCAGTTTAGTTTCAGGTGCAAATATAGAAAGAATGAAATCACAATTATTGTTGTAATTAATGTTGAAAATAGCATTTTATGCAATGAAATGGGGGGTGGGGGTTACAAAAACGTCCTAAAAAGGTTTGCAAGAGTTTGAGAAGCACATTTGTGTAGCAGCCCAGAAACTATCAAGCCATGTGAGAGTTTTTTAGTTCTCCAAGTGAAATTTATTTTAAAAAATGTTATTATTTTTCCCAGAGTGATGACAGTGTCACTAATGTTGCTATAGTCTCCTGCGATTCCAGGAATCAGTTTGGTGTCAGACAAAAATATACAAAGACCATGGACAGTATTTTGTATTTGAGCTTATAGTGTGTGTGTGTGTGTGTGTGTGTGTGTGTGTGTTGCACTTTTTAACAGAAAATTAGCTTTGGTTTCAACTTTACATATCTGTCTGAGCATGTGCATGATTGTTGTTCTGTGTGCACAGTTGTGTTTGCATGTATCTGTGGGTTTGTGTCTAACAGTGTGAGAGACAGAGTACATAGCTGAGTAGTCATGTAGGCCAGCCCCACTGTAAGTGCTCTGGGGGCTGGAGGAGTGGAGGCAGCGTGGCTGATCTGCATTCTATAGAAAAAGCCATTGTGCTAGCAGAGACTGAGACATTCAGCCTGTCTCATTGGCCTGGACTAAAGTGGGGTGGAACAATCCAGAACAGGGATCCAGCACCTCCAGTTAGTGAGCATTAAATCTGTTAGGCAGGTTAATCCATATTACTGTCTGTGTGAATGGGTAAATCTTCATGTGCTGCAGCCTGGTGTTTCTTTCAGTGATGGCATTGAGATACTTGCTCAATATTAAGAGCATAACAAACAGCTCAATTACAACCTCAAAAAAATCATTTTTCCTGCTTAACCCTGTGATGCACTCAAGGTGAAGTTGTAAAGTTGCATTCAAGGTACTTTGGTGTCTTGCTGGAGATACAGAGCTGAACATAAATTATCTTTTTTTTAAGTGATGGGTCATTTCAGTAGCAACTTTCCAAACAGCTCAATAAATTAAAAGACATGCAAGCAATTTTTATACAGTTCATCACAAAATGTGTCCACTAGTTAAATGTACAAGTGAAGTATACTCAGTATACTTTGTATGCTATACTATAAGTATACTATAATAAGTATACTATACTTTTGTGTCATTCAAAGGTTGTATGAAAAGATGTGATAGACAGTTTATTGTAGGCTAAATTGGTTGGTTTGCAGTAGTGTGGTGCAGTTTACAGTGATGCATATTGTTGGACTGTACGGAGCAAAATGTAACATTTATGATAGGTTACTTCAAGGAGAGCAGACATTGATTTAAACTAAAAGTAAAGATGATGATACAGAATTGATTCTCTCACCAAATTTGACCTTTTATACGTCTTAAAAATTAACCCATTCAACAGTCATATGGATTAACCTGCCTAAGAGATTGAATTGCTCACTAACAGGAGGTGCTGGATCCCTGCACGTTTTAAGTGCTACATCCAGATGAACAGAATGAACTTTTTGGGATTTCCATATCTGGATGATTGAGCATGCATCAACATTGTTTACTGCTACACCGTTGGAGGTCCCTAAGTTTGTTCTTAGAGTTCCTCCCATATGCCAAATCCCATGTTAATCCTTGTCTGTACCTCTGTTTCTTTCCTAATGCAGATCCAGATGATACCTCGACATTTGTAACTGGCATTGCTCTGTACAGAAACCTGGGCAGCATTCTCAATCTGCAGAGGTAGGACTTCTCAAGGCTGCTTCTGAAAGAAGGTGGATTTGGGGAGGTGGATTTCAGACAGGGAATTTGATAATGGGTTTGCATGAATGCAACAGAATGTTTTATACCAACGAACCAGGGCTACTGGGTTTCACAAAAAAAAAGACTTTCCATGTGTTAGTATAGATATGACTTTGTGATAGAGGTTGTGGTGGCACAGAAGTTGTCATGAAATCCATTCATCTCAGAATTCCTTTTTTTTTTGTTTTATCTGTCTTTTCTTATTCCTGGAGTTTTTGGTTGTATGTAATGGTTTTGTTCAGCATATTCATTTTGTAGTTATCATGAAGGCAGAAAATAATGATTATTAATAAATAATAATTATCAGTTAATGAAAAATGCTTATTTAGCCTAGGGTCAGAATGGGTCTCCATGCGCATTACTATGGGATTTTGTTTTTTCTTTAGGGAACACTTACATTTGATTTAAATGAGTCTGTCAGTGAAGTCACTTGAAGACATGCACTGGACTTTGTATCCAAATTTTTTTTGTTATACTACTAGTGTTTCTAGGGGTGTTAAGTGGGTTTGTCTGTTCACCACTTTGTTATAGACTAAAGACATATCCAAATTCATGTAAAAAAAAAAACCCCAAACATTTAAAGTTAAAAATTCTCAGCAATCTTCTGTTTGTTTTTTTCATTCTTCAACATATAGATTTAGGGTTCAGGTTAAGGTGTTAAGACCACATAGGCTTAACAGAAAAGGGTCAGGTTATTAGCAGTGATGGAGATTGGACTCTGTGTATGATAATTTTTCTCAGTTTCTACCTGTTAAGGCACAAATCAAATCCTGGAATATTCCAGCTAAAACGGGCTCTGCAGAGTTTGATTTAGTTTACGGAACTCTGGTATGGAAGAGGCAGAAAGACACTCATTGCATTAATTGCACCATAATTTTCTTTCATACTGTGATGCAAACACATAGCTATTTCAGTGAAACATCCTTGACACAAGTTACCCACGTGGCCAAATTCCCTGAAGGGAAATTTGCCAGTAAAGAATAATAGCTTCTCTGGCCACTAAACACTGCAACAGTGTGGAGGATAAATGGTTAATTTATCTCAGGTGTCATACACTGAGCGGTAAGGTAACAACAGAATCAAGTGGAATTAAACATTTGTCTGAAGTCAGTTCTGTCCTTAATAGAGTTAGTCCAATCTTCAAAAGTTATAAGATAAACTCTCCTAGTATATGTTGCTAGAACTCCCTATCAAGAATTCCTCGGGTCAGCGATGGCCAGTAAAGCTTAAGTTATCAAAAGTGTAGAAAGGTATTCTGAATTAATCCAACTGCTTTAGTATTATAGCCACGCAGTGCACACACACCATTTAACAACAATGCTCAAGATGTTTAACCATGTTCCAATGCAGTAAAACTGTGCTGCCAGGCCTTTTAGCATCAGCTGCAACAGTAAGCACTTCTAGCTAAATGAATGCAAGGAATAAATGTAGGAGTACTATTCTCGCAGTGGGTGGCCCCATGTACGTCTTGTTTTTGGGGTAAAGGCATATCTTGGGGGGAAGTTGCAGTTGCTGGTAGCATGATGATTTACATTTGTTTTAATAGAAACAGCCTGCAGTAACGTTGAGAAGGAGTAATGTATTATGATAATACGCTAAAAACACATGAATTGATAAAATAAGAGAAAAATCAAGCAGACCCTCACCATCTGAGATCTATATTTCCGCTCTTCATCACTCTTCTTTTTCTCCCAATTTTATCTTTGTCTCTACTCCTTTTCTGTTTTTGATGCCTCTCTAAAAGAAAATGAGAGAAGTTTGAAGCGAGAGACTAGGTGACACAAAAGTTTAAGATGAGTGATTGTGTTTTCAAATGGTGAGAGGGTGATTGTGTGTTGTGGATACAGTGATGATGTGAATAATCAGGAAACAGAGCACGGGCTGTTGAACATGATTGGCCAACTGGAAGCTTTCGATGTCAGTTCTACCAGTAGCTATTCACTTTTTTCTGATTGTCTGATTCCACATGATTGATAGTAGCTATGGAAAAACAGAAATAGCAATGCATACTAAGCAGGGATACAGAATTTAAAATAAAATGTCTCAAATGTTATAAGATACTGATAGACAATGTACTTCAGTTACTGGAAAAGAAGGATTACTGGATCCATTTGTTCTGAAGTAGAGCACAAAGATTCTGGCAAGTGGCTGTAAAACGACTGAAGCAGAAATGTGGTACTTATCATCCTGCTGATTAAGAAATCATGACTGGTCTGGATCTCATAAAAAATACAACTGAACACAAACTATCAGTATTTAAATGAACTCTAAGTGGCCTAGCTTTTTGTGGCAGCTACATAATATTTGCTAAACTAAGGACAATGTCAATATGTCCTTTCAAATTTCATTTGAACAACAGCCTTCAATATGACTTTGTCATCTGTGGATGCCATTATTGGCAGCATATTCCCCAAGTGGCCTTAAAGATATCAGGACTGTGAACTTAATCAGGATCAAGGACATCATTTTAGCTAGCTTAAAGTCAAGTGTCATTTGATGTTCGATGAAATCAAAGAACTGGAGTCAGTAAGACCAGTGATCTTCCAGATAGCAATTCACCCGTTTGTCTATGCTAAATTAGTTTTCTCAATTTTCAGTGTTGAAATGCACTTCTGTGTTTGTAGGGCTATGTTTCCTCCATACATCTATTTATATTTTGTTTGTCCAGACATTCCGAGGAATCTTCTGCCCTCTGTCACACCCACTTTGGGATGAATTAGATGAATTACATGCATTCATGTGTAGCATCTCCCAGTTGTATTAGCTTTAATTTCCAGGGTTTTGTTTTGTTTTATGTATATTAAATTAGTTGTCAGTTTACCACTTTTATAATGAAATATTTTTATAGAAGAATCCATTTCATATATTAGATACTTCAGACAAAACATTGGTGTGCTTTCATCTACATCTGAGTATCTTGAAATTTTGGGTGCATTTCCACTGCAGTATAGATTGTCAGTTAAAGGTGACAGTGCTGCCTTTTCTCTTCTTGTAGAAACAGCACAGTCCTCAATTCCAAGGTATTGTCAGTGACCATCAAGCCCACCCCTGCTTCCCTCACTGTTCCATTTGTGGTTGAGTTCTCTCACCTTTATAACGTGAGTAAAAAAATCAACTTTTTACAGCTATAAAGCTGCTGCAACTGATCCTCTTTCATAACCATGTGGTTTCTCTGTTCTCCATTTATGTAGGGCACCACCAACCACACCTGTATATCCTGGGATGAGAGTGACAGGTAAGGCCCATGATATTTCTGATATGACATTTGACAGCACACACAGACGTATTAATTAATATTAATCAAATAATAATTAAATATTAATTAATTCTTTGTGGCATGGATTCAGTGGCGTGTAGGACATTTCAGATGTCATGCAATTTAATTCCTGAGAGATTTGGGGCCATGTTGAAATTAGAGCATTAGGCAGTTGCTGAAGATTTTCAGCTGCACATCCATGATGCATTCCACCACAACCAAAGATGCTCTATGATCTAGTTACTGTGGAGGCTATCTGAGAACAGTGAACTCACCGTTCTGTTCAAGAAACCAGTTTGAGACGATTTAGCTTTGTAGCCCCAGTTTGCTTCGTGGCATCTGGTGTTGCTCATCTGCTTCAGGGTTTTACATGCATCAGAGATGCTCTTATGCATATCTTTGTTGTAATGAGTGGTTATTATTGCCTTCTTTCCAGCTCAAAGCAGTCTGTCCCTTCTGATTTGATCTCTGACATCAAAAAGCCATTTTTCAGCAGAAACTAACACTCATTGGATACTACCCCAGTAGATAAGCAGTTTCTGAAATAATCAGACCAGCCCTCTGGCACCAACAACCATACCATATTCAATGTCACCTGAATCGCCCTTCTTGGTTTGAACTCCCACAGATCTATAGGCCTAAATTCAGAGTCCATGCTCTGAGATACTTGTGTAAAGAAGCAGCTGAACAGGTGTACTTAACACATTGGCTGGTTATTGTATGTATACACCTATATATGTGAATATTTTTTATGGTGAAGCTTTAAGATAATCTGAAGCTAAAGAAGAAGAATATCCATCCATCCCCCCCCCCTCACCCAAGGGAGGTACTCTGGGGAAATAATGACCAAAATTAACAATTATGTCATTATTTACTAAGATCTTTGTTTTGTTTTTTTAATGTTATTCTGTGATTGCTCAGGTCTTTTCACTAACCACACGGACCCTCTGTTTCCATTTCTTTGACACATTTTACCACAGCTAACAGTGACAAGTTATCATAAATTTTACTATATTTCTGAAAATCTCTACTGAAAAAAATATACTCCAACTTTTAATCCATATCTGGGAAACGTAGGCTATGGTGAATGATTTAGAGCCCAGAATGTGAACGTTGCGCATTGTTTGCATATTATTATTATTATTAAAAAATAATTTAAAAAAAACAAACTGCATCACCCAGTTACAAGCTATGCCATGTATTAAAATCAGACCCGCATGCATAGTAATACATGGCACCTAAGTCAAGTCATTAGAGACGCCATGCTCCCTCTGAAGTCCTTTGGCTAGGCACAGTGTTTTTAATCTTGACAAAATCCGTGAGCTGCTCCCCAGTGGAAGGTGCTGAGTATGCTGGACAGCTTGGTTGCTCTTGTCTGGGACAACATTAACCCAGTGCTATCACTGCTACGACACTGATGTAGCGTGTGGAAAATTAAAAGTGTCGCTCACTGCTTTCCTCCCTCTCGCAACCCACGCACAGTTATCAACATGAACGATAGTGAGCAGCTCAGAGTCTACTGAGAGAGGAGAGAGTGTGGAGGAAAGAGAACGAATAAAAGATACATATTGAACAGTTCGGTTTTACAGCCTCTACGGGCAGATTCAAAGCAGTACTCATTTGTTCCTTGTCTTAAGTGCCCTATTTGTATAAGACTGGAAAATACAAAGAAACTATGTGAGCCGGATGCGGACAGGGAGGAGGAAAGAGTCGAACATTTTGTAGCCTTATTGCAATGCAGGTTTGGATATTTGCATTTAGATGGGTGTATAAACTTGTGTTACAGAGACAGAGAGCAGAACATTCATCGCCTCAGTCAAGGGATAAAAATAATTTTGGTTTGGTGTGTAGAAACCTGGGGCAAAATAAACACGAAAGCACACGCAGATTATTTTGCCAAGTCTTATTCCCAAACCGATTTTAAAGGAAAGTATACATGTTAATATGACGGTATTTTGCAATAATTTTCTGAACAGCTTCTTAAATTGATTATTTCCCCTGCCAAAAAAAGACATTTTCAGTTCATGGAAACAACTTTTCTTATTAAAATAATCCTGCTTCTTTCTCTAAATAATTGTATTTTTATGCACGAAAGTCAGTGCCTTCTGTGCAGAATTTCTGTTCCCAGTTTTCACACAGCCCTGAAACTAAATTTGTTTAGACCAAATTCTTATGTTATGAATGCAAGCTTTAATGTGATAAATAGTGGTACATTTTTATCTGTCTCAAAACCAGCATCTATAAGAGTTTTATTTTGACCAAACTGATCATAATCACCTCGTAGATATCGCCATATTCAGCAAGCTTAAATGACGACAGAGACAAAAGCAGGAAGGACAAAAGAATCCAATCTTGTGGTGTTTGGGTGCGGGGTTGGGGGAAGAGACGTTCTATGCGAAATTAAAATCTATCTAGGACAGGAGCTATGATTAATGACTTAATATTTGGGAGAGAAATTGGAATATGAGGAGACGTCCTTGTCATGTTGATAAGAGCATTGAAGCTGCCTGGGCCTTCACTTGCATCAGGCTTCAATCTCCTGGAATCAATAACAAGAACATCAGCAGTCTGTTTCCCTGTCTCACACATGTTGGCATTAATACTACTTTGTTTATAGTATACGTTTTCCTGATGTGCTATAAATACTAAATATTAATTGGCATCAGAATAATATTGCCGTGAATGGCAGCTCAGACACTCTGCCAGTGATACACACTGTTCACTGTATTCTCCTGTTTGTATAACTTTTCTATAAAGTGGAGTGGGGCAGGTGGACTTTCAAAAAAAAACTGAGCATCTTCTTTGTCAATTAAAATTATTTTTTTCTTTGTTCTTTGGCTTTCAAGACCCTGGAGAGCATTTAATTAAAAATGAAAAGGCATTACTTATTCTCTTATTGCAATATCGCCATGCTTATTGTTATAATGTTATTTTCTAGGGGAAGGATAAGAGTTAAAAGGTTGTTGGACCTCAGAGGGTTGAATAGGCTGGCCAACTGGAAGCGTACAAAAAAGGCATTGAGGAAGATACAAGTTTATCTGTCTGTATCTGAAAGCCCCACAGGATCTTTGCTCAGGCATTCTCTACCAATCTAACGAGCATATCCCATTTTGATCTCAGCACTTCCAAGCTACTCTACTATGCCAGACGCTTGGTTATGGCATTCCATTTATGGCCCGCCTGCTCCAAACTTGCGTCTTATCGTTATGTGTGAGATTGTCCCAGGGGCATCTTTGCACCGCATTCACCTGGGGTTCTGGTGTGGTAGATCCCAGCCTCTATGATTTTTGTGCTCAGAGCTTGTTCCTTTGATGCATGATTAGTGGCTCAGCTATATTTCAGTCCACCTTTGTCTAGTCACTAGTAGGATTTCTCAATATCAGCCACTTCTTCTGTCTGCCGGTGCTAAATACTGTGCAGGGGCCAGTCCTTCTATGATGGTTCCTCTTCTCTTTTTGGTTTCTGCTGCCTGAGATATTCATTAAGTATATTGTCTTGATGTAAGTGGCTTCCTATCTCTTCTTTTGGCCAGCTTATTATCCCAGCAAGGTATCTCATCACCGGCCTCTTCATGGTTCCCATTTGCCTATGGGATTCCCAGGTATCTGTAGCTGTCATCAATGTCTCCAGTGTTTCCTTCGGGTATTGCAATCCCCTCAGTTCTGACTACCTTCCCTGTCTTTGTTGCCATACGACTACACTTCTCCAGTCCCAGTGACATTCCCTTCTGTAGATCCTAGTGGATCAGTGAAGGTGACTGATGATTGCTCTATTCCGCAGTTGGTATCCATAGCCAGGCTTGTCAGTGATTTCACTGAGGGGCTTCAGGCCATTATAGAAAAGCAATGGGAACAGAGCATCCTTTTGGTAGATCTGCACTTGACAGTGACTTTTGCAACTGGCCAAAGTTGGCCTTTAGTGTTTTTTGCCACATCCCCATGAGTTCTTGATAAAGGCTCTTAGGGTCATGTTGATCTTTTATAATTCTAGGCATTGCATGAGTCATAGGCTCTTTTTTTTAGTCAATCC
The DNA here is from genome assembly GCF_900408965.1 of Simochromis diagramma. Classification (NCBI taxonomy): domain Eukaryota; kingdom Metazoa; phylum Chordata; class Actinopteri; order Cichliformes; family Cichlidae; genus Simochromis; species Simochromis diagramma. The sequence continues at coordinate 235,898 of NW_024387372.1, forward strand.
AGGCAGTGCACAGGGGACAGAGAGAGAGATTTATCTACAAGGAAACTGTCTTTCGTAGGGTTATGTGTTATTGTGTGCCACACAGTAAGCTTATTTCCTGAGCGTTTTCTGACAGTCAGAACTTCATCCCACATGTGAATGTTGTGGGTTTCAATTGGCTAGTTAGAAGTTTGCAGAGGCGTTGAGTGAGAAGTGTATTTTCACTGTCAACCAGATTTAGAGGAAACATCTTTTTCAAGATATCTTTGCAATGACCTGTGAAGGCAGCTTTCCAGCTTTTTTTTTTTTTCCTGTTGTTGTTGTCCCACCAAATCTCAAATTTTGCTTTGAGAAGTCAACAGTCATTCAGTGTCTTTTCACAGAAGTTTTGCCTGAGAGGGAAATAGGTTGAAAAAAAAACATGTGTCTAGTAGTCTATATAGTCTATAGTCTAGCTAGATTATTTGTCCAGTAGTTATTATTTCTCTGCTAACACATTCTCCATTTCTCCATAAAATATGGAAATTATTTTCTGTGCTGAAAAAAAGGAAATGTAACCAGAAACTAGACTGGTGCCTATATCTGACCAGACTGGAACTGAAAACAAAACTAAACAGCTAATAGTCTGAAGATTTTTGGAATGAAAGAGCATTTTATGTTTGAATTGTGCAATATATCCAAAAAACAAAACAAAACAAAAAAAAACAAAACAAAAAACTTTAGCTTTACCTTCAAACATTCACAGCAACACAGGAGAAAATTTTTTTTTTCTTTTTCTTTTTTAAATCAGAGGAAAGAGCTTTTAGTGTGTTGGCTAAACATTGTTTACCAGACTCTAGCCAATAAACACTAACCTTGCTTTTGACCATACAAATCAACCTTGCCGTCTCAGTTAATTTACAGAGTTGATGCTGATGTTGAGCAGCTGCCTCAATTCATCAGAGATGTTGGGCTGGAGTTTTCATCAATTACTGTAATACAAGGGAAGGTGAAGATTAGTGGATAGGGGTAGGGGGCATATTTATTTACATGTGTCTCTGAATAGAAAGAGATTGCATTACAGGGAACACACTGTTGTGTTTATAGTCAGAACATGCTAATCAAGCGTGTTCTAAGCATGCCAGCCTGTGTATGGCATGTATATGGTCTGTATAGATTATCATCATCATCATTTATTTATATAGCACTTTAAAAACACACCTGGTAGACGAAAGTGCTGTACATTACTAATATGCACATAGTAATAAAACCAGACATAGCAATAAAATAAAAAAAAAATAAAAAAAAACGTTAGTTACCCACAGAGTTAAAAGCCAGGGAATAAAAATAGGTTTTTAATAAAGACTTAAAAACTGGCACTGATGTAGCCTGTCTAATATGGAGAGGAAGGTTATTCCAAAGCATCGGCGCTGCAACAGAGAAGTTTCAGATTAGATCTTTTACTTCTTAAATTTTTATTAATTGGCCACTTAAGGCACCACAACAAGGTACAACCACAAATGTTATTGACACCAGATCCAGTTGTTATGTGAACATATCAACAAGAAGTAGCCTGAAGACACAGATGTAACCTAAACCATTTTGAAGCTCTGTGTTGTAATCTGCACTGCTATCTGATATGCAGCTCCCAAGAAATGTAAATGCACATTGTGTCAACGTGGCTGTACAGGTATAAACATTAGCAATGACACTGCCGTCTGTGCAGATCCCAGAGTTGTATTTTTTTTTGTCATATATCACAAATGTTTTTTTCCTATTATTCAGTTTTTAAAACCTTGTTATTCTTCATAATGTCACGTTATTGTTTTCTGTTTCTGACTGTTAATCCAGTCAGAAGTACCCAGTTTTGCCTATTCACTTTTAATAAATGGAAGTATTTAATTTTCAAATTTTTGCCATGGCTCCTCAGTTAAAGTATTATGCAGTATCAATAGGGGTAAGGACGCTCTGTCAGGTATTTTGAAGAATGACTCCATTGCTGCATTCATCATGGTGATGTGGAACATCCCAGCCTGGAAGTTATCAGAACATTGGAAACACCACCAGATCTACCTGAGACAGTTGGGGTGTACCCTGGTTACGCCACGCATGAAAAGGAGAGTTGATGCTGCTACATTGTTAGCCCTAATCCAATCACCAATGACCTCCTGGGAGTGAGGAAAACTCTCCTTGCTTATGTGACTGTCTAATACTCTGCTGGACAACCTACTTGAAGTGTTATTGTTACCTTTGGTACTGAAACAAATACAGCAAGGTAACAACTGTTTGTTCCTCCGTTCACAGCCAGTATGCCCCGAGTATAGCATGGAGCACAGTTGTGTGCTATAAGTGCCTGTAGTTTATACTTAGCTTTAGTTGGTTTTAGTTATTTCCAGTCCCACTGCAATTGTAGTGAGAGTTTGATTGGCATTGCAACCAAGAAGTCTAATTTTTTCCTGGTGGCTGACAATCTCTATTGTCTTGGCAATCAGGAAACAAAGAAAATAATATGGAACGGTTACAGCCTATGATAGCTTAGTCCTCAGAGGTTTAAGCTAATGTATCCACTGCTGAGAAAAATGCCCTACCTTCCTAATTTCTTATTCTGTTCCATAGTTGTCACACACACGTGTTTCAAATCATCAAACAAATTTTAATATTAGACAAATACAACCTGAGTATGTACAAAACATAATTTTCTAATTATTTGATTCATCAAGGGAAAATAGCTATTTGAAGCTATCTGATGTAGTGTGAAAAAGTAACTGCCCTTTTACCTATCAACTGGTTGTTGATGGTTCTTGTGAGCAACAAGAACTATAGTCAAGCATAGTCAACTATAGTGAACTGTCAATGAAATTGAACTCAGCTCTCCAAATAATGTAGTAAATCACAGGTAAATTTAATTAAATGTAGCAAATCAATTCCATTGTACCAAGGGAGCAATTACTTTTTCTCCCAGAGCCAATTAGGTTGGAACTTGCAGGACCTGTGATAAACTTTCCAGCAAATGACTGAAGACATTACCAGTGAGAGTGAAGAACACCATTAATTTACATATGCCTAGCTAGTAGATACAGTAGAAGGTCACCTGGCTGAACTGGAGCCAGGAATGTCTGCGAATGACCAGCTGGCACCTTCAAAGTGATCCATCCAAGTTGTACACAACTTTGGAAACCCTCATTCATCTACTGTCTTGTGTTGCTCGCACATTAGCCTCCAGAACAGCTTAATTTTGCATAGAATGGAATCTAGTATGGACTGAGATCTGGTATCTGTGACAATCACAGATTTGTCTTCCTTTAATGAGTCAACTGTACAATAAATATTCCACAAAAAAAAGAGAGAGAGAAACAAGGCTGCATTTTGGCCACATGCTAAATGCGCACAGTTAAAGAGAGATGTTTAAAATCAGAAATAAACTCTCTCGCAGACATTTGTGGCTTACAGTGTGTCTGTTATTGTATGGCAAATAGGTATGCTGAATAAATTCCAATAAAGTGAAAGGACAAATGAGAGTGAGAGTGAGAGAGAGAGAGAGAGAGTGTGTGTGTGTGTGTGTGTGTTTGTTTGTTTATGTGTTAGCTTCAGGAGGTGACTCAGTGCTGACATTAGCACATCACCTCTAACAGAAATCCAATATATTAGGAATGAGTGCAGTTTCTTTGTGCAGATGATGTGATTAAGTCTTTCTGTGAGCCGCACCATGGCCTGCGGACAGTTTTGCCCCCACTGTCTAATTGGATAATTTAGGTGCTGGTCCAGCAGCCCTGCATGGAACAGTGTCCTCTGCCAAGAACTGGCCACATGGATAGTAAGGTGAATGCCAGCATTAAGAAAATATAGTGTGTTTTTACAAGGATGATCTATGGAGGAGCAAAATTTGGTTCTGGACAGTTCAGCAAATAGCTACATTTTTAAAATGTCTACATGACAAATAATATTACTTTATTTATGCCCTAAAGTAGGTGCCTGAACACCAGACCTAATGGTGTTGCAAGTATTTAAGGGTTGCCACAATTAGGTCTAGTGTAAGGGTTATTTTAGTTCTACTGAATGCAGCTGAATGCACATGGGGGTACATGACAAACAGTGAAAATATGATGATGATGATAACATTTGGTTTGTCTCACAATTGTATGTTTGTTTTCATTATTACTGAATGAGGAAGATGTGTTTGTATATAAACACAATGGCTCGTTGTTAGGCACACTTTAATGTTAAAGTGATTACATCACACTCTTCCACTTCTTCTCTAACCTCCTCATTTGCCTGTTTCACAGTGGCATCTCTGGCCTAAAGGAGTAATAGCAACCATAGAAGCACAGTATATTCAGATTCAGTCTACATAAGCTTGTACACACAACAGAAGCCGTGGTTTTGAGAATTCTATTTCACAAGGAAAGGCAGAGCTACCACCAAGTGACAAAAGCCCAGTTTCAGTATGAGGGATAAGCAACTTATATCTATGGGAACTTTTCAGCTACGCAATCATCTGTCAGAACATGTGTCGAAAAGATGAGATCAGCATTATTTAGGACTAATTTAACTCCCAGTTATACTGTGATTAAGACAATCTTTTCCTAAGCAATGCAACAAATTAACAGGTTATCACATTAAACCACAATTTACCTAAGCACAATCAACATCCATCAGCATCTTCTCAGGAAAAAATACATTTATAATATAACTGGGTGTTAAGTCACACATTGAAAGTAGTCCTGATCACATTTTGTGGACACATGCTGTGCCAGCTATTGTGCCTTATTGTGTACACCGGATCTGACAAGGAAAGAAAACAAACACGGGGGACAGTGACAGTCAGCTGGTCATCCTGGTGAACCACCAGTGAACCTGACTCAAACACTCTCCTCCACACGGTCCCCATTTATAAAGTTCTCCGCAAACAAAAACATTACTGCTAACTAGTGGCTTTTCCCCTTTCAGAGTAGCTAGGCAACACTGAAGAACCACTTTTTGCTTGGGGGGAAAAAAAGTGAAACTGAACAATCTTTCCTCAGTTTTTAACATAAAAACTTTTTGCTGCAACACCAAAGTGATCCCCACAAACTCCTTTTTAATATCAACTTCCTTGTTTGCCATTTAGTTGCCACTAACCAACCCAGTGATGTCATATTCTGTACTCACACAAAATGGTGCTACTTGTGCTCTAATAACTGTAACTTAAAACACTTATTTTTTTTTAAATCCAGCTTTAACCTCCTAAGACCCAAACTCTTTCATGGCGTGCATTTTTTATTTCTCTTTGATATTTGGGCTGATTGGGACCTGATGAATGTAAAAACAAAGAATTACCTGATTTTTTTTTTTTTTACCTGATCTTTGTTTCTGATAAAAATGACATCCACATATGAGGACATTCACTTTAAATTTATAAATTTAAATACAAAGAAATGAACAGTTTCTAATATTTATGGTACTTTTATTTCATTGGGGAGAGAATATCAACTCAAAGTAAAACCAAAAAAACACATTACATGTAAGTTCTAAATTGATTTGTATGCTATTGAGTGAAATTAGTATTTAATCCTCAAGGAAAACATGACTTAGTTGGCAGGTTTTCAGGAGGGATTTTGGCCTTTCTTTACAGAAATGCTACATGGAATGTTAAGAGGTAAAAAAAAAAAGAAAAGAAAAATAACTTAAACAATCAATAATTATTGATATTGGTCTCAATTTATTTTCTGCCAATTGACAGCTGTAGTTTGGTGCTTGGTTTCCGTTCATCATTCTTAACATTCAGCTGCTTTTTCATCAGTTTGACTGTGTCTAAATTTCTGTGTGCACTGAAGCAGAGTAACATAAGGCTGGGCTTTGTCAGGAGCCTGGTCAAATGGAGTTTTGCTATCTAATTACCAGAGATGTCAAATTATGAAACCGTGAAGCTAGAGTGTGTCAGACTGCTTTGATTTGACCAGCAAAACATCAGCCTTTTGACACTACTAGCATGTTCAAAATGAAAAATAAGTGGGTTGAGCTTGTGTGCCTCCCTATCCAACACGAGTGAGAACGTGTTGCCCTATCCTTCCCTGTGACATCATACAGAACCAAGAGTATAACTGTTAGAAACAGTGTTTGCAGTAGAAGAAACTTTAGATGTCAACAAATCAATAATCTGATACAGTCTTAAAAAGATGGAATTAACTGGTCAACTCAGCAACACTAAAAGGCCCAGACACGAGAAAACTAAAGTGGATGATCACAGAATTCTTTCCAAGTTAAAATAACCCCTCCCACAACATTTAACCAAGTCAAGTCCACTCTCGAAGAGGTAAGTGTGTCATCAAAGTATTTAGTTAAGACACTTTCATCCTTTCAGGAATGTAAATACAGAGGTGTATATTAGACTTCACCTGAAAACATCTAAAAGAGCTCTGAAGAGCAAATCTCTTATATATTAAACCAAGATTTATTTGTAACAGAATGATAGGAGGAGAAAAATAGGGAGAGGAACAGCTCATGATCTGAAGCATACCATTATATTCTGTCAAACAAGGTGCAGGTAACATTATGCCATGGCCATTTTATGGTTGCTGTTGGATAAAAGTCCCTAACTTTTACTGCTAATGTGACTCTCAGGCTTGGTGCTTCAAATTGCGAATAGATGTTGACCCAAACCATACTGCTGAGCAACCCAAGAACCATTACAGGATTAAAAAGGATGGCAGAGCAACCCACAAACAAGCTGCTAAAAAAATAACTGATATATTTTAAGTTCACATTTAGAATAAATTTATTCCCAACACTTACACCAATGCCACTCTTTGCATATTTTTGCAGTATGATAGAATAACATATACATTTCTGTTTTTATGCTAGTGTAAAAAAATTACTCTTGGTGTGCCCACGTGTACTCTATATCAGCTATTCCACATTAAAATACTTCGTCGCTACTACTTTACTGGCCCTTTTCCACAGCAGGCACTCTGAACAGCCATGGCAGGAAATAAGCAGGTGTAACTGATATACATGTAATGGTCAGTTTTCTTTCGTTATTTTTCTTTCTGCTTTGATCCGCTGTCAACTGTGAAGAGCTGTGACTCATTAATGTTACTGGGTTATGTTATGTTACAAAAGATGCAGTGGTATTGATCACTGGGCCAGATTTCCATGATAGTGGCACTGCTTTCTGCTCATGCTTTGGTGTACTTTTTAATAACAGGCTTTCAAATTGTATTATCAAACAATAGGGCCAGAAAAAAACAAAAAACAAAACATTAACGCAGCAGGCATTCACTGTAGACAGGAATGAGCCGCAATATAACTTAATACAAACGTATTTCACGTTAGGTATTAAAATAATTCCAGTTGTTTCCAAACTTGCCACTGATCCACCGTCATAGGGCACTGATCGCTGTATTAATTAACAGCGATCTTGATCAACACGCCATGTTTCCATGTTTGCAGCGCTGCTTTCCCAGCATGCACCAGTTTCCCATCAGAAATTGCATAATTTGTTGCCTCTTTTTTATATGAGGCATGCATGGGAATTTTAACATTATGATAAAAAAAATTACATTAAATAAAGAACTCTACTGTATATACATTGTGCATAGTACATATAGCACAATATTGTAATGGCTAATATTTAGCTCACTTGAAACAACACGTCACTATTAATATTATTATTATTATTATTTTTAATAATAATAATGATAATAATAATGACAACGATAATAATAATGATAATGATCCCGAGTGGTTCAGATGTGAGTGTTGGCAGTGTGTTTCTGTAATGTGTCCGGGCTGAGAGCTGCAGCACGCCGCCTTGTAGCGCCTCATCGTCGCCTCCAGTCCGCTGTGTGCGCGTGCCTGCTGCAGCGGCAGAGATGTAAAGTGGATTAAAGAGCCGGGATAACGCGGTGGGATTTGAACCGCCGTTTTTTCTTTTTCCTTTGCTTTCTTTAATTTGCCGGGGCTCTCTTATATTCACCGCATCGCTTTTCTCTTTGTGCTTGTGTGTGTGTCTCTCTCTGTGTGTACGTGTGTGTGCGCGCGCGCGTGTTTCTCTCGTGCAGCTCCTCTCTGCTGGGATCCTGGTCTGCCAGGGGCTGCAAAACCGTGCTTGTCGACTCATTCAGAACCAAATGCTCTTGTGACAGACTGTCCACCTTCGCCATTTTAGCACGGCTAAATCCCGAAATGGTAAGTCCGACAACCTCCCATGACTTCCATAAAGGTATCGGAGACGGGATGTGTTTTTGTGGGGTTCTTTGAGAATGCATCAGCTGTTTCTTTTTCTCTCTCTCTCTCTCTAAAGGGCGTCATTGTCATTACATATCAACAGATCCTCCCTCTTTCCCCCTCCTTCCTTTTCTATGTCTCGACATGCCAAAGCCATGCTGCAAAAGGTTATTAAAGGCTTGCCAAAAAAAGGATTTTATTTAGGGGGTGTCTTTACTTATGTGGCTGTTTATCTCTTCCAAGAGGAGGAGCAGCACCGTGCTAACCTGTGGTCTCTGCTCTCAGATATTCACACACATGACACCATGAGTAGGATTTCAAATCATGTTAGAGCTGATGATCATAACTGCATGCCCCTCAAATTCCACACCCCTCCTTAATTTTCTTATTTTAGGTAAACGCCAACAATTGGTGTTCACATTAGCATATTTTCCCATAATAGCCTGTCAGTTGTGTCTCCATGGTTATCACAGGCCCAGTGGAGAAGGTGCTGCATGGCAATTCCATAATCTGTACTACAACAACAAGCAGCAGGACACATTTTACCCAGACTTGGAGGTAAAGCAGGACACAGAACACAATGCCCTTCCATTGTGGCTGCAGCTGGGCTCAGCAGTCAGCTATGTGTCTGTAGAAATCACAGCCGAATCCCAGTGACTCAAACGTGGCCCAGTTTCTGTGGGCACAGGGCTGTGTCTTTGTGGCAATTTTTCATTTAGACCGATTAGTTATTATTAGACTGGAAATTGCCTCAGAAGCAGTTTGTTCACTAGTTGCCCTGGTAACAACATGGGCACAGAGGCTTTCTTAAAGACACAGGAGGCAGCAGGCTGCCCGTCATGCTGCCTGAACGACTTAGAGAAAGAGGCTAAGCCAAGGGGAAGAGCTGGAAAAAAACAGACTGGTTATAGCGCAGCCACCACGTATAAGTTAATTCAGGTTTTGATTGAACTGGGAAGAGCTGGGATGAAAGGTGCGGTTGTGGTTGTGGTTAGTTTAGCATAGCTTATTGATATTTAAAATTGTAATAGTAAACAAAAGTCATGTTGGTAGGTACCTTGGTTTGGGACTTGGTTCATGTGTGAAAGAGATTTTGAAAAAGTAGTGGTGCCCACTGGGCATGATTGGGCATGGATACTTGCTAACTAACTAACAGACTAATAATTAAGCACTGCTTGAGTAGTTCAAAGGCGAGAATAAGCAGGAGAGTCCTAGTGACTTTACATCTTACTGGTATCTTATCTTACTGGTACTTATATGGATGAGTAATTAAAACCTATCTTTTATAGAGCTGTTATGAAAAGGGAAACCATTTCTTTTACAAGGACTGACCCTTGATGCCAGGACTTTTGATGCAAGGGTCATGTATCCAATGGAAGAAGTCCAGTTTTTGGTACTTAGACATTGATTGCATTTTTCTGATGCATCACAGCCAGTCCAGTAATGATAGAGATGCACGGTGTTGTTGACCAGGTAGAATTTTCACACTGGAACATCCATTAAATCGCAAGTTTTTGATAATGTCTTTTAAATCAGTTGAATCCTTCGTGTTCAGTAGAAATGTTTGACACTGCTATATTTTAATATAATATAATGAAATTGCTTTTCTTATTTTGTAGGTTTAATGATTCATGTTATATTGTAACTTGATCAGTACAGGGATCAAAAATGAGGACAATCTATTCGCTCCTCTCCACCTCCAGATGAGCCGTTCAGTTATCTGGACAGGATCTTGGCTGAGGGAGGAGAGGAGGAAAAAGCAGGAGGTCACACCTTGATAAGTTACAAGCTGACACACTGGGCACAGTGCGAGTATGGAGCAAACCGTCTTGCTTAGGAAGAAACAGTAGAACAACAAAAAGGCCTTAAGAGTCGATTGTTTTTTTGATATCCAAGTGTGTCTGTGGAGACATGTAAAAAATCGCTGTATAATATGTATTATCTGAATTAAACACATTGTAAAAATGAGCTTCCATTTTATTAATTTAGTCCTGGAAAAAGGCCAAATAGTTTAAAAATCAGTTAATAATTTAAAACATTTAGTTAATCAACATGCCAAATATTCACTGTCCAACTTGTCAAATTTGAGAATTTGCTACTTTGTCATTAGAAATGTGCTATCTCTGAGTCTTAGACTTTCAGAATATATATAAAAATGTGAGAAAATTTGTTAAATTTGTGAGATAGTTATGTCTTTTTAACTTTTTATAGATAAAATAATCTCTCTGTGTTTGCGTACGTAAAAATAGCACACCCTGTTTAAATGTTTTCAACGGTGTATAGGAGAGGTAATTGAAACCCTATGAAATTCATCTTTTATGCATAAATATTCAGCTGGAGATTTTTATGATTAATCTGGTAATATTTTTTCAAATAATTAACTTTTAGTTACTAAACAATTACAGCTATAATTAGAAATTGGGCCAAGAGCTCTCCTTTTAGCCAATAGACAGTTCTTTACCCCAAAATATTTCTTTTCAAATCAGCAAGGCAAAGACAGTTAATCATTTTGTTGTTTTATTTTTTCCCTTAGTGGCATCAGCAGGCAGAAATTATAGGGGTGAAGAATAGTAATGACACTGAGGATCTGAGGTCATTTCTTTAGTCCTTCATTTATACCTTGAATTATGATGGCTGTGGACTGGTAGTCATTCTTGTTCTAGTTCTTTGCTTGTTTGCTTGAATGGCACATGGGTAGTTGGTGCATTAAAAACTAAAAGCCTGTAAAATCCTGAGAATTTTGTGGACACATAAATTTGAAAGCTGACGGCCATCTGCAGAGAGCCTCGCACTCATTATCAATCTTAACTCCATTTCACATATGACATGGCTCTAGTAGTGAGGCAAGTTTCTTAACTCAAGCCATTAAACTACAATGCTACCACCTGTACTGTAGATATTAGCTTTCTGTCTCTGGATTTATAGGTCATCTTTTAACACTTTTCTCAGTGCTGTGCCATATAATATTGTCTGTTATAACACAGGTATAATTATTATGTGACGTAAAACTTACAAAACTTACATTTCTGGATATCAGTGCTGCAACGACATCGTGCAGCGACAACCACGAGACAAGCTCGGAAACGTTGGGGAGCTTTTGATTACAATCTAGCATCTGAAAATGGAGCTACTTCAGCAACTTCCAATCAAGCATAGTGATTTTCAAAATAAGAACAGTTCCTAAAGGTGGAAACAACAAACATCTCTGACAATTCAGTCAAATGCAAGAATGAAATAAACGCAGCTGATGATGTGTGACCCAAAACTAAACAAATATCTCAGCTAAGCATCACTGAAGTACTCACTTGTTGCCTTGCGTATGATAGGAAGTGCAAACAGTGGATGGAAATCACTGATGCATGACGGTAAAGGAGGGCTATAAGCAGCTAGTTAAAACACTCCACCCTATGATAATATTCCACACTCTCCTGAAAAGTTATCAGATAAAGATAATTTACTTTTCATATATAATTTACGTTAAGTGTTAAGCAGTCATGTACCGTTATAGTTACTAATAAGTTGTAATATTTAATAATCAATATGTAATAAATTCACAGGAAACTACTACAACTACTTTTGTGTTTACATTTGGTATAAAGCTATTATTGCTCTATAATTCTGCTGCTGCTTCTTCTGGCACCTTAAAGCAATAGATTCACACTTTCAATTAAGCAGTCTGTGATCAATGACAGTAACTCTTCAGAAAAGAAGGATGGAAAATGCCCTTCATTTTGTTTGCACTGCTAAATGTTGCTCCCTTTAATAAGCTGATAAAATGCTGGCAAAACACACGTTTTTGGGGCTTTTTTTCTAAATTATTAGAAATAGTGTTGCAAATTTCTTTGAAATATTGTAATATAATGTAAAGGCTGTATTGTCCACCCCTGTTTCTCCCTCTATCATATGTCAATCATTAGTATCCTTCACTAGCACAAATCCTATTGCAGAATGGATGAGAATGGAAAACCAGTATAGAACTGGTTCCCAGTAGTTCAATACTTTGGAATTGTTAGATTCCGGTTATCAGTTCCACTTGCACTGCTGATTTCAGTTTGTGTGCCAGAGGGGGAAATGATGGCATAGTCTACAGCAGCGGTCCCCAACCTTTTTTGCGCCACGGACCGGCCTTTAAGGTGTCGCAGATAAATACAACAAAATAAAACTAGTACCGGTACCGAAAAAAAGAAGATTTATTCATAACACACGCGAAAAGACCCAGAAAAACCGAGTTAACGATAAAAACGATAACAAAATAACGCTGAAACCAATAAAACCCCTGAAAGCACTTGAAGCACTGCACTGAAGCACCGCAGCAATTTCCTAATGTTGTAAACCCGCTCAACATTTGGCAATAAAATCCTTTCTGATTCTGATTCTGAAAACCATACATTTCACACCTGAGCCTCAACTCTTGCGGCCCGGTACCAAACGACTCACGGACCAGTACCGGTCCGAGGCCCGGGGGCTGGGGACCGCTGGTCTACAGTAGGGGTGCAACGATTCACAAAATTCACGGTTCGGTTCGGTTCAGTTCAGTTCGATACTTTGGTGTCACGGTTCAATATTTTTTCGATACAAAAAAATGTTCATGCCTTTTTAATTTGTCATTTATTAAAATTATAAATATATATTTTAACTCAAAAGTACAGTTTTTAAATTTAATGTTGCTGAAACAACAAAATCGTCGACGACTAATTTTATAGTCGATGCGTTGTTTGAAGCTTTGTAAGATCCCAAAAGACCCAGGAATAAGTAGTAGGATTTAAGAGTGTAATAACGGACTGAAACAGAAGATGTTTGACTCAGTCAGCGCTCCAGATGAGTTAATTGATAATCGCGTTAGTTGCGCATTAACGCTGACAGCACAAAAAAAAATATAGAGTCTAGGGCTGCCACGATTAGTCGACTAGTCATGATTACATCGACTATCAAAATCGTCGACGACTAATTTTATAGTCGACGCGTTGTTTGAAGCTTTGTAAGATCCCAAAAGAGTAAGAATAAGTAGTAGAGAGTGTAAGAGTGTAATAACAGACTGAAACAGAAGATGGCAGCACTGCATGTACAAGTATGCCAGCTGCCGTTAAACCCCGAAAAAGAAGAAGCAGTGTCCGGTATCGTAGCTGTGTCCAAATTCAGTAACCGCATCCTCCTGTGCCCGCATTTGTTGGCTGATTACGTTACAGCGACACGACAAAGACTGTCCAAATTCCAAAGATTCCGACAAATGCGGCCGACAATGCGGCCCTTCATTTCCCCAAATTTGAAGGATGGGTCGGGTGTATACTTCGTGGCCCAACCTATCCCAGAATTCATAGCGCGGCCCTGCTCAGTTTCCAACAATGGTGGCAGCTAATTAGTTTTAATATTACTCTTATTATTCTTTCTGGGTCACAAAATAAACGTTTAAGATATTTTCAAGCAATAATGTACCTGTGTAAATTTCAAATATCTGCTCAGTTTATCAAGACATCACATATTTTCAAAAGCGCTCCGACGTTTTCCGAGACGTCTGTTACCCACCAGCTCGATAGCTAGCTGGGGTTCAAGGCTCACTAGAGCCGTGAGAACAGTGGACTCCCGGCAAATCGTTTTCAAACCCACCACCGTCTTTCGCTACTCAGGTTAAACATGATATATATGAGTCACTTAGATAACTTAAAAATGTTATTGTTTGGCTTTTTTCAGTATTTTATTTGTTCCTGAGTAAATTGGTTTGGCTGAGATTAAAGTTATAGTTTTTACACAGCAGAATAAACGTCAAGCAGACAACTGATTATCAGAAGTGTGAGATGCTCGAGAATTTACTCCGGTGTCCTGTTATATTTTAGATAGCAAGGAGCAGACAGTTGAGTTTATTAAACTCTGCCAAAACAATCTGCAAATTTCATTAAAATTTTATAAACTAATATCTTGTCTTTGTTTGTAGTTAGCACATACCTTAAACACTTAAAGCTGTAAGCTAATGATAGTTATATAGTCCAATGGACGCATGATCTGATTAGCTGACTAATCGCAAAAATAATCGGTGACTAGTCGACTATCAAAATAATTGTTTGTGGCAGCCCTAATAGAGTCGCCAATTTGGGATTTCTTTGGCTTTAAACCAGATGAAAGAGGTAAACCTAAGGATGTAACCAAAGCGGTGTGTCACTTGTGCAGACGTATAGTGCGAGCAAAGTACTCAAACACGGCTAACTTGCATGAGCATGTACGTGTCCACCATACGGCTGAGTATGCTAGGCTATCACCAGCTTCTGCAGCTCCATCAACAAGCATTTGGGCGCACTCTGAGGAGGGTGCATTTCACTCGCAGATGAAAGAGGGTGCAGTTAATTTTTTCCTGTTGACTGCTTCTATTAGCTCCATCATTAATAGCAAACTTATTCATGGGCAAATAAATAATTAAATTGCCCTTGTAAAAACTATCGTCGATAGGCTATCGTGCTGGCTATTGTTGATAGTCGATATATTCGTCCAATTGCCCAACCCTAGTGCATAGTGTTTCCCCTGGGTTGCTGCTGGTGTGTTTTTTTTTTTTAAGCCTACCAAAGACAGGTTAAATAGCTCGTTAATGATACGTTCACCTATAATTGTGGCTTCTTTTTTCAACTTTTTCCAATCTTCTCTCCAGTCCCTGTATCTGCAGATGTCCAATTTGCAAACTTGAAGGGAGGCGCAATGGTGCCAGAGTTAGCATTGTTGCCTCATAGCTGGAAAGTTCTTGGTTTTTACCTGCTAGCTGGGTTCCTAGCAGGTAGGGAGTTTGTGTGCTTTCTGTATTTCCTGTAGGTTCAGACATGCTTGTTAGGTCAATTGAGAGTATGTGGTTGTCTCTCACCGTATGTCAGCTGTAAGGATGGGTATCGTTTAGGTTTTATCCAATACTGGTGCCAAACCGGTACTTTTGAAACGGTGCTGGTGCTTAAACGGTGCTTAAACCGGTGCTTAAAGAATGGAGAACACACACTTTGTCCAAAAACCTCTCATGTGTAGCTGTTTTTTTGTAAAAAGATAACAATGTTAGCCTTTTTGCAGCTATAGGGCATATATTGTATCACTCTTGGCTGGAAGAAGTGCTTAAACAATGGAAAAAACACAAACTTTTTCCAAAAACCTCTCATGTTTAGCTGTTTTCCACTTTTTCTTTGGTTGTTTTGGCCTTTTTGGCCAGGGTGAAGGGAGCATCTGACATCAAACAAGAAGACAGCTGCATGTAACTACGACGGTGTTTGCTAGTTCACCTTACATGCATAAATTTAATAATGTGGTTAGCCTACTCAACGTAAATTACACACGAACAACATTAAGCTACTTACGCAGAGAAGAACGGCTGCTGCTGGCATCATCACCCGTCAACATTTCTGCTACACTAGCAGGGCTAGGGGCCAGGACTCTACTCTTCGGGTTCTTGGGGAATGTTGCTAACTCGGTGCATTTCTCAGATTTTAAAAAAACGCTGTGCATCGCCAGGTTCGTCATCAGATTCAAGGTGTTACCTCCTTTGCACAGTATCACCTTAAAGCACTTGTTGCAGGCTGCAGAGTTTGCATCTTTTGCTGTGAAATACAGCCAGACTTTTGACTGCTTTGCCTTGGGCATTTTTAATCTGTAGCTCTGCTCTAAAAGAACGTACGTACCTGGGCCCGCCTACTATCCTTGCAAAGGTAAAATGATTGGCTAGAATCCAAAGTGTATGACATCTCAGGGGGAAAAAAAAAAAGCACCGAAATAAAGCACAATGTGCACTGCTTTTCGGTCTGGTTACTACCGTTTATGTCAGAACCAGTGCCATAATGGCACCGGATACTGGTACCCATCCCTAGTCAGCTGGGGTGTTCCACGCTTCCAGTTGTACTACAGGATGGTCTGAACTGCTATACTGTTTCCTGAGAGAGGATAAAGCCTTATGTTCGTATTATGTTTGTCACAATACAAGGAACATGTTGTGGTTGTGTTGGTAGTAGATGACTTACACTCTGTTCGCGATTTGATCATTTGTACTGCTCTTAGTATTATGGACCATGTTGGTCATTATTGGCTTTGTGTATGTTCATTAATCGGCAAATATAAAGTAGATCACTTAAAGAGCTTTCTTCTCCTGTTGGTACTTTTCCCCTGTTGCCGTCTAATGCTAATTTGGCCTTTAGTTTTGCTCTGTTCACATGTGTGACATAATGAATTAAGCTAATAATTACCAGTAAACTAATATTGGCATATCCTCAACGTGCTGCAGCCTCCCTGCAGCCTGCCACCACCTGTGCAGATGAAAGGCTGTTTGAATTCTGTTGTTTCCGGAAAGCATTGTGTCTCCTAAGGAAAGCTAAATTCCCGCTTGTGCTTTTTCCAGAAATTTCAGCTTTTCTCATTTCTCATGCCCTTCTTTTTTCCCTTTTCCCCTATGTTCTATTAGTTTGCGAGACAGCCACGGCCGCCATTCGAATTATTCCTGATGCAACACATAGCAGCTTCTAAATGGCCCAGCCTCTGTCTGCAGCTAGCCTTCTACAGCCTCAGCATGACAAATACCCCAACCTCTTTTTTTTCCTCTGTCCCCCCCCTTGCTCCTCCCATACTTCCATCTCTTTCTTCTCTACCCCTCAGTCATTTCATCCCACCATTTTTCATTCTCTGATGTCACATCACATTGTAGTTCTGCCTCTCTCCCTCTGCTTACTACATCATTTACTCTCTAGCTGCCACCTCTCGTGTCCGTTTTGCTCAGTCCAGCTTCACTGCAGACTTTTAGAAGGAAAAACAGGGAAAAAATGCACTGCAGTCAAAGGCAAAGCCCTCTGAACCCAGTGTGCTACTATTGGCAGACCCGTGTGCAGTGTAGGGAGAGAGGATGAATGAATGTGCCTGTGCTGGTATCAACTGGATGCTATAAGCCTGGCCTCTAGTCGCAGTGACAAGCCTCACGCCAATTAGCCCATTGTAGGAGTAACAAATAGGTAGATAGTCTGAGGGCTGTAGGCTGTTAGAGAGGCAGCATCTGTTGATGTTTTATCTATCAAGTGGAACTACAGTTATGGGAGTCATAGCTGTACTCTGATTTGCACATCAAGATGTCTTGTGGTCATATGAAAACATAAAAATAAATAAATGGAAAGCAAATGATCTGATGATCGGTGAAAGAGAAACCTTATGTGTTTTCATTTTTTGACTAAGCCACTTTTTTGTGATTGGTTTTCTAGCCAAGTATGTGCAGGTTTATTATCTATTTCCAGCATGAAGATAAAGTAGCATGTGTGCAGTGCAGTGAAAAAGCATTTATCTGATTTGTTAGCTTTTTGCATACTTGTCAGTGGTGTGTTTAAAGTCTGCTCATGTGGAATTATGTGGTCTGGCCATTTTCTTGTGGACAAGAATGCTCTCATCTGGACTCTGTGTGAGCTTTGGTACGAGGCAA
The DNA here is from genome assembly GCF_900408965.1 of Simochromis diagramma. Taxonomy (NCBI): domain Eukaryota; kingdom Metazoa; phylum Chordata; class Actinopteri; order Cichliformes; family Cichlidae; genus Simochromis; species Simochromis diagramma. Next base: position 253,473 of record NW_024387372.1, read on the forward strand.
GTTCTGTCGTTAGCTGAGGAAGAACTAAAAAGTTTGTCTGTCTCAGCAGACGCCTTTCTGTTTCACTGCACTTGTAATCTTTTTTTCTCCCACTTTTCTTTTAGAGAAGGAACTCACTGCAGTGCAGATTAATCAGAGGGATTTAATTAACTTGGCCCCGGCACACACATCAAACCTGGAGACAAGACAGGCTATAAACTCAGCCAATTATCTTCTGCTAGAGGGGTGGGGGTAAATGTGATGGGGTCGGAAACCCCTCGCGTCCCGGTCCCCTCAGGTCCAGCCATCCTCCATCTGTGAGCAACTGCAAAGCCTTTTTTCACTGCTACTACTGCACCCTCATCTCACCTTAATCTTCTTCACCCGAACACAGCACAGCATTAGCGATGAGCTGTTCCAGCTACTGATCCAGCCACATTAGGTTTGGATGATTACTCCAGCAAATAACTTTGTATCTGTTATTAAAACGCATTCCCCTGCATATTCACTGAAGAGACCGCCTACCATGACGAAATGGGTGTACAATTGTTTCACTTCATTTCTGTTGAATCAAATTTGGAATTTTAGTGCAATCATAATAACGTCGGTGTGTATTGACTCTTTGCTGTAAATGTCTCTTCTTCCTAGAGCTTTTGGTTTATACCGACTAAATATAGGCGCATTTCAGTGGGAAATGTCATTAAAATGCCTTTTGTTTTTAACTGAACTTCTTGGCTTTAATGATGGTAATCTTGCTGTGTCTCCCCATTGCTTTGGTCCAGTTTGATCTCTCTCAACAATGCAGTCCTGTTAGATTGACATTTATGTTTCCTGAAATGAGAATCCTACACTCTTTAGTGATACTCTAATTTTCAAATTTCATGTCATCTAGGTTTTTTTGTGGAGCCAGTTCTAAAAAAAAAATTTCAGCTCCTCCCTTGTCACAAGGGATTGCCACTGATGGTAGCTCCTCTTATTTGTCAGAGTGGAGTTACATCTGATGCACTGGCCGACACAGCCATAAAAGGCTTAGGGGGTCTAGCTTCAATCAAACCACAAAACTTTAACTTGCCAAGTGAATATGTAAACCACAACTTACATATCTTGGTGTATCCTGAGAACCAGCTCACATGTTGAGAACTGTCTATTCTGCTGTGGTATTAGCAGTAGATGAAATACACTCCAAGGAAAACTTCCCTCACCCCTGCTATAGATATTACTGTAATGGGCTAACCTTATCGCGTGATGTGCTTTGATCAGGCCAAAGCATTTTGGCTTACAACTAGGGAAGGGGATAGAGAACCGGTTTTGCAGAAAACTAGTTCCCAGTAGTCCAATTCCTTGGAATTGTTAATCTGTCTGCCTATCAGTCCCGCTTATCGGTTCTTGCACTTGCAGTAGAATCAACTGATTTCGGTTCACATGTCAGAGGAGGAAAATAGCAGCGCAGTCTAGAGCATGGATAGGACAAGATAAATAGTGGAAAACTGCATCCATAGATCCCATAGATCTGCTGCTAAGCCTGAACCTGGTCAACTTGCTTGTTTTATTAGACCAGGCATTGTCACTGAACCTCATGTACTTGCTAATGCTAGCTGTGTTTCCATGCAAAGCACAGATCATAATAATGGATTGGATTTATATAGCGCTTTTCAAGGCACCCAAAGCGCTTTACAATACCACTATTCATTCACTCTCACATTCACACACTGGTGGAGGGAGCTACAGTTGTAGCCACAGCTGCCCTGGGGCAGACTGACAGAAGCGAGGCTGTCATATCGCGCCATCGGCCCCTCTGGCCAACACCAGTAGGCAAGTAGGGTAAAGTGTCTTGCCCAAGGACACAACGACCAGGACAGAGAGCCCAGGGATCGAACCGGCGACCTTCCGGTTAAAGATGCGATTCCCAACCCCCTGAGCCACGGTCGCCCTAATAATTGAACTCAGAGCAGTGAAAGCAGAGTCAACAACAGATTGTCTGACATGCCTCACACAGACATAACTTGTGAGATAACTTACCCCTGGTGGAGACGATGCTTCTTTTACAAGGTTTTACTTTGGCCCAGGCACACACAAATAAAATAACTGTTTCCGATAGATGTTTGGTCGACTCTGACTCACCATAGCCATTTTGTTGGTTTTCATTTTCTGTGATGAATTGTTTGTTTGTTAGCTCTGTAGATGTTTTCACATAGCTCTTTAGCCCTTGTCATTGGTTAAAAGTGTATATATAAAAATGAATAAAAGTGAAATGTGGATCATACATTTGCTAAACTCAGTTGAAAGGTGTATGTAATTATTTTTCCTGTATTAAAACATACGTGATATGAAATAAGAACACTAGAGGTTTAGACACATAGTTCTAAACCTAGTTATTTCTATACAGGGAGTGCAGAATTATTAGGCAAGTTGTATTTTTGAGGAATAATTTTATTGTTGAACAACAACCATGTTCTCAATGAACCCAAAAAAACTCATTAATATCAAAGCTGAATGTTTTTGGAAGTAGTTTTTAGTTTTAGCTATTTTAGGGGGATATCTGTGTGTGCAGGTGACTATTACTGTGCATAATTATTAGGCAACTTAACAAAAAACAAATATATACCCATTTCAATTATTTATTTTTACCAGTGACACCAATATAACATCTCCACATTCACAAATATACATTTCTGACATTCAAAAACAAAACAAAAACAAACCAGCGACCAATATAGCCACCTTTCTTTGCAAGGACACTCAAAAGCCTGCCATCCATGGATTCTGTCAGTGTTTTGATCACCATCAACATTGCGTGCAGCAGCAACCACAGCCTCCGAGACACTGTTCAGAGAGGTGTACTGTTTTCCCTCCTTGTAAATCTCACATTTGATGATGGACCACAGGTTCTCAATGGGGTTCAGATCAGGTGAACAAGGTGGCCATGTCATTAGTTTTCAAATTCAAATTCTAATTTTATTTGTCACGTACACAGTCATACACAGTACGATGTGCAGTGAAATGCTTAGACAACTGCTCGTGACCTAAAGAAAAAAAAAAAGGAAAAGGCTATGAATAAGATAGGAAATAAATATGAAAAATTAAAAAGTGTAAATTTAACTAGGAAGGAATAAAATATAAAAAATTAAAGTTAAAAATGAAATAACTGTACAACACAAATTAGAATGAAGGGTAAATTCAACTGGGGATGAATAAGATAAAATATATAAATTAAAGTTGAAAATAAAATAACTGTACAACAAAATACACAATACACAGTATAGAACTATATAAGAATGTATGAAGAAATATAAATAAATAAATATATATATACACACAATAACAGCAGCTGTACAAGTATTAACTGGAAATGAAGAATATAGTGACCAGTGTTGTGCAATCCACATTTGTAAGTTTTATTTGTGCAGTGCAAATATGCTTAAAGTGATTTAAGTGATGAAGTGAAAACAATGTCCAGAATGTCCAGTGTGTGTAAGAACTGTATGTGTGGGTCAGTACTGTGTGGTGGTGTGATTGAGAGACCGTATCGCCTGCAGGAAGAAGCTCCTCCTCAGTCTCTCTGTGTTGGTCTTCAGGGAGCGGAATCGCTTTCCTGACCTCAACAGAGAGAACAGTCTGTTGTTGGGATGGCTGAGGTCCTTCACGATCTTCCTGGCCTTGGTCCAGCACCGCCTGCTGTAGATTGAGTGCAGGTCAGGGAGCTCGGAGCGGATGGTGCGCTCAGCTGACCACACAACCCTCTGTAGAGCTCGTCTGTCCTGCATGGTGCTGTTCCCGAACCAGGTTAAGATGTTTCCCGTTAGGATGCTCTCTATGGTGCAGGAGTAAAAGTTCCTGAGCACCTTGGAGGGCAGTTGGAAGTGTCTCAAGCGTCTGAGGTGGTAGAGACGCTGACGGGCCTTTTTCACCACGGTGTTGATGTGACAGGACCATGACAGGTCCTGCGTGATGTGAACTCCGAGGTATTTGAAGCTGTCCACTCTCTCTACTGGGCACTCGTTGATGACGGGGGTCTGGTAGTTCCTCTCCTGCTTAGTGCTGAAGTCCACTATCAGCTCCTTTGTCTTACTGACGTTTAGAAGGAGGTTGTTCCTCTGGCACCAGTTCTCCAGATTCCTAATCTCCTTCAGGTAGGCCGTCTTGTTGTTATCAGAGATCAGGCCCACCACGACGGTGTCGTCAGCAAACTTGATGATGGTGGTGGAGCTGGTAGTGGCCACACAGTCATATGTGTACAGAGAGTACAGCAGGGGGCTCAGAACACACCCCTGGGGGGCTCCAGTGCTGAGAGTGGTGGAGGCTGAGACATGTCCGCCCAACCTTACTGCCTGTGGTCTGCCAGTTAGGAAGTGGAGATCCACTGACACATAGATGAGCTGAGTCCCAAATGCTCCAGCTTGGTGGTGAGTGTGGAGGGAATTATGGTGTTAAATGCAGAGCTGTAGTCTATGAAGAGCATTTTAACATAATTCTCCCTTCTAGTGTCCAAGTGAGTGAGTGATGTGTGGAGGAGATGAGAGATGGCATCGTCTGTGGAACGATTTGGACGGTAAGCAAACTGTAATGGGTCCAGTGTGTCTGGTAGTGAAGAAATGATGAAGTCTCTGACCAGGCGTTCAAAACACTTCATCACTACTGGGGTGAGGGCTACAGGGCGATAGTCATTGAGAGAAGCAGGGTGGGGTTTCTTCGGGACAGGAACAATGATGGACTCTTTGAAGCATGTGGGGATCACCGACTGAGATAAAGAGATGTTGAATATCTAGAAGCTAGCTGGTATTCGCAGTCTCTGAGGATACGACCTGGGATGGCGTCTGGTCCTGCTGCTTTCCTGGTGTTCACTCTCTTGAAGGCTCTCCTTACTTCATGCTCGGAGATGACGAGCACGTTTCCGGTGCTGGCAGTATCTTCCTGTCTGCAGCCGTTAGCGCCGCTAGCACTAGCATTGTTGGAGTCCTTAGCTGCAGCCTCGAAGCGAGCATAGAAAGTGTTCAGCTCGTCTGCCAGAGTCACGGCCGCGTTCGTCATACCGGTTGTTGGTGCTTTACAGTCCTTATTGTCCTTAGTCCCCGCCACAGGCTCCTAGAGTCACTCTGTTGGAGTTGTGACTCTAGTTTCCTCCCGTAACGCTGCTTCGCCTCTTTCAACGCCCTCCGCACGTTATATGACGCGGCTTTGTACGGGTCCATGTTCCCCGTTGTGAGTCCCGTGTTGTAGGCAGCGGTGCGGGATCTCAGAGCGTCGCGGATGGTTTTATCCACCCACGGCTTCTGGTTGGGAAACGTTGTGATAGTCTTTGTCTCCACGGTATCATCCGCTAGTTTCCCGATGAATCCCACAACCGCTTCCGTAAACACGTTGACATCATCATTGGAGCTGTTTCTGAACATGCCCCAGTCTACGTCATCGAGTGCGTCCTTTAACGCGGCCACCGATTGATCAGTCCAGCGCGCGATCTTCCTCTGAACCGGAACTTCCTGTTTCAGCCTCTGTTTGTATTTTGGCATGAGGAAGATGGTGGCGTGATCGGATTTGCCAAACGGAGGGCGGGATTGTGCCTTGTAGCCGTCCTTGACCATAGTGTACCAGTGGTCCAGTGTCCTTTCACGTCTGGTGGGGCAGGTGATGTGTTGATAAAAGTTCGGCGCTGCGCGTTTGAGGTTGGCACTGTTAAAGTCCCCCGTCACAATAAGCGCAGCGTCCCGGTGTTGTGTCTGGTGCTGTGTGAGTGCCTCATGCAGCTCACGCCGGCTCGCTTCCCTTTGTTCTCCCTCAAGATCTCACTCGGCCAGCTCGGATCCGGAGTTAAAAACTTCGAATTGTGAGTACATTGTATACCAATAGAAACAAGAGTGTCACTGTCATACCTAATGTACCCAATGGTGATGATTTTGCCGATTTAGAAACGCTGAAAACTAACTTAAAAAACAAAGACAAAGAAAAAGTGGTCGGAGCAGTTGTGACGGCAGCCAACCTCACCGGCGCCATCTTGACTTTTGTTTTTCTTTTATACCCTTTCTTGCCAGCCACGCTGTGGAGTACTTGGACGCGTGTGATGGAGCATTGTCCTGCATGAAAATCATGTTTTTCTTGAAGGATGCGGACTTCTTCCTGTACCACTGCTTGAAGAAGGTGTCTTCCAGAAACTGGCAGTAGGACTGGGAGTTGAGCTTGACTCCATCCTCAACCCGAAAAGGCCCCACAAGCTCATCTTTGATGATACCAGCCCAAACCAGTACTCCACCTCCACCTTGCTGGCGTCTGAGTTGGACTGGAGCTCTCTGCCCATTACCAATCCAGCCACGGGCCCATCCATCTGGCCCATCAAGACTCACTCTCATTTCATCCGTCCACAAAACCTTAGAAAAATCAGTCTTCAGATATTTCTTGGCCCAGTCTTGACGTTTCAGCTTGTGTGTCTTGTTCAGTGGTGGTCGTCTTTCAGCCTTTCTTACCTTGGCCATGTCTCTGAGTATTGCACACCTTGTGCTTTTGGGCACTCCAGTGATGTTGCAGCTCTGAAATATGGCCAAACTGGTGGCAAGTGGCATCTTGGCAGCTGCACGCTTGACTTTTCTCAGTTCATGGGCAGTTATTTTGCGCCTTGGTTTTTCCACATGCTTCTTGCGACCCTGTTGACTATTTTGAATGAAACGCTTGATTGTTCGATGATCACGCTTCAGAAGCTTTGCAATTTTGAGACTGCTGCATCCCTCTGCAAGATATCTCACTATTTTTGACTTTGCTGAGCCTGTCAAGTCCTTCTTTTGACCCATTTTGCCAAAGGAAAGGACGTTGCCTAATAATTATGCACACCTGATATAGGGTGTTGATGTCATTAGACCACACCCCTTCTCATTACAGAGATGCACATCACCTAATATGCTTAATTGGTAGTAGGCTTTTGAGCCTATACAGCTTGGAGTAAGACAACATGCATGAAGAGGATGATGTGGACAAAATACTCATTTGCCTAATAATTCTGCACTCCCTGTACAGCTGCTGCAGATGGTACATGGTTACATGGTTGCTATGGTGACCAAGACAATGGCGGACAAGGTTTTGGGAATGAAAAAAGCGAAGGTGTCACGTCTTCATTTTCCTTTATTTTAATTTGTCTCTTCAATATGGAAATTGACTTTGTATGCATACATTGTCCGTGTGTGTGTGGGTGGTGTGTGTGCATTTCTGCTGATTGAAAGTATTGTGGTTTCTTCCTAAATCACCTTGAAGTCACCTTACTGTCAAACTGAAAGCAGAAAAGAAGCAGGAGCATTCTTTCAGAATCTCTACGTGTGTGTGTGTGAGAAAGAGAGAGAGAGAGCGAGAGAGAGAGAGTGACATCCTGCTAACCTTTACACCTCTAGTAACTACCTACTCTACATCTCTACTAATCTTATCCTGTGCAGCCATTAAACCAGGCTCAAAGTAAGGCGGTGCGATATGACCAAAATCTCATCCTGATAACAATATATATCACAAAATAGAGCATTTTCTGTAAATTCTGTGTACCTGGAGTTGAGTGTTTTGACTGATGCATGAAACTATATATGAGTATTTATTACACGGCGTGGTGCGGGGAATAGCCGGTTCTAATGTTTGAGTCTAAGGATTATTTTCAGCGCTCTTTTTTGCTCCTCATCCGTAGACTCTCTCCATACTCTTTCACATGATTCTTGCGTAGATGGTATAAGAGGTTTGTTGTGTTGGAGTCTGTTGTGGGGACCTGTTTGCGGCAAAGTTTGCATAGTAAAGTTTTCTTCTCCATGTCAGACTTTTCATAACCAAACCAGATCCATGCTACAGATGTAGCCCCTCGTTTAGGAATAAGGTCCTCAATTTGTTGTGACTGGTCTTTCTGTTTCAAGCTGCCTGGTTCTACCTCACCTTCACTGGTCATGCTGGTATTCTCTGAAATGATGAAAAAATATTTCCATAAACAGTGGATTTTGTGACACCACCAAACAAATGATAGCAAATAATATTAAATGATGATAGATGTTTTATTTTCGTCATCCGATATATTTCGTCATATCGCACGGTCCTAGTTTAATGTTTTTTTGTGTGCTGGTGCTTTATTAGCTAGAGTTACACATGATAAAAACTAAATCCATCCATATTACATATAAATTTAATATAGATAGTGGCTCTTTAATGTATTGGCTTACACATTTACCTAACAACAGGAAAATGGACTCCGCTGAATTTGAACCATGGATGACCCAGTTAGGAGGTGAAAACTCAACAAATCAAGCCAACATGGATTTTTCTTTTCTGCTGTCAGCTCTTGTCAAATTCTGTGCACACAACAGATCTGCAAGACCCCACTGACGAGTCCCTCTGACATTGTTTGCAGCAATGGGCTTTTTCATTATTCACTTTTCACTTTATCAGATAAAGTGGAATAGATCTTGATTGTATTTCACATTTTTCTTTTTTGTCCTCCTTCCTTTTATTTGCAGAACATGGATAAGACACAACTCCCGTCTGTGACACTGATTGTAGGCTGTGGAGTGTCTTCACTGACATTGCTGCTACTCATCATCATCTATGTGTCTGTCTGGAGGTGAGATATTACAGCTTGCATTAAAAATATTAGCACAGGGCTGTGATTAATGTGAGGAGGAAGTGTTAACAACAGACTAGCAGCTCATCAGGTGGGAGGATATGAACCATCTGACTTAAATCTATCAAGGACAAAAGGACAGTGCTACTAAAAGCATGCTTTCTGCTGGTTTTAAGATTTTCAAAGATTGTGTTTCATTTAATTAAAAAGCCTACAAAATTATTAAAAGCTCTTAAATAAGCAGTAGAGCCAAAATCTAATGTAACAGTGTAGATTGAGAATGTAAAATCTTCTACTTTCCAAAGCTGTACCTACAGTACCTTTTCCATTAGTTTTCCATTAGGTCATAGCACCTGATACCAGGTATTTTTTAGTACCTGCTCGCCCAGGGTTCAAAGCAATCCGAGCACGTCCTAAAATGTGATGTCGTCAGACTGCATGCCACCGATTGGCAGGTTAGTAGCATCACTCGATGAGTCGTGAGAACTAGGGTTGGCTTTTTCCTGATTCAAATTGATTTTAGTTTGAATAATGCAATATCCATTCATTAAATCTTGATTTGGTTTTTAAATATAAATGTATTATGTCAGAAACGCCAGAATCTCAGCGTAAAGCTCACAAAACTATTTCAACAACAGCCAAAAAGCCAAAATAGCAGGTACACGGATTCCGCTCAAACATGTAAACACAAAACGAGATCCAGGGCACGTACGCGGACATGCCATCATCTCACAGATTCTGAAGCTGCAGGTTTTTTGTCAATCTCCAACCAAAATTCACTGAATCAGCAACAAAAGAAGACCAAAACTACGCTTCACGTTTGAAAGGCATAGTAAAAAGTGCCCTCTTACTTTGGCAGTTTTGCTCACACCATAATAAAATCACTCTTGTTTCACAGCTCTTTCTCTCAGTATACTTCAAGACCAGTTATTTTCTATCTCTATCGCTATTACTTGCTTGCTTACTAAGCACCAAACTACCGTAGTGTACAGTGTTATCGGCAACAGTTTTTTTCTTGTCTTCCCGCAAGAAAACCTAATTTCTGCTGTTCAGTACCGAAGAAATTGAAACTTTTATAAATTATGCCAAACTGCAAAACACTTAGCTGTGTAATTAAAACCTCTTGAACTTTGCTCTGCTTCACCTCAGCAACATGTTCATATGTCGTTTAATGTTTTTTTTTTCAGTTTTTGATCTACTGCAGAATATTTTTAAGGCGGTTATCTGCTATAAAAGGCCAGGCCAAGAAAATTTCCTTCATATTTTTTTGTTTCATCCTCTGTTACTTTGACACAAAAGCATCTGCTGTGATGTTTAAACCTCTGATGAAGTCTCACAAGTGTCAGTTTTGTTTTTATTCTTAGATATAAAAATATGGATATGTACTGATAAATGATCATAATTATAATATTCCTGACTGTCTGAGTCAAAATTGAATTAAATTGAATCGAAGCGAAATCGGGGATCGCATTGAATCAGGTTGACGATACCCAAGCCTAAAGAGAGCGTCTCATTAAAACCGAGCCTATATTACACATTTGTTTAGATACTGAATGTGGAGAGTAATGGTGCCATCCTATCAAATCCTTAAGTCTCTTGATCTATGAGTCTGGACAGAAATGGATGTAAACTGTACCTGAACCAGTTGGTATAGAACAACAAAGAGTTCTAGTTTTCCCCTTTTGAAGTTTAGAAACTGAAAAAACGTGAGCTTTGCTATCATGTACCACAGCAAACTTTGCATTTCTTTGTATCTTTTCTATTTTTGAAGTCGCAAAATATATACCATGTTTTTCTTTTACTAGAGGACTAATTGGCTAAGCAGCTGAAATGTGATATAACACCTAATTCTAGTTTTGTTTTTTTGTTTTGTTTTTTTTATCCATACTGACTTTTTGGAGTCCTCTAGGGAAAAAGTGTATTCCCCAAGCAGCTGGTCATTTTTTTGCTGGAGACTGACTGTATGCAAGTGAAACCAGAGGCTGCTACACCAAAAACCTCTCTGCTCTGCGATTGTTTTGACTACAGCTGAACAAAAAAAACCACAACTATTTTTGGTTTGCATTGCACTTTTTGCTCTCTTTCTTTCCGCTACTGCTCAATGAGTAGTTTGTGAATGTTTGCAGACAAGTCAGAGTCTTCCAAGCAAAGGACAGGTAACCATGGCAATCTGTTAGCAACTAAAGCACCCTTTTTCACTGAAGCACTGTATACCTCTTTGCAACCAATTTCGCATGCTGATTACCATCAACTACTTTCCAAAGTCTTCTCTAGTGAATGGTAGTGGCCAGTTAGGCCAATTACAGGTAGTGTAATGACAAGACTGGTTTTAAATGACATTCTACTGTATGCAGCATGAAAAATAAAAGTTTTCTTACCTCAGTGAATCTTGCACAAAAAGCATGTTCAGTGTATTCTGGAAAATTTATGTAAAATGTAGAATGAATTTAACCCAAAATATACACTATATTTATACACACACACACATACACACACACACACACACATATATATATATATATATATATATATATATATATATATATATATATATATATATATATATATATATATTAGGGGTGCAACGATATTCGTATCGATATTGAACCGTTCGATACAGTGCTTTCGGTTCGGTACGCATATGTATCGAACAATACAACATTTGTAATTTATTTTATCAATTTTCCTTCTGACGATGCTGTCTGTGTTGAGCGCTCAGTGAATCTGTGTTCGACTACTCCGCCTAGGCTGCACTGTCGAGCGCAGATCCACTGAGCGCTCAACACAGACAGCATAGTCAGAAGGAAGAGCGCAGGGCAAGCTAGCGAGACAGAAGTTAAGCTCTACTTGCAACATTCAGATCTGGCGTTTGGAATTATTTTGGTTTTCATGTGACGTATGACCCTGAAGGTAAGCGAGTCATGGACTAAAGTAAAACAGTATGTTGGATGTGCCATGCAATGCTCAATTACATTGGTGTGAACTAGTGTGTTAGCGCAGTTAGCTCGTTAACGTGTTTGCCGTCTAGCCCCATGCACGGAGCGATCGGCGGTAGCTCGTTAACGGAGATTTGCCGTGTTGTGGCGTTAAGGTCATTTCAACGAGATTAACCTGAAAGCACTAGTGGGAACACAACGAATATGACTGCACATTTATGCCGACATCATCCTAGTGCAAAGACAAGTGGAAGCAGAAAAAAAACAAGCAAGCATGCTACTAACTTTAGCCGAGTCATTTAGACAGCTGTTAGCACATGATTCTCCTTATACTGCTGAGAATATAGCCCAGAAGAAGCGGATAGTATAGCTTTTATTTTGGAAAGAGCCATTTCTCTGTAATAAACTCTCTTTTCCAAAGATGAGTGATTCCTCAATCAGATACAGGGCTTGCAATATCGCTAGCCCGACGTCCCGGAGCTAGCGATTTTTTCAGTCAGGCTACCAAAATCTATCTCTTCCCTGCCCGTCGGGCTATTGTAGGAAAAATATATGTCAATGCTTTTGCATTCTTTCAGAAATGTAGCTGGGTAATTATGTCATTGGCATCGGTGAGCCACTGTCAATATGTGACATATTGAAGTCGCGTTTGAATTTGCGCTTGTTTTTTTGCTTTCACTTTGCAATCGTGCGAACTGTGTATAGAGAGCGACAGCACTGATCTGTGAGTGATGATAATTTGTGCACCAATTCCTCTGACATCGTCTTATTAATCGTTAGCTTACTATGCAAACATGACAAGTGAAATCTCCCGCAGCAAGCTTAAACATGTGAGAGGTTGATCGCGCAGAGAATCGCTGAGCTTATGTGAGTGAGCGTGTAAAAGCAGCATTTCAGTTCTGCTGAGCCAAATAAGACAGGTCAGGGTGAAGAAGTGACAGCCAAAGAAAAGCTTACCACAAAACGGAGAAGTTATGACAAATCAGACTATAAGGCAAAAAGAAAGTGCAGCTTTATGGTTTCATGGACAAAAGAATTTCTGTGGCTGCAATATGACGAGCTAAATAACCAGGGCTGCACATAAGTGGTCAGCAGGTGCGCATTCGCTGTCAAAATAAAAAACATGCACAAGGGTTAGGGTTAAATTTAAAAACTGTACTTTTGAGTTAAAATATATATTTATAATTTTAATAAATGACAAATTAAAAAGGCATGAACATTTTTTTTGTATCGAAAAAATATCGAACCGTGACACCAAAGTATCGAACCGAACCGAACCGTGAATTTTGTGTATCGTTGCACCCCTAATATATATATATATATATATATATATATATATATATATATATATGTCAGACTGGTTTTACACTGTTGAAATATCCTATTATAGTATGAAAAACGTTTCATGCGTGCACGCTAAAAATAATAATACAATTAAATAATAATTAAAGATAATTTGAAAAAACTCTGTCAAATAGGCCTTCAGTCATATGCTGAGGAGAGTTTTACAGTTTGCTTCAAACTTGGTTTGAAAAAGTCAACATTAAGAATCACCTCTTGCATAAGAGTTAGAGATGCACTGACATATTACCTCAATATTGGTATCGGCTGATATTGGCCTTATTGACTGTTATCAGTATATGAGCAAATAAAACATAATTTACATATCAGTGACAGATATGTATTAACACCTGATATATATTTCAGAATTATTATTACTTGTGTCCCCCAGGGGAAAAAAAGGGAACAGACAGCTAAAAACAGAATATACAAAAAAAAGTCTTTGCACTTGGAACCAGATTGTTATTTTGAAGATCACTATATGTCTAGAATCTTTGCATCCCTCTTAATATGTTCTGTTGTTGGAAGAATACAGTGACACTGTAACAGATTTCTGCTTGACAGATTTAGGGCTAGCACTGTTATGTCACAGTGAGAGTATCTGGGTTCGAGTCCTGCTACTCAGCTGTGTTTCTTCTGTGTGGAGTTTGTCTGCTCTCTCTCTGTCTGCATGTGTTTCCTCCCACAATCCAAAGACGTTAATAAACTGGCACTATAGAACATCCTCAATTAGTATTTGGTGCTGTGGTAGGAAAATACCACAGCAGCTGGAGAAATCCTTGAAGTTGATGCCCCAATCTTTTCTGTAGGTCTGATTGCTAGTTTCACTCATAGGTGTCTCTTTCATCCTCCTGCAGGTACATCCGGTCTGAGCGTTCAGTCATCCTTATTAACTTCTGCCTCTCCATTATCTCGTCCAATGCCCTTATTCTCATTGGACAGACGCAGACACGGAATAAGGTAAGCCAAACTCTTCCCTAGTGAATGGTAGTAGCCAGTGGTGCCAATTAAAGGTAGTGTAATGACAAGACAGGTTTTAAATGATGAATATGAGTGAGAGTCACTCATATGACTGTAGTCATGTTCTTTGCCAGAGTATGTATTAATGAATAAAGTCTCTTCATACTTGTTTCCTGTCTTCACCTGTTGTTTCAGATCTTATGCACCCTGATTGCTGCGTTGCTTCATTTCTTCTTCTTGTCTTCATTCTGCTGGGTTCTGACAGAGGCATGGCAGTCCTACATGGCAGTGACAGGCCGCCTCAGGAATCGCATCATACGCAAGCGTTTCCTGTGTCTCGGCTGGGGTGGGCTTTCTCTCTCTCCAATTTTATTTACTTTCTTTCTTCTTGTGCTTATTCACCTTGTTCATCCTGTTTTTCTTCCTTATTTGCTTCCTGCTTTTTTCTTCTCTTCTTTTTTATCCCCTTTCCCTTTTCCCCTCATTGTTCACATCAGTTCCTCCTATATCTTTTTTTTCTTACTTTTCCAGGTTACTGTCCTTTTCTTGCCTACTCTGTGCTTTCCTTCCTGCTGTTTTACCTTTCATTACCTGTTTATTCTTTTCTTCACTTCCTTTTATGTGTCTTGTCATCTACCTCGTAATCTCTATGTTAAAGTCCATTTTTATTTCCTCCCAGGTCTCCCTGCTCTAGTAGTGGCGATCTCAGTGGGATTCACCAAGGCAAAGGGTTATGGAACATCAAGCTAGTAAGCAAGTTGTCCTATAGATCTGTCATTGTATGCTACCTCTTCTTTAACTATTAATGGCAGAGTATTACACATGGCTGAAGGTTTGTTTGCTGTGTGTAATTGACCTCTCTCTTTTTTCCTGTCTCATCGATCATTCACTTCTTTTTCACCTCATTCAAACCCTTCATGTTCCTGCACTTTCTCTTCAAATCTCTCCCACATTAATTCCCTCTCTCAACCTCCATGTTTTCCTGCTTCTTTCTTGTAGCTGCTGGCTGTCTCTGGAAGGAGGTCTTCTCTATGCATTTGTGGGACCTGCTGCAGCCGTAGTCTTGGTATTTCTTCTACCCTTTTTAGTCTATGTTTGTATTCAGTGCATTAGTTTAACCTGTAGCTATAGCTCCCATCATGTGCCAATTTCATGTGTGTATCTGCATAATGATTTATTAAACCTAGTAGTCATTATAGTAGTTGCTATACATTTTAATCATTCTAACAGTCTTGGTACTGGTGCTGTAAACAGATGATAAAAGTGCAGGATTAAAAGAAACTCAGAATTAAAATTGAAATATTGACCCAGGACAATAATATTATAATATTATTATTGTGTTTAAGCATTACTGTACATCACCATTTAGACCTTTGTACAATGACTAGTGCTGGAATCTCAGTGTAACATAAAATAAAACATTGAAAACATTGCACAATTGGATATTCCCTTTCCCTGATCTTTCATTTTTTCTGTCTCCTCTTATCATGCTTACTTCCTCCTCCTTTTCCTGCTCTTCCCTAATATTATTTACCTTTTTTCCTTCCCTCCTTTTTTTCTTCCATTTCCCTGTCAATGTGCTTCGTTTTCATCTTTTTCTGCCCCACGTCTTTATTTTCTCCTTAGTCTTTCTTTCCTCCTCTGTGTCATCCATGGCACTTTCCTGCCCTTAATCCATCCTCTTTAGTTCCTGTCTTCTTTGTTGTCTTTTGCTACCTTCCATTCTTATCTTACTTCCTTCTTTACTCCCTTGACATTTGTCATATTTCCATGAAGTTTTTATCCCTTTTTTCTTTTCATCCCTTTTTCATCTTCTTGTTTTCCACCTTTAATCCTCCTGGATTTTTTTTTCTTGTATTGATTTGTCTCTTTTCTATCTCTTCTTTTTTCTAGACTGTTTATTTGCCATAATAATCTCTGATGTTTATTAATTTTCCTATTAATTTTATTCTGCTTCATTGTCTATGCCTCATTTGCTTCTTGCCTTTCCTGCTTTCTATATTTTTACGTCATGTTATTTATGCTTCCTGCTGTCTTTTCTTTCTTTCTTTCCTACTTCATCATTTACCTCCTGTTACTCTCATAATTTTTCTTTGTCCATATTCACAGTATGTTCTTCTCCACCTTTTCCTTTTATCATTCCCTTTACTTCATTCATGGTTTTCTAAATACTGCCACCTAACTTAATAGTTTTTTTTCTAGTTTACAGCACATACACATTTATCATTAGAACAACAATAATAATAATAATAATAATAATAATAATTTACAGGTAATTCCAGTAAAATCTGGGTGAGACTGAAATTCTTGCCCATTCTTCTTTGCAAAACAGCTCCAGCTCAGTCAGATTAGATGCACAGCGTTTGTGAACAGCAGTTTTCAGATCTTGCCACAGATTCTGGATTGGATTTAGATCTGGACTTTGACTGGGCCATTCTAACACATGGATATGTTTTGTTTTAAACCATTCCATTGTTGCCCTGGCTTTATGTTTAGGGTCGTTGTCCTGCTGGAAGGTGAACCTCCGCCCCCGTCTCAAGTCTTTCGCAGACTCCAAGAGGTTTTCTTCCAAGATTGCCCTGTATTTGGCTCCATCCATCTTCCCATCAACTCTGACCAGCTTCCCTGTCCCTGCTGAAGAGAAGCAGCCCCAGAGCATGATGCTGCCACCACCATATCTGACAGTGGGGATCGTGTGTTCAGAGTGATGTGCAGGGTTAGTTTTCCTCCACACATAGCGTTTTGCATTTTGGTCTCATCTGACCAGAGCAGCTTCTTCCACATGTTTGCTGTGTCCCCACATGGCTTGTGGCAAACTGCAAACGGGACTTCTTATGGTTTTCTGTTAACAATGGCTTTCTTCTTGCCACTCTTCCATAAAGGCCAACTTTGTGCAGTGCACGACTAATAGTTGTCCTATGGACAGATTCCCCCACCTGAGCTGTAGATCTCTGCAGCTCGTCCACAGTCACCATGGGCCTCTTTGCTGCATTTTTGATCAGCGCTCTCCTTGTTCGGCCTGTGAGTTTAGGTGGACATCCTTGTCTTTGTAGGTTTACAGTTGTGCCATACTCCTTCCATTTCTGAATGATGGCTTGAACGGTGCTCCATGGGATGTTCAAGGCTTGGCAAATCTTTTTGTAGCCTAAGCCTGCTTTAAATTTTTCAATAACTTTATCCCTGACCTGTCTGGTGTCTAAATCCAATCGAGAATCTGTGGCAAGATCTGAAAACTGCTGTTCATGAACGCTGTGCATCTAATCTGACTGAGCTGGAGCTGTTTTGCAAAGAAGAATGGGCAAAGATTTCAGTCTCTAGATGTGCAAAGCTGGTAGAGACAGACCCTAAAAGACTGGCAGCTGTAATTGCAGCAAAAGGTGGTTCTACAAAGTATTGACTCAGGGGGCTGAATAATTACACACACCCCAATTTGCAGTTATTTATTTGTAAAAAATGTTTGGAATCATGTATGATTTTCGTTCCACTTCTCACGTGTGCACCACTTTGTGTTGGTCTTTCACGTGGAATTCCAATAAAATTGATTCTTGTTTGTGGCTGTAATGTGACAAAATGTGGGAAAGTTCACTGTAATTAAGCCAAGTTGTACTGGCATCAGAAATAGCAGTTTTAATAATCATATTCATATGCTATATCAGGTATATATGTAGAAATCGTATAAGATGTTAAACTTCCAGCTTCTCACAGCTGTTGTTGTACTGACCTATATTAACCCCCCTGTAGTGTTTGACCCAAACCAGAATTAAATCACAGACAAACTTCAGCAGAAAGCGCACTGCAGTGACACCGTCCTTGTTTTGATAATCAAATCTATTAGCTACAGTTTCGGCGATTCACTTCCCAATTTGCCTCTCCTCACCACAAGTGAACAGCTTGTTTGGGTGTCCTTATTTTCCACAAGCTGCTTCTCTAATAAAGAGCTACCTCTGCAATATGCAGACACGCCGGAACACTATCGGAGTGGATTGTACCAGAGAGTTTTATAGAGGGCGAATGTTCAAGGCAGTAAGACTGTATGAATTAAAAAACCACCATCTTTGATTTTGCAGAGCTCACATTTTATGTATTTTTTTAGCGTACCATTTCAATTAAAAATAATGTCTGTGTTAGTTTTCTTTTAACGTTCATTCTTCATTTTGTGACACTAATATTTGGCCTGGTACCATTTAGTATTTGCAATGCTAAACCTACAGTAAGTACAGCTAATGTGCGATGTGACTAATTTATATGCATACTGCTGCCATCGTCTCATTATGATGAACATCACCACCATTGCTTTCCATTACTGCCATCACCAGAGCAGTGCTGTATGCAGTGAAAGTAATGAAAGTGTCTTTGCTGTGCTTTAATCTTGTACCTCTTCTCTTTGGCAGGTTAACATGGTTATTGGGATTCTCGTTTTTAACAAACTGGTGTCCAAAGACGGAATTACTGATATGAAACTAAAGGAGAGGGCGGGGTATGCCTTATACCACACATCCATTTTACACAGTGACCTATAACCAGCCTCATTGCTCTAGGTAGTGGCTGAGACCGGTGCAGTTATCAGCTTCTAGTCTGAAATTGTCCCGGGCCATTATGTCATTGGCAAATTGGTTGAAGAGAACAACATTTTTAATCCGAAGAAGATGAAGTAAAAAGAAGATTCAGAAATCTGGCTGAAATTATGCTAACAAGCAAAAGAAAATATACTGTTTGTTTTCACACATGTGTGAGTCACGTGAGACTGCAGACAGAAGACAAATAAAATGGGGAGGCTGTCTGGTTATTGGTCCTGCACAGACTGAGCAAGATGATGTCTCATTTCATTGCTTTCCTTTTAAGTTTCAAATGTGTCACATTTTCCTCCAGCTGCTCTTTCTTTGCAGGTGTTGCTCTTAATGTGAAGTTCTATAAACCCATCCATGTCTTTTTTTCACCCGTTTGGTTGTTTCTGGTAAAGGGAAGCAGGGACTTTAAGCAGCGAGACCTCACTGTAAAGGGAAAGCAGGCTTATTACGACTGGGATTGTATTCTAGCTCTGGCCACAATTTCTGTTTGTGATAATGGCATTTTAATCAAAGTTTTGGAAAGAATGGAAATGTGAACAGTGAAGACAATTCAAGTCATTGAATGAACCCAATAAAACAATACATGGAAATCATAATATTGAATTTTATCTCCTTAGAACTTAATAGAATAACTTCAAATAGAGTCACGTTCTTTGAGGAAAGGTATAACTTGGAGCAGGGGTTGCACCCTGCTATCATGATTAGCATTGATATAGCTTTTTATTTACAGGGATGAAGTGAAATGCCAAGCTTCTCAATTGCCAGATTTCAAACTCAGTGGCAGTTTCCAACAATTCATGGGAGTTTTCCAGCTGCCAGAAAAATTCATGGAAAACTGGTCTCATTTTATTTTGCTTCGGGAAAAATACAATGAGATGTGTTTCATTCACACTTTATGTGTATATTGTTATCATTACTGATAAACCCCTTGGCCAAAGCAAAAGAAATGAAACCTAGTAGTAATAAACCATAAATGTATTTCAAATTTACAATAACTTGAAGTAGATATAGTATTTTTTATTAATATTATTATTAGAATTAGTAGAATAAGCAGATAAATGCGTCTGATATTGTTCATAAAGACACAGTGCAGCATTTTGGGAAATATACTTTAGCATTTGTTGAGAAACCTTAGGTGTGTGGACTGCCAACATAAGCGTGGGAATTCTGGGAATCTGGGGGCAATACACCTTCCAGCAATTTCACAGTTGTTTGTGTCATGTGTCAGAAATCGTCTTCGCATGGACCAGTTCCGGTAACTGGACCTTAACTGGTTCATGGTCTGTCACATCAGTATCACGTTTATTTGATGTGTATTCAATGATGTGACACAGCCCACTATGTCTTACAATGTTGCAATGAAGAATACTGGAGGGAAGGCGCAGGGCTACTGGCTAAAACTTCAAATGCAAATTAGAAGACTTATATAAATTAGACTTGACTGTGGACTTACAGCTAGTAAGGACAAACGAAAGGCAGAGGACGAGGTCAAACTTTAGTGCAAATTTGAATGATGAGCTCTGGATGAGATTTTGTGTTTCTTAACCATTACTTCCCATATGGAAAAGATATATATAAATCTTATAAAGTTTGTATCTGTCTTGTGTGAAACTTGTATGAAAAGCATATAAGAGTGAAAACAGATATAAGATCCCTTGAAAAATTATATAATGAAACTTGTATGTTTTGGATACTTACTAAAACAATGTATGAAAGTAATGAGAAAGTGGCCACTTTCATGAGTAAATCATGTAAGCCTTATATGATTTACTCATGAAAGTGGCCACTTTCATGAGTAATCACATATAAGTTTTTACTATTTCTTTTCCATATGGGTTGGCTCAGTGTGTATAGCAGTTACTGTGGGTTTTGGAATGCATTTGAACTCTTATTTCAGCAAACACCACTCAACTCTTGGATTTACAGTGCTGTGAAAGAAAATATGTGCCATCTTCCTGGTTTTGAAGGGTTTATTTTTTTGCATATTTGTCATACTTACATGTTTCAGATGATCAAACAAAATTTTGTCCGGTCATCAGCACTGACCTTAAGAGAGGCCTGCAGTTCTTCAGATGTTGTTCTGGGCTCCAGGATGAGTTCTTGATCACTCTCACAGTAATTTTTGTAGGCCAGGCACTCATGGCAAGGTTCCCTGCAGTTTCCTCCATTTGTGACAT
The DNA here is from genome assembly GCF_900408965.1 of Simochromis diagramma. Taxonomy (NCBI): domain Eukaryota; kingdom Metazoa; phylum Chordata; class Actinopteri; order Cichliformes; family Cichlidae; genus Simochromis; species Simochromis diagramma. Next base: position 274,000 of record NW_024387372.1, read on the forward strand.
ATTTAGGTGTCAAAAACTAAGAAATCAGAAATGAGGAAAATACTTTTTCAAAGCACTGCAAACTAGTTTTCTGTCCAGCTGGACACGGTGTGTTAATATGATAGCTCTGGAGTTGCTGGAAGGTGCATTTGTACAGTTGTCTAACATGTTTAATGCTTCTTTTAATTCATGCATTATATCAGTCCTATCACCTGACTATTGGTTTGTCAATTGACAAAATAGGCTGCATCTGATAGATGGGAGTAATACCTTTGACACTACCTGCTGGATAGTGAAGACTGAAGCTAATTACAGAAACATAGGTTTAACGTACTTAAGCATTGGCAACGTTTCTCTGACCAAGAGAATATGTCTTTCTTTTATATCCAGTCTAAAGCAAATAAGCATGCTTTTCAGGATGTTAGACTGTTTCTTAGTGCATCAGAGCCACAACCCAGAAAACCTGCTTAGAAAAATCTTGTTATGTACGTAAATGTTACAATTTAGTTTCTTTAAAAGATATGAATACTTAAAAAGTATATTTTCCTAGGTAGGTAGTGATGGCAGATGTCAGTAGACTGATGGTGTGGCTTCTAAAAATTGGTCAGAGCACAGAGCAGACATGTACCCTGCTGCCCTTTACCTCGCAGGCTGTTCTGTCCCCATTGGCCATGTTGGTGCATTCAGATGTTATTTTATTTCTCTCTCTGAAAAACATGTTTGCGTTCTTCAATGATCTCTCTGTTCAACTGTACTTGTTTTTATTCTGTCTGAAATGTCATGTTTGAGTTTGCACAGAATCCCCTCTCTCTCACTCAGGGCTCTCCAATCAGGGACACATCAGTCTCAGAAGCCCCCTCCCTTGTCATCGGTGATTGGGTAAAAAAAAATATCTGCCCATTCCACCCTCTCTGTAGTGTATGGTTTACCAGCCCTATCAATTGCCAAACCTGCAGAATCCTCTAGCAAGCTCCTCTGATTGGCTTACTATTATTTCCTGCCTATTCACCTCACTATTGATTTTCCAATTGATCCTGCCTCCCATTAGCTGGGTAGAATAACACAGTGCCATAGAGTCTGACAGTTTCTGTAATGCTTTTTATAGAAAATGTCTTTTTTCCAATAACTCGTGCTAAATGCATAGCGGTAATATTAATCTTTTCTGTATGCTTGAATAGTATGAGAATGTGTGCGTGTACCAAGTTAAAATGGTTGTCAGGATTTTATCTCTGTTTTTGTATTCCGTAACTGATGGCGGAACGCATAGCCTGACTGACAGCATGAACTGGTGAGACTGTGTCTTGAATTTATTAGAACTTAATTGGGAATATAAATGTCAGAAATGAATATCTGGTAACATCTGTTCAGAGTGATCGCTCAGGCTATTTTGCTAAGCTATTTAGTTGTGGCCTAACAAAATCACAGAAGTAGAAGAAATTTATGTTGTTATTTCATGTTTGAATTAAACTTGATAGCACAGACGTTTTTGACCTTGGAATGAGTCATTCTAATTTTAGTCTTGCTTGCTTTGCTATTGAGCTTTCATCAGCATGCTCCAAGACATGGCTCATATTGTGTGCTTCCATACTTGCACTTTACTTGAGTGCATAAATACAGTCAGACAAGTATGGCTACATGATGTGCACAAGAAATACGGCAGTGTTACGCTTCTCTCCCTCATTGGTTGTAGATCATCAGAGATGAGAGATGAGAACCACGTCTGCTGGCGGGCATTGACAGTAGACATGTTGTGGTGTTTAGTGCTGTAACAGTTTTGCAGATGTTGACAAAATTAAGTGTTCAATTCGAGAAAACCCTACCCTGTTGAAATTGAAGTACTATTCTATTCTATTTGTAACTTACCATGAGTATCTTGAACCACAATAACAGTCTTCATGTAACCCAAATACTTACATGATAAGAGGTGGCACTAATTGTAAGGGCACCATCTTCTTAAAAAATTGTCTTTATGTGTTATTTTTTTAAGAATAGCTATATTGACCATAACTGGATTGGACAATCAAAAATGTCACATCATTTATTCATAAAAGTTTGTTACTTAACAGGTAAATTATTTTGGGGGGTTTTCTATCTATTTAAAATTTTTGGAGAAAAGATGGACATAGCTAGTGTGACCTTATGTGTCAGTTTCTGAACTTGCATTTTAGAGTTTCAAGATAAACATTTCTAATTTTGCCATCTTGGTATGAAAGAAACGTGATATTATGAGAAGTTGCAGGCCTGACTGAAATTGCTTGTTTATTGGCTAATCGCTTGTGAGTGACAGGTTGTTAGCTAATGAGCAATAGCATGGCTAAACCTCCTTTTTCCATCATTTTTTATTTCGTATTATACAAATATGACTGAGACAATGAACTCGGGGCCAAAGTGTTTACAGAGATCAAGAAAGAAAGTCTTTTTTACCTCTTTATTACCAGGCTATAAAAGTGGTTGAATATTTTAGCATAGAGTCTATAGGGACTGCTTTATTCAAGGCTGTGTCCAGTGTAGATGTCAAATCATACATTGATTTACTTTGTGAACTTTTCATTCTGTGACTCTGAAATTTGTTGTTCTTTGCTTGGTAGAGTAGAACAAAATAGTAAAGAAGGATGTCTAATGTTCTAATCTCATTTCCATCACATGACTCTTCTCAAGCATCCAATCCAAAACATGTTTAATGAAGTTAATTAAATATGTAGAATGATTAATTGCACAACAGGGTTCCGCACCAAACAGGTCCAAAACAGGTCAGCCTGAACGTCAGATAGGCCTCGCCACTGAAAATTAAAGGGTAATTCAATTAGAAAATTACAACAGACAAGAGAGGCCAAATCAAATCAGTGCTAGAGCTCCTTTCCTCCTTAACGAACATTAAATGGTTTCAGTCATCAGGCCGTATATTTACAGGTTGTAATAGAGGGTTAATCGAACATTTAGCTTTGAGAGCCTACCATTTGCTCTGAAATCTTATAAAGTCTATAGACAGGTTTATGTTTGACCAAAGGATTACCTTCCACCTGATTAATGTAATATTTGTCTGTGAGCTGCACATTATTTATTTACTGAGCTTAATGCATGTCACCCCACCTGCCAAATGGCCACCTTTTGCCTCTCAATCCTTAAGACCAGGGAAATGGTGTATTTCACAAAGTGTTGATTGCTTTTTAATATCACTGCCTGCAGTGTACATTTAGTGCCTGTATTGCCCTTTAACTTGAAATTGAATTTCTTCCATTATGTGATTTTTAATCCTGGCATCCATAGGCTACAAAAATCGATTCCCTCAGCTCCTCTGCTCTAATTGTTGTTTAGCAGAAGGCCATATGGCAACAGATTAGTTTGTTATTACTTGTCAATATTGCAAGCATTGTAGTCAGTCTTTGTCTAGCAACAGCACCGGTAGGAGAGCTGTAAACAGAAGAATTTTGGGAGGAAAGCAAAGCGATGTATTTTCATGGTGATCACACCTGCAAATCAACTAAATTTATTTTGTTTATTTGTTTGCTTACTTTTCGAGTGCAAAATTATAGAAATACATGTAGAGAGTCAAAATCTTTAAGTAGGGATGGGAATCGATAAGATTTTAGTGAGTCCGATTCCATTATCGATATCACAGATTGATTCACTTACGAGAGTCAACACCATCGTTAAGCAGCAATAAAAAAAACTTCATACATGTAAATTAATTGCATGCTTCGGGTCAAAAGTTTGTGCATGTATGCTATTTATCTGCTTTATTGTTACCAGTGTTGTTGTCGTTACTCAATGTTGCACAGAACACTTTCCTCAAAGGAATGCAGTACGTTACTTAATTACTCTCATGAAAATAATGTAGTTCGTTATACTACGCGTTACATTGCTTTCATGTTAGTAAATAGCTGAAACATACGGTCTCATAATCACCATTTAAAAATATAAATCTGAGGCTACAACCCCATGCACTAACACAAATCCCTAATAAGGACACGCATCTCTAAAGCTACATTCACACTGCAGGCAAAAGCGCATCAAATCCGATTTTTTTGACCCTATGCGACACATATCCGATCATGGTCTGACAGTGTGAACAGCACAAATCTGATATTTTCAAATCCGATCTGGGTCACTTTCGTATGTGGTACTGAATCCGATACATATTCGATGTTTTAGAAAGCGACTGCTGTTTGAACGGTCATGTCGCATTAAATCCATCTTTTACGTCACTGACACAAGACAGACGCTAATTATCAGCGCCCGAGAAGACATCGCGAACGCTTCCTGGCCATCCAGTGTAGATGTCAGTGAAACTGTTGGGAAGACAACGTGAACATTTTATTTGTACTGTATAATCTGCAGATTCTGACAGAAATCTGCAACTATCTTTTGAAGCACCGCTCCTCTCTAAAACAGCAATAAGGATAACTATTAGGTTATTTACATTATAAATAACACAATAACTTAAAGCAAAAATTGGGAAATGTAAAATCCAAAGTCTTTATATTAAGGGCCATCAGTCAAGCAATATTGTTTGCTCTGGGTCTAAACAGAGCGCATTGTGTGTGACGTCTTCTTTTGCGCATGCGGGCACACTAGAGCACGTTTGCTGTCGCATTTTATTTGTAGTGTGAACAAGCAGACAAAAAAATCGGATTTGAGCAAAAAATCGGTATTGAGCATTAAGACCTGCAGTGTGATCGTAGCCTAAGATCTTTCTGTTAGTAGAATACAAAGCTGACCGCACAAAGCAAAGATGACAACCAGCATAAAAAAGCGGTCACTAGTGATGCAGATTTTATGATTAGAAACATGAATAGGTAGAAAAGGAGGCTGCAGTCTGGCTGCTTGTTACCAGTTGATGTTAGGCTGCTGGTGTTCTTGGCTAGCTTAGCATTAGCATGCTGTCTGTGCAGATGCTTTCAAAGAACTGACTGAAGAAGTCACTTGATGAGTGATGAAGCGTTTCTCCCACTTAAAACGCTACGTCCAGATGAATAGAATCAACTTTTTGGGGAATTTCTTACCTGGATGATTGAGCATGCATCAAGGCAACCGAAGCTGTGTTAGCAGCATAATGCAGTTGGATGCAGTTTTCCACTTTCCACCATTTCGTCCTTTTGTGCAATAAAAATAAATGTCCATATCCATGCTTTAGACTGCGTCGCTATTTTGTTCCTTTGACACTTAAACTGAAATCAGCCAAAGAACTGATAAACGGGATCAATAGGCAGGCATTTGACTACTGGGAACAAGGACCAGTTCTCGATTCCCATCCCTAGCTTTAAGTGAACTAAGTGAACTAATTAAAACAGAAATCCACCCAAACCACCACTGACCACCACTGGGTCCATTTGATATTTTTGAGAATAACTCTGGCACAAACAATGTGGAGGCCCACTGAGAAATATCTACTTGCTGTAATGGAAATGTAAGACAAGCAATGCTTCAATGATCCAGAAAATCAATGGTAAACATTTGGTTTTGGTTTCAGAGCCCTGTATACACAATCATTTCTTTACTTGACACTGACAGTCTAGAGGCCAAACATTTGAGTCAAAAACAAGAGTTTTGTTTTTGACAAAACCTGCAGACAGACAAAGACTTTGGCGAACATCAAAACCTCTAACATTCACCGCCAAACCATTTAGGTTATCACCTTCAGTAACTAAATGATAACATTTTACATCAACGCTGTTTCATGCATTCTGTTATGAGAAATCTATGTGCGCAAAGTGATGTGTTTTTAAGCCTAGCCCTGAACAGGTTTCCTCCAACTTGATGGAAATGGTCAACATACATGTGTAAGACTTGAAATCTTAGAACTGGATTTGGTATTTCTAAATACAAGGTGCAACTTGTTAAAGAACATTTAATCAGATACTAGTGGGGGTGTACGTATATATTTGTGCATCCAGTTCTGTCTTTTTCAAATATTAAACATCTATGATGTACAAATCATTCCACCCAGGAAAAAGAACATCTCAAAGAAATCATTAAATGCCCCAAATTACCATGGCATTCGTGCCAAATGTAAGTGTAAGTAAGCTTACATGATACTTAAAGTTAGGATATGCTGATATCTCAGCAAATTGCTGAGTGAGAACACCATTAGAGATATTTTCAGACAGTCTCAGATAAAAGACTTTGAAGAAAATGTCAAAATGTGAAATAGACATGACTTTGGCTTGCATTAACTTCGTAGCTCCGATTTTGGCTGGGTGGCCATGAGAACAGAGACAGCTTCTTGTTGACTTAAATCAGGGGTGTCAAACTCAAATACACAGTGGGCCAAAATTCAAAACTGGAACAAAGTTGTGGGCTAACATTAATATTTATTGGGGAAAAAAATTCTTCCTCCAGATATAAGTATGAATCTTTTCTTATGGACTCAAACAAGTTTTGCTGAAAAACTGAATATGGAACAAGCAAAGCTTAATACTAAACAATATATATATTAGCTGTATAATACCAGTAGGCCAGCTCTAATAGTAATTTGGTATGGCTTCGGGCCAGAGTTTGATACCTATGACTTAAATCATTGTTACATACTGAATGCATTGTTGATATGTAATCTTGACTCAGGGATTGTATGGAGCCAGGTACGTTTGAGTGTGTCTGTGCGTGTGTGTGAGAGAGGGAGAGAGAGAGCATCTTTGCATACAGGCTTGGCGTTTACTCAAAACCAAGCACAAAACCAGCACGTGATCATGGTCTGAGCGGCAGTGATGTCAGTCCTGTTCAGGATCGGCATTTGACTGAAGCTTTATGGATTACAATGAGAGCGTGCCAGTGAGCTCCAACTCCTTCATGCCACCGACTGGTTATTTGTGAGGAAAATCAGACATTATGTTTAATAGGAAATGCTCAATAATTGAGCAATCTTTGCCCCACCTCCCCTGCCCCTCAGCCAAACACGGGTAAACCCAAAACCATCCAACAACTGTACAATAGCCCTGAGAGAGAGACTGTGCGAGAACACTGTGCGAGAACACTGTGACTCACTGTGCGTGCGTGGCTGTATGTGTGCTCACGTGCATCTGTGCGAGTCTGTGTGCAGGTGCATCTGTATCTGTTTGTGTATGTTACAGCGTGTTAATTTGACTTTGCAGTCAGATGACAGTGCCACTGTACAATATGACGCTCAAATGTGCCAAGTGCGGAGTTATCTCTTCGGCTGACGTTTCCACCACAGCTACCAGTAACGCCATGTTAGTCCTGCTAATTATTTTTCCTTAACTCCTCTTACCTCTGTTCTCTCCTCTACCTGCCTTCTTCTCCCTCACTTGATTGGTTCTCTGTCCTTTATCCTTCTGTCATTTTTTTCTCCCTCGTGCACTAGCAGGGAGGATTTTGTTCTTGAGGGTTATGTGCTCTTACTCAAAGCAAACTTGTGTTAGCTGTACCCATGTAAATAGTTTTGCATATGTGATCGATTGAATGAGAATGAGAAAGCGTGTTTGTGTGTTTGTCTAATAGGAGATAAAGAAGCAGATATTGAAGGGGTATTAGCATATACTTATATTTATTGTCTGTCTGTGTGGGTGGGCGGATGTGCCTTGCTGTCATCTGTAAGTTCTTAGGTTGACCATTATGTAACTATTGCCTGGGCAATAGTTTTCTGCTTTTAGAGACTGTGCTGATAGAATCTGATTAGAAAAAGGGAAGGTAGTTGTCCTCTTTTTTTGCAGTATGTCTGTTACACTTTTCTAAAATCCAGAAATACGACCAATAGCCACAGGCTTAAGGTAAACCCATTTTGCTCATTTACAGCTCTATATTCTACATTTCTTGGACACTGCTACATTTATAGTTCAACACAATCCTCATCTATGTTATACTGGACCTCGGGGCCACCCTTTTGTCAGAAACAAGCTGGTTTTGTTCTTCAAGTTTAAGCAAACTTTCTTCTAAATGGTTTGCTGCCCAGAGAAGGTTTGAGCAGCTAGTTATTGGGACAGAGATATTATATTACAAAATAGCATATGTTCAGTACTCTGTGGGATTTGCACTGAACTACAGGGAGTGCAGAATTATTAGGCAAGTTGTATTTTTGAGGAATAATTTTATTATTGAACAACAACCATGTTCTCAATGAACCCAAAAAACTCATTAATATCAAAGCTGAATGTTTTTGGAAGTAGTTTTTAGTTTGTTTTTAGTTTTAGCTATTTTAGGGGGATATCTGTGTGTGCAGGTGACTATTACTGTGCATAATTATTAGGCAACTTAACAAAAAACAAATATATACCCATTTCAATTATTTATTTTACCAGTGAAACCAATATAACATCTCCACATTCACAAATATACATTTCTGACATTCAAAAACAAAACAAAAACAAATCAGCGACCAATATAGCCACCTTTCTTTGCAAGGACACTCAAAAGCCTGCCATCTTCTGTCAGTGTTTTGATCTGTTCACCATCAACATTGCGTGCAGCAGCAACCACAGCCTCCCAGACACTGTTCAGAGAGGTGTACTGTTTCCCTCCTTGTAAATCTCACATTTGATGATGGACCACAGGTTCTCAATGGGGTCCAGATCAGGTGAACAAGGTGGCCATGTCATTAGTTTTTCTTCTTTTATACCCTTTCTTGCCAGCCACGCTGTGGAGTACTTGGACGCGTGTGATGGAGCATTGTCCTGCATGAAAATCATGTTTTTCTTGAAGGATGCAGACTTCTTCCTGTACCACTGCTTGAAGAAGGTGTCTTCCAGAAACTGGCAGTAGGACTGGGAGTTGAGCTTGACTCCATCCTCAACCCGAAAAGGCCCCACAAGCTCATCTTTGATGATACCAGCCCAAACCAGTACTCCACCTCCACCTTGCTGGCGTCTGAGTTGGACTGGAGCTCTCTGCCCTTTACCAATCCAGCCACGGGCCCATCCATCTGGCCCATCAAGACTCACTCTCATTTCATCCGTCCATAAAACCTTAGAAAGACCAGTCTTGAGATATTTCTTGGCCTAGTCTTGACGTTTCAGCTTGTGTGTCTTGTTCAGTGGTGGTCGTCTTTCAGCCTTTCTTACCTTGGCCATGTCTCTGAGTATTGCACACCTTGTGCTTTTGGGCACTCCAGTGATGTTGCAGCTCTGAAATATGGCCAAACTGGTGGCAAGTGGCATCTTGGCAGCTGCACGCTTGACTTTTCTCTGTTCATGGGCAGTTATTTTGCACCTTGGTTTTTCCACACGCTTCTTGCGACCCTGTTGACTATTTTGAATGAAACGCTTGATTGTTCGATGATCACGCTTCAGAAGCTTTGCAATTTTGAGACTGCTGCATCCCTCTGCAAGATATCTCACTATTTTTGACTTTTCTGAGCCTATCAAGTCCTTCTTTTGACCCATTTTGCCAAAGGAAAGGACGTTGCCTAATAATTATGCACACCTGATATAGGGTGTTGATGTCATTAGACCACACCCCTTCTCATTACAGAGATGCACATCACCTAATATGCTTAATTGGTAGTAGGCTTTTGAGCCTATACAGCTTGGAGTAAGACAACATGCATGAAGAGGATGATGTGGACAAAATACTCATTTGCCTAATAATTCTGCACTCCCTGTATTATTATACATTTGCACAGACCTGCCTATTCTGATTTTGAAACAAAGTCGTCCTCCTAAACTTTAAACAAAGCTAAGGAGGACGTTTTTTACTCCCTCAACCAGCTCCATTCACATTTCCTGTAGTCTAAAAGACACAGTGCGTACTTCCAGCTTCTATGCTGAGCAGTTATTGGCTGGTTTTGCTTTATTCTACTCCTAAACATTTCTGTTGGGCTTGGGTTGTCAATTTGGAGGGCAGGTGATAGGGGTGGGCGATATATACGATATACAATAGAAACGATATAAATTTGGCCAACGATAGAGATTTTGACTATATCGCTCTACCGCGATAGCGCGTGTTGATGATGTCGTTAAGCTGCGCCTGTTTTGGTCAAAAGCATCGCAGCGGCTAAAACCATTATAATCTGCAAATTATGGCGGGCGACAGTCATAGCAAAGAGATGAAGCACTTTTGAAATATGGGGAAAGCCAAAAACTGCGCTTCCTCCACTTCCGTAACATTGATTCATTAATGCTGAATTCTCTCGCAGCTGCTCTATTTCCATGTTGTTGCAGTATATTAATAACTAACCTCGTATTGTGGATGAATAATCTCAGTTGTTCTCCTGACTGAAGTTTGGCCCGTGTATAGCATCCTGCTATGCGATTGCATTTGTCCCTAAAAACATTTTTTAAACTAAATTTCTGCACGCCCAAATCGGTTCGAGGTTAGTAAGCACAACCAGAATTCATACATAAGGCACACTCTCGATTTTTGAGAAAATTAAAGGATTTTAAGTGTGCCTTATAGTGTGGAAAATACGTTATACAGAAGAAAAGAATATATCGTGATATATATCGTTACAGCACATGCTTCAAATTATATCGCGATATGAATTTTAGGCCATATCGCCCAGCCCTAGTAGGCGATTAAATGCAGTACTTCATTTTCTTGATCAGAAAGTTCTTATAGTGCCCAGATGTGTATTTTTGCCTCTGTGCTGATTTTGAGATGCTTTACTTAAACTCGGGCCTGGGCTGTAATCACAGGTACAGGAATTTGTCGGTTAACGTTTGACCAAAATATTCCATGCTAACTGAAAATTATTACAGGTGACTACCTGCTTGAGCTGGTTATTATTATTATTACCAGCACTGTGTAAAGCTGCCATTGAGGCAAACAGTGTTTGCTTTCAGGATATTACAAATGACAGCCGCTTGGTCACAAAATGTCTCATAACTTCTGTGTGTAAATTATCATTGGATTGTTGTAGAGAAAAAAGTAAGCATTAGGTCTTAAGTAAAGCTGATAGTTTATAGTTTATAAATATATTAACACAATAGCATAGTTATTTTATAGAATGCAAAATCACATCATTAGTAATATTTAAAATATTATGTATTTGCTCTGAGCAAGCAATTGGTGACAGTGGGGAAGAAGAACTCTTTTAAAGTGTAAAGCGCCAGTGCAGACACTGACGTGGTACAGTGATGCTGCACAGGGGTTTACTGCTCGCAGGGTGGAAAAGTCTCCACACAATGGGACAAAAGAAATGTGTGATATGCTTTTAACAAAGCCCAGGTTATTACCAGAGGTGGAAATTAGCTATGCTTTTTCAGTTATTTATGGGTTTCCCATCATTGTACTTTGTGTTTGTTTTCTACTTTCTAAATATGGATGCCAGGTTTCATTTTGCAAAATATCAAGTTTAGAAAATATGAATGGTTGACCAAAAAAACATTTGACAAATAGGAAATATTTTATCCTGAGATAAAATGATCATACTGAACATTTTAAATAAACCCACTGTGTGGCTAGTGAGAATTTAGATATGTGGTAAATAATGAAAATTACCAGAGACTTAATTCCACTGTTGTTCATGATTTGTAGTGATTGTGTAAAAATGAATTGATTAGTCATGACTTGGAGGAAGTGTGCACCTCCTTGAATGTTATTTTGTTTCTCACTGGCAAACCATTTAAGGGTAGAGGTCAGAGGTGGCAAAGGTACAGACATTGTGTACTTAAGTAGAAGTACAGATACCAGTGTTAAAAAATAAAACTTCAGTAACGTTGAAGTACTGGTTCAATTTCTTACTCTAGTAAAAGTGAAAACGTTCGAGCTCTGAAGTGTACTCTGAAGTAAGAAAGTAAAAAGTAGCTCTTTGGATGATGTTTCTACTAGCTGTTAGCAAAGCTAACTGAACCTTGTACTATGTTAATGTAATAATAAAATAATATAAGTAGATGGGAATACAAACTTTATATTAGCCTGAATATTTATTAGAATTAAAATTCTAATAAATATTCTCATCTTGAATTTGTTAAGCAGAACATGAGCAGAGAAAAAGAAGGGAAATAAAAAATCGCTGTTTTCTGTTGCTTACATTAAACAGGAAATGAGTAGGGAGGAGGTTAAAGTGGGATTCAGCAAATGGGGGATGTTGAAATGGCCCTTCAGCTCTGGCCCCCAGATGTCAGCCTAATGTGTACCTTAATCAAGCCATGTAATAACAATATATGCCGGAACATAATAGTGCAAAAGTAACATGACGAAACTCTGCTCAGACAGTGAATGGACGGACTCTTATACAATGCTTTCCTAGTCTCCCGGATTACTCAAATGCTCTATACAGCATGCCACATTCACCCAATCCCACACTTTCTCTAAACTGAGTGCTTCCTAATTACATTCATACACATTCACACTCTTGACATGCAGACTGGAGGAGTCAGGGATCGAACCACTAAGCTTGCGATCAGAAGGTGACCTGCTTTACCTCCTGAGCTACCCACTGGCAAAGATGAGTAAACCATCACTAGGTTTTGGATAAAGTGTAACCTATCAAACCTGCATTTGAAACGTTGGCTACCATAGCAGTATAGTATTGCAACATCGCATTTGGGTCTTCTAGCTAAAATAGGAAAATAGGAACATAAATAGTGCCATCATTGCCAGACCTGGCCCACATCTGGTTGACATACACCCTGCCATGACACCAGTCAGTCAGAAGTGCCAGCTTGATGCCGGATCACGGCCAGACCTGTTTTCCATGGGCCTGGCCACATAAACCAAACCGCAATCGAGCCAGATATTGCATGCCATCACATAGACAGTGCCATCTATGCCAGGCCTGGCCCATATCTGGATGACATACGTCTTGTCATGCCAGAAGTCAGCCAGCAGTGCCAGCTTGATACCAGATCCGGGCCAGACCTCCTTGCTATGTAGGGTGTAGATATTTGTTTAAAATGTAGGGTGTAAAAGTAAAAATCTGTCAGAAAAAAAACCTACTTAGTTGCATTTCAGCCACATGCTATTAAAACATAGTTTCGCAAGCTAGAAGAGTTAATCTTTCAAATCACACATTTTTGCTCTAGTTTTTCTGTTATAGGACATTTGGTATGCCAAAGGTGTAAATATTACACCCTAACCAGATCTACCAGGTGGCTATGGGAGAGATTAGCTAGTGGTATTAACTGCAGCGAAATCAGATATTTATTTTTTTTAATCCATGTTAATACGTCTATTTAAAATAAGTCTCACACACATCAATAATCAATATCAGAACAAGTTGAAAATATTTTTTATTCATTTTATTCAGTAATGTTTACTGTAAGCTCAGTCTCTGGATATCAATTGAATCTGAAAGACCTACAATATATGAAGCATTGTTGACAACAGCTTAAAAATAATTTAAAAAGAGAGCAAAGAGAAAGTGGGTGTGAATTGCAACTTGGAGCAGACGTTTAGTTTAGTCTGACTTAGTCTGACTTAGTCTTCAGTGCTTTTTTTTCCACCTCTGGGATAGTTTGTAATTAAAAGTTAGCCTGCTAATTATCTTCATTTGGAGGATCTGAATGAAAGACTGTTTCACCACATTCATTGCGGGTACAGTCGTTCCCAGTAGTTATTGTGCTAGTTTATTATCAGTATTTGCATTAGAAAAATGGAAAGAGTCAGGGGATAACACTTCTTCAGACTCTCTCTCTTTCTCTGTCTGTCCTCCTCTGCTCTGCCTCTTCTGTTTGTCTGCATTCTGTTTCAGCCTCATTACACTTGTTTTTTTCCCCCACTGCTCACCTCCCTCCCTCTCTTTCCTGTGGCACTAGATCCTTTATGGTTTGACTGAATCATCTTAAACATACATGCATGTAATATATGTGAGTTAAAAACATATATATCAGCAAATAATGGATGTATGTTTTTGTTTGCGTTGGTAACATAATTATTTGTTTGATGTTCTGTATTAGTGCATGTTTAGAGTTGTAGGCTAACACTATGCTAACAGGGTGAACAGGTCCAGTTGAGCAAAAGAAATGAGTTTAACCTTGTTTTTTTTTTTTTTTGTGTGTGTGTGTGTGTGTGTGTGTGTGTGTGTGTGTGTGTGTGTGTGTGTGTGTGTGTTTTATAGGGCATTGAATATAAAATCAGCTAATAATTCTAACTATCTTAGAATGCAATGGCTAGGAATCACTGTACTCCTGCCTTCACAAAGTTTGGGTTGTACTGTTCTTGACTACAGTTCCCCTTCCATTCTGTAGGGCGTCACTGTGGAGCTCCTGTGTGGTATTGCCACTCTTGGCTCTCACGTGGATGTCAGCTGTCCTGGCCATCACTGACCGGCGTTCTGCGCTCTTCCAGATCCTTTTTGCTGTGTTTGATTCACTGGAAGGCTTTGTCATTGTCATGGTTCACTGCATCCTTCGCAGAGAGGTATATTATAGGAACGCTATTGTTATGTTTGTAGTTGTGCGTCCTGTCTAGTACTTCCAGCTGAGATTCTTTGCTGACTACTACCACTGTAGTGGGTGATGTGTTAATTTAATATGTTGAGCTACAGCAAGCTACCATATTATACAATTCTGGATGTCATCTCAGTCAGGCGTGGTGATACTTTCTAAGTCCACTAGGGTCTGCTTGAGTCTCATTGACTTAAATTTTGCCATCGGATAGTGAACATTTAATAAGAGATGTGACCATGCTAGCCCCGAAAGATGAATTTAGATTATTTAACAAGACATGGACTCATAAATGTTGGTTTCGACTCATTTAGAGTAAAGCGTCATTCGCTTTTATACAAACGTACGTATGAAATGTGTAAAAAATTATCCCTTTCATAATAAAAGCAGGTAAGTTATATTGTCATTTCTCACAAAATGAAAAACCTGTAAGGCATCTCTCATGGAGAGTTTATCAAAGAGTGTTTGATAGCTGAAATGTGACAAACTGTATGATGTATACTTTATTATCTGGGAATCCTAAACTGACCCCACTTAAGCCAATGTGGAGTCAGATCCGCTCTAGCCTGTCGTCTTTATTCATTAAAAGCCTCTACACAGTACTGTATATGTTTAAAAGACAAAAGTTTTAGGCAGGTGAGAAAAAATGATGTTATCAAACAATGCTTTCAAAAATAGAAGTGTTAATCATTTGATTTCATCAATCAACAAAATGCAGTGAGTGAACAAGAGAGAAATCTAAATCAAATTGATATTTGGGGTGACTTCTTCTAGGCACACTTGCTCACAGTTTTTGAAGGAACTCAGCTGGTGGTTATTCCAAACATCTTGGAGAACTAAGCACAGATGTTCTGTGGATGCAGGCTTCCTCTGTCTCTTCATGTAATCCCAGACACACTCCATGATCTTGAGATCACGGCTCTGTCTGCCGTACCATCGCTTCCAGTACTTCTTGTTCTTCTTTATGCTGAAGATAGTTCTTAATGACTTTGGCTGTGTGTTTGGTGTCGTCGTCCTGCTGCAGAATACATTTGGAGCCAATAAACAATCATTTATATTTCTGAAAGCATTCTTTGTTTACAGCATTTTTTTTCCACACCTCCCTAAAACTTTCGCACAGGACTGCATGTCCTATTACTCTGTCTGTATTAAGATCGTGATCTATGCCCTGATGATTTGCCTCAGGTTCAGGAGGCAGTGAAGTGTCGTGTGGTGGACCGACAGGAAGACACCAATGGAGATTCAGGAGGTTCATTTCAGAATGGCCATGCTCAGCTAATGGTATGAAGAGCTAAAATTTGGAGAAATTTGATATGATGTAAGAGAATATTTAAAATAACTAACTCTATGGAATAATAAAGCGCAAAAAGGGGTACGCACTTTTTGCTCCATTCTTGAAATTTTGACTTCTAAGCAGCTTGAAAAGGTTCAAGACCTGTGTCCTCCAAATTCTGATCTTCTCATCTCAGAGCACGAGAGAACTAAAGCATACGTTTAATTTTATGGAAAATATACATATATATTTTTTCTTAAATTCTGATCTTGAAAATATTTATAAAAACCCCTCAAGATAACTAACCTAATAGAAATTTATTAAAAAATAATGAAGTCAAAGCATTGTTTAGGAAATGGCATCGTGTTAGAATCATGATTAGAATAAAACAATTTAGGAAGAGGTCAGAGTGACTTACAAGAAGAAATTCTACAAAACCCAAAGCTCTTTCTCTTCAGCTTGTATCCAAATAAAAAAAAATATAATAAAACTGATTATTAATGAATCTAAGTTTTGTTGATTAGTCTTCATTTTCTCAATGTTTATCTGCCTTTGCTTTAAAAATATACCATCACATTGACTTGATAACTAAAAGTTAGTGTGCATGTGCCCTGAGAAGGTATTCCATTGATTGATGCAGGCTGGACCATTTCCCTGGTGTCTTTTCCCCATTTCCTATCTTCACTGCAGTCGCCAAATAAAGGCTTAAAATCCCCCCATATAATATTTTTCCCACGTCTCCACACTTAATCTAATATTTATTGTTTTCTGTCCTCAGACTGACTTTGAGAAAGATGTGGATATGGCTTGCAGATCAGGTAAGCTCCAGGTTGAGCGTGTTTGAGTTTTTGTGTTTGCATTTGATTTGACTTTGGGGACTGTTTCTCAGATGCTACAGATGTCTCGTTGTGCCTCCTTCTCTGTATTTTGACTGCATCAAATTCCTCGTTGTTGTTGGAACAGATGTGAGCCGTGTTCCCTCTCATTTTTGCGCTTGTGCCGTACAGTCAACATCACAGCAGCCTCCCTACGCCAAGGAGCTGTTTTGACAAGAGATGCAGCACATCACTGCTGTGTAACTCCGTTTATCCCAGGCTGACGGGAGTGGGATGAATGTGTGCTGAGCAGTTATATGCAGATAAATATGGCTCTCTGAGCCTCTCCTACACTGATGCTGTGTAATTAAGTCCCTCCCAACAGCGCTGCATCAGATACTGGTTGATGCTCTAAAATCCACTGGGAGTGAAAATCTGATTACCTCTTGAGACAAGATATCAAGAAAAGTGTCTGGAAGAGAAAAGCTATTCAGAAGCAGACAGGCTCAAGCAAGGGAAGACAGAAAAGAGCAGAGAGAAATGAGAGATGTTTATTGTTTGTCAAGAGGGAGCAGGAATGGCAGAAAACGATCAGGGGATGTTTAGTACGGAGCATTGTCTGATGTTGTTCAGCAGCCTCGACCTGGTGCAGGATATGTTTGCTGCCATATGCCAAATGCTGTTATTGTGAAAAAGCTTGGGCCACAAGGTCATGCCGTACCCAGCTGAATGTTACGTTACTCATGTCAAAACTGGTTACAACCTTTTGCTGCAGGAAGCATTTTCCAATGAAAATCTAGTGAAGAAATTCCAGGACTTTACACCGGAAAGCGACACAGAGGTCTGGAGGTTTTTTGTGCACTAAAGCAATACCTTTTAGAAGACGAGCATATTGAAAGAACTGCAAGCACTTGTATGTCTTCACGTGGAGAAAAAATACTATACTGTGTGGCTTTGTTTGACTTTCTTCACTCCAGTTCTCTCACTCCAGGATTTCTGGATGTGTTTAGCAGTTATTCAATGTAGTAATGATGGCAAAACTGAAGTCATAGGCCAGGACTTTATGTAGACAGGCAACACAGGTATTTTTGACAAGTCATCAACAGTACTCGATCCCCTTCTGCTCCAGTCTGCACGCCAAATGTCCTTGGGCAAGATACTAACCCCAAGTTGCTCTCCGATGCATCCGTTGGAGTATGAATGTGTACAAATGTTAGATAGAAGAGTATAGAAAAAAGTTGTTTGAATGGCTGTGTAAAGCACTTTGAGTGCTCATGGAGTTTAAAAGCTCTATGTAAGAACCAGTCCATTTACAAGTCACTGTAGCATTATTCTTTCTTTTGACTTTAGTGTCATCCAGAATTGAAAAAATCCCATCACTCTTAGTTTGGAAGTTTATTAGTTGCTAACCTTGTCCTTCCATCTTGTATTTTTCCTACCAGCTAGGGGGCTGGCCGGGATATGATTTTCTGCTTTCCCAGAGAGAATCTGTCAGCACTGGAGTTTTTTTTTTTGTTTGTTTTGTTTTTTCTCTTTGCTCTGGTTACCCACTGTGATCACAACCTGCAGCAGTTAGAGATCAGGTTCAGGTGCTCAACCAGAGCAAGGTGTGTTGCTCTGAAATGCAGTCCAGCAGTAAAATAAGAGACTCATCCAGGATTGTATTGGTTGTCAGACGTAGAGGGAAGAATCTTATAATTTCAGTGATTTAATAATTGATTTATAAAATCTCCTTGTTTCACACAGTGCAAAAGTAATGTGTTTATTACTTACATACATTCCGCTGCTGGTTTCTTCCCGGGATTCCCAGGTGGAGAAATTGCATCTCACACAGCTTTTCTCTCTTTCTGGTCTCTTTAGGCACCATGAAGCGCTCATCCCTCCAGGGGGAGGAGAAGGCCTCCTCTGGGACCCTCACTCTTCAAAAAGGTTCTAATTTTAACACCATGCCGGCCAGCATGGCCAAGGTTCACCTCCAGAATGTGGCCGACTATACGAGCCACACTTTGACGATGCGGAGGGAGAAAGGCGCCACAAAAGGAATCAGTACCGAGCTGCCGGGTGCCAAATCCATCTACATCTGCGATGGCGAACTCTTCAAGCAGCTGGATGGAGATCTGCCTCGAGGGAACGGTGAAGGCAGCAGCTCTGAGGGGGCTGGCAAAGGCCCGGGATATGTCATTCTACCGACAAACAACACGGGCACCCTGAAACCATCCAAGGGGAAAGAGGAGCAGGCAGCCAAGTATAACATCAGCATTGAGCAGCTGCCTCAGACCAGGCTTATCCACCTGGCTAACCCTGTCAGTGGAGAGCCAGTGCCTGGCTTTGGGCTGAAAAGCCTGCCTGCTGACCAGGTCAGTGTGTCATGCTCTGACAGAGACTCACCTGCGCACAACCTGCAGAATATGCCCAGAGACTCCAAGGTGGCCAACAACATGTGTGACGGAGGAGAGTCTGGAAATTCTGGAGTGGTGTCCAAGAGTGAGACTGTCTCCACACTGTCCATGAGCTCGCTGGAGGTAAAACGGAAAAACCTCTTAATGTATTGAATTATCAGCCTCATACTTCATATTTAACATAATACATGCATGCTGAGTTGTGTTTTGTGCTTATCATAAATTCTCAAATGAACAACCAGATGTAGGCTGTATCAGAGACTGGCATTTTATTATGATTATTTGGTGAATGCTCACATATTTGAGTGAGTTCGCTAATCTGCTAATATGATTTGGTATTGATAGTTTCGATAATATGAATTTAACAATCGAACAATTTTGCTATTTCCTCAGTAAAAGTAGAATTCTGTGTATTCCCATCAGAATAACAACAGACAAACCACTCTCTTCTTTTCAAGCAAAGCATTTGCCATCTTGTCTACCACTGCTAGGTTTCTGTCAATACAACTCTGCAAGGCCTTCGAGTTCTGTAGCTCATACACAAAAATCCCTTTCTTTTCTGGAAGGGTTGTAATGTGAAACAGCCCCAGGACATGGGGACTTTTTGTAAACAGTTGTAGAGAAAGAACATAAAAACACATTTGGAATGAATTATTGAGAGTGCTTCTCAAACAGCAGGGTGGTGGGTACATGACTTTGTTGTTGCTTTGATGGGTTTAGTGATGTGGAAATGGACATCATGCAGAATTTATCATGTGTGATATTATAATTCACAAGTCTCAATGTTCTTTTACTGCCTGTTTGAGAATTTAGGGTTGCATCACTGTGGTGAATGTCACTTTCATTTTTATCACATCGATTTATTATAACTTTCTCACTAAAGGGCTATCAAACTCTAAAGGTGCTGTAGCTTTTTCCTATTAGCGAATGACGCCAAACATTCTGACTGCTACACTACTGTGTTATTTTGCATGGTCTGCAGCCATTCATATAGAAAAATTGGGAAACCAGTGACATTTTTTGTATTTGCTTTCTGGAATCATTTACGTGGCATGGTGCGTGCCACATGTGGTGATGTATGACCACTACAGCATCAGTGATGCTCGAGTGGTCGAGTTAGGAGGATCGCCTAGGGGCAAAAAAGAAAGATTTTGAATTTAAAGAAAAACTTGGCTGCAGCAAAACTTGTTTGTATACGTTGTTCTCTATAGTTCAAGTTTCAGGCTGGTAGTTTTTGCTTTATCTTTTTTTGAGACGAAGCTAAAACTCAGACAGTACATTCTCCCAAAATTTAAACAAAGGGATCCTCATCCACCTAAGAAAGGAGGTCAGAAGGCTCTCTGAATTCCAGCTCTTCAGTAAAATGTGTTGTCGACAAACAGAAGAGGAACACTGGTCTGTGTAGTCCTTCAGCTGCATCTCACAATCCAACAGAAAACAAGTTGTCCTTTTCCCTGAGCTTCACCACTTCAGCTTCAATGAAATTGGGCTGTGTAGTTTTTGTGTAATTTTTCTTGCAAACAGATGGCCAGCATTGATTCTTCTTGTCTTGATGGACTAATAAAAAAACAACATTAATTAGGTCTCCACAGAGATGCACTATCCCACATATCTGTCAGTGCCATTATAATCTCCAATTCACATCACAAGAAGTATCTCAACATTTTGTCACCCGTGTGATGGCGGCATCTTTGAAAAGGTTAGTTTTCATAGAGCTCCTACTGCAGACAGAAGTGGCGGGATAAGATCGCCACAGAGCAGTCAGGCTTCTGCTTGCTGGTGTCTTTTCACTTGGGGGTAAAACACACTTCTATAATTTGGTGCGAGACGGCAGCTGCCACGGCAACCAGGCAGCCTGAAGGTCAGGTCTTCCTTTACCACTCTGTGACTGAGGACCGAAAGGTCATTCGGTCACAATCTGTTTACTGCAAACTTGTGCCAGCAGGATCAAAATGACCAGCAGCAAACCTCGTTTCCTCCCTCATGACTCACTGCTCTTCTCTGAGTCCCAGAGGCGCCCTTTACTAACTACCTCATGTTCACATACGCAGTAAAAACTGCCGAGAAACACTTGCTACTCAAAAAACACACAATATCAAGACACATCTTTAATCTCTCTGTCTCATCTCCCTCCAGAGACGAAAATCACGCTATGCAGAGCTTGACTTTGAGGTAATTTTTAGTCTCTTTGATTCCTACAGAGCTGTTTAGACTTCAAAGCACAACATTTTTGCATACATTTATTTTTAAAGTAGGAGTGATGGTCACCTGTGCTGTTTACTTTGTACATAACGTGCAATGTCCCTGTGTAGAAAATAATGCACACCCGGAAACGCCACCAGGACATGTTTCAGGACCTGAACAGGAAGATTCACAGTGCAGACAAGGATAGAGAATCTCCACCTGTTGACGCCAAAGCTGCCAAAAGATGGAGTGTGTCCTCTGCCAGCAGCGACAAGACCAACATGAGTGTAAAGAGTTTAAATTTATTCTGTTCTGCCCCTTCCCTCCCTAATATCTAATGTTCCCCTTTCCTTCTATAATTAGCAAAAATTACCACACTTGCTTGTTGATTTGTAAGTGCAGCCGTTTTCAAAATTGTCATTTTTTTCTATTGCAGTGTGCTATTAATTTTCCCAAAGGAGCCACGTGAGAAACTGGGAGGGACACTCCAATAAGCTTAAAAAGAGGTCAAATGATTAATGTGCTGTACTGAATTCTGTATTGGTTTCTCATGTGGAAGGACCCTTGGGAAAATTCACTGCGCACCCCTGTTACAGTGTTAACTTATGCATAGGCATTATTTGTGTATGGCCATATAATCTCCAACTACAAACTGAACTGGATACACATAATATTGCCCAATTCAGATACCTCTGAGATACATATCTATGTCGTACACTGTGTGAACGACGTGCTTAATTGTGTTGTGCATGAGTTTAAACTAATGGGTGCAGCAATTAGTTAACTTGACAAAAAATGACACAGGATTTGACACTAATTGTCTTCTTAACTGTGGAATTTGCAATTTGTTGAGTCTCTGACTGCATATACCAAGGACTTATGCAGTAAAGACAATTTATCAACAATAACATGAAATTATAACACCAAAGGTTGCACCGAGCTACCTAGATAGCAGCATTTCAATGAATCCTTCTTCTACTAGCTGAAAATTCTTTGGTGTTTTCTCTGTTTTTGCTGCTTGGCCAAGGCAGCTGCTAATGAAGAGACATGTTCCTGTTTTTAAGTATACCATTTATGCTCATAAAAGTTGTAGATGTCCATGCGAACAAAATACTGAATTTTAGTATGTATGCAATTTTAGATGCAGCATCTCTTTCCAAGCAGTCAGTTTCATATGTAAATATTTGTGACAGAAATAGAATTATAAAATTGAAATTGATGCTATGAAACTGAAATGTAGGTACCACATCAAAGTTCTGGTAGTAAATGTAGCTTATATATAGATTCTGAAAATAACAAAAAAAATATGTAGAATGGTGGTGCAGGATCTGCGTGCAACCAGGGCAACCCCCACCTCCCTCCATACTAATGCAAAGATGTGAAACATTTAAATGGGACAGATGATTTGTTTAAAGTACTTTGGTACTTTAGCTTGTCTTAAATATTGTGCACCCACAGGCATGAGAACATAAGAAAAGAAAGGTCGGCTTCAGCTGGCTCCTTTCATAAGGCCACACTCTGGGTGTAATGTTACTTGTAAACTTCTGATAAGCTTGGAAGTATGGTGCTAGGAGCATCCCTAATTGTGTGTATGGTTGATAATAAATGCCCCGTTTTCATGGATAACGAGCTGACACATTTAGACAACAATGCCACTTGTTGCTGCAGCAGATAGCGACACATCAGATTTTAGTCACAACATGTTGAATTTTGGTTAAATGGGTTTCAATTCTTTAACTGATCATAAAGTTGACCCAGCCATCACAACCTTGATTGTGTAATAAAATGCTTCCCACAGAGGCTGTTTATTTTTTTAGGAATTGTATGACTGTCCCATGGCCCTGACCATCTTTCTTGCTTCAGTAAAGCATGAGCTGTGATAGAAAGGGTAGCGACTGCCTTTTTGATGGTCTTAATGTTTGGAAGAGTAAATTTGATCAGACGATTGTAAAACTGTCAAGCATGGTGATGGTAGCATAATGCTTACAGTGGTACTGATATATTGTATATTGAGTTGAATAATGAAGAAGGACGACTACCTCCCATTCTCCGTTTTTAAAGCAGGCTAACCTTAAGCTTGGCTAATGGCCTTCCCAAAGCGTCAAAACATGAACCTTATTGGAAATTTGTGGACTAGGCTTAAAAGCCAGGTTCAGTAAAGCCATCAAAATTAAATTAGGGGTGTCAAACCTATGGCCCGGAGCAATATCTGGCTCGAGATCCAGTCTGCAATATAATTTCATATATCGGTTATTAGTGGCTCATCATTATGTGAAAGTCCAATCTTCAGCCCTGCTGAGATCCATACAAGGTAGGGGAGGGCCGCACACCATGCGGCCAATCACATGCAAAGACAGACCAGGATCATACCATTATGTGAAAGAAGGATGGGGTGCAGATGTTCCAGAGACAAAACAAGACTGCAAAGCTGAGTACAGAATTTATAAAAATGAAACCCGTTTTTATTTTCAGCCATTTTGCAGTGTGGAAGTCAAAAGGTTTCAGACTTGTCTAGGCCTTAGACCTCATGTGTGTTCTTCATAGTCTCACAGGCCTGACTCAATTTATAATTCTTAACTTGTTTGATCTGCTGCTCACCACAAACAAGCACAAGCAGAAATTTTGGACTTTTAACTGCAGTTTTTCCTACTGATGAAAACCTCCCTTATGGTCGTTCAGGTTTTTTACAACCTGAACAGTTAAAACAAACAAAAAGCTGGACAGTCTGGGCAATGAGCTACCAGATTTTTTTTCCATAATTTTGCACATTTATTTCTTATAATTTACGTCAAAAGAGTCGTGCTGACAGATTTCTTTCTTTGTCACAGCAGCGTTTTCTTTGCCATATAGAACAATTATTAAAAATGTAACTTCTTTACATTGACAGAATGGGGAGTTTCACTGGTCTGGCCACTTAAGGTCAAAGTGTGGGCCGCAATGTAAAATGAGTTTGACACCCCTGATTTAAATAACTCTACCAGTTCTTCCAAGAAATATCAGAATTATGCCAAAAGCTAGTTGATGGCTACCAAATCATCTGGTCGAGGTGGAACTTGCTAATGGACATTTAATGAAATATTAGTGGGTGTTTATGTATATATTTGACCTATATTTATGCTTTTGAAACATCTAATTTTTTTTTAATTCATTAAAAAATGTGTGCTATATAGTCATTCCATCCTGAAAAAGAACAGTCAAGAGAAATCATTAAAAGTCCTAATTTACCATGATAATCATGACCATAATAACTTTTGACCACAACTGTAATTAAACATTTTGCATCTACTCAGTATAGATTGAATCAACAATCTACGTCCATTCTGTGGTCATTAGAGTTATAAGTATAGGTATTGATTTAGGAAGTAGGCGAATAATATATTTGCTTCTGCTAATGAAGTTTGGATAAGAACTCATGTGGCATTGTCTCACATTGATGCTGGAGCTGAGAGGTGATTAGCTTAGCTTTGCATAAAGAATGAAACTATGAGGGGCAAGTTTGCCACTGGAATCAAGCAGAGAGGTAATTCTGTCTCATAACTTCCCACATAAACAGAATTGACAGATTCTGTTTGTGTTCTGTATGGACTGACCCCTTTGACAGTGAAGGCTCACATGAGGACTCTGGCATTTACAGTTTGTTTACAAATGACTCTCTCAGAATTATTTCCAACTAATAAACTATAGGTGTGTGGCAAATCCTAAGAACAATTTGAAGCATCAGCACCTACAAGAATGCATCTGTTAGGTCTGTTATGCTGTGGGGTGGATTTGGGTGCACTTGTCCTGATAGAGGGGACCAAGTCAATACACACTTGTCCTGAGTGGTCTCCTTTATCATATGATGAAACATTTCTTTCTGTCCTGGTGGGAGGGGTCTCTTCCAGAATAACTCACTGAACAGTGTTTCATCATTCAAACCATTCAGTAAACCTACTGAATGGTTTGAATAGCATGCCATTGATGTGAATCATATACTCTGACCTTAAGTTACCAGAGTAACGTACTATGACACATGTAAGAGTTTTCATGTCATAAATCTCTTTTATACTGGATAAATGACTATGGCAACTTATGCACATAATATTTGCTCATGGCTTTGCAAGCAAGCGGTGATGTTTCTGTATTGATTCCTTTTATTAGTTGATTCTCAGAGAGAATACATGCAAACTCGATGAAGTATACGTTGTACTTTAACAAACAAAGCAGTGCATTACAGTTACAGCAGTGCAGACTGTATGTAAATAAGTAATGCAGAAAATATATAGGTTAAATATTCTGTTTGTTCCTGATTTGCTGCCAAGTCTATATGATGCTGAATTTCAGTAAATCAAACACAGATTACGGAACGGCTCCATTGTCCATCCATCACATTAGAACAAATGGCAGCACAATATGATAGGCTGCTGTTAATATAGTAATAACTTATTGATTTACAACAGCTTTGCTGTCTTGCCTTACTTGAATCCAGTGATAATGTTTTTTCTTTATATCTCTCCATGATCTGACTGAAGTAGGTGGACATCGATCAGTTCAATTTGAGTGGAAGACGAGCCAAACAATGCTTCAATTACTGTTTTATATGAGCACTCACAACGGTTGAAGCACAAAGCCTTGACTAACAAAGAAAATAATTATCCCAACCCAGGTTAAACAGCACTCTCCATTATTGTTATCCAAACACCAAATGAGAGTATATGCTTTAAAGAACTCGTGTTCCACACTTCAACTAGAGGTCAGAAGTAAAGAGCATGTGGTTTTTATCACTGTATAGTGGCCTAACGAGACTTGATATTGTGTTTTTTCTTTGTCACCCATCTGCATGTAAAATTTGAGAACTTTGTTGTTCACTTTAAATAACAATTATTACAGTTTATGATGTTCAGCTTACAAAATTGTGAGTTTGAAGGTTTTACCTACAAATGCACATTGGGTGTTGTCGTCACCCTGGTGGGTGGCTGGGAAGGGAGTTTGGACACCCAAGTTTGTGAATGCGAAAACTCGAGAATGAAGCAATATAGGAGTTTCAAACTGATACCAAAGGTGTGTCCACTCAAAATCTCAGACAAGTTTGCATCTCAGTGACCTCGACCTCAAGGTCAAGACCAAAGGTCAAATTTCCTGGAAATCTTGTGAATTGAAATTACCTAGTTTAGGCTGTACGGTACCACTAGCTGCCGCCAGTATTTTTACATTTAGAAAGAGGTAGACAAAATCTTCTACAAAACTGTGCTACAAAGTGTCCTAATGCTAATCTCAGCTTCATTGGGGATCATTGGGGATCTTTAAGTAAGGGTTAGGGTTGGGTTTTTTGCTTATCAACCTATTAAATACTGTTGGCATAGTTTAAGGAGATAGAGGAGTGATAGAGGAGTGAAGTCTCATAGATTCATTTTGGCATGACTTTTTTTATGTTGTTGTTTTTTTTCATATAACTTCATATTAACATAACTCTGCCAGTAACCCTAGATGGGTCTCTGGTGACCGGTTGAACATTAACAATTTGAAATGCTAGACTGATTCTGTAAGGGTATAATAAATTGACTGAAAAAGGTGAGGAAGAGCCCCCAAAATAGCTAAAGTACATCAGCGATTCTAAGAGATGAGACAAACCAACTTTTTTCTTATGTCCGTTTCCCCTCAGGACAAACAGCAGACCCCGAGCAAGAGGGCGTGGGAAGGCATTCGTAAGACCAACTCACCCCCGTCCTGGGTGCGGAAGGACCTGGAGACAGTGGCGGCCTCCCCTCTTGAGCTGCAGACAGTAGAGTGGGAGAAGACCAGTGCAACCATTCCTCTTGTGGGCCAGGAGATCATGGACCTGCAGACAGAGGTGTGACCCAGATTCTGGCTCACACTAAACAATTCCACTTTTGCTCCAGAGCTCTCAGACAACCAAGCAGACACACGACACACATACTGCCCTACTGTGTACTTCTATTCAAAGGGTGGATGTAGCCAAGACCGTGAGGGGGCAGGAGGGCAAGGAAAAGAGTCACGATTACAGAAAATCAAGTTAATGAATTAAAGAGAGAATGAGATAACGGTGTCTCATTCTCTGTTTCATTTGATGCTTTTGAAGTCACCAATTACTGGTCATCTTCCTGTATATGATCTTCAGGCTTACGCTGGAGACAGATTGCCAAAGTAGCAGACAAAGCTGCTATATGTGCATCATTAAGTCATGTAATAAACAGCATAGCAAAGGTAATCACACGATGTTTACCCCTGTATTAAATGGTTACGATGTAATAATCATG
Organism: Simochromis diagramma; assembly: GCF_900408965.1. Classification (NCBI taxonomy): domain Eukaryota; kingdom Metazoa; phylum Chordata; class Actinopteri; order Cichliformes; family Cichlidae; genus Simochromis; species Simochromis diagramma. Next base: position 301,183 of record NW_024387372.1, read on the forward strand.
ATTATGTCTCTTTATTTTCACTGTTGAGAGTATTGTTGCATTGCTGTTCTGCTCTCTTTATTCCTGACCAAATTCTGATGTTGTATGCAGCTCAACATGCCTCTGAATTTCTCTCTTTTTCAACATAAGACTTGGGAAGAAAAAATTCACACGGCATTTGAGGAGGCAGACTGCCAAACATACACCCATATGTGCCCCTCAGTGCCGCTCCCTGCTCCCCAACAATCTCTAACGCCTTATCCCACCCCTCACGATAGTAGGCCAAGGCTGGCCCTGCAGCGACAAGGGAAAAAACGGGGGAGAGTGAGAAAAAGAAATCAAAAACATCACGTTGAGCCAAAATGGAAAGTTGCCTTCTCATCGACGGACACCTCAGAGATGGTGGAGCGCATGCCGGCGGGCTTTGCGCTCTGTTCACTTTTCAACCTCAATGCCGCCTAAAAGAGGGACAACGTGGACGTCCAAAAGGAGTACAGCAAACACGAGTTGGTTGGGTCAGTTTCTTGATGTACAAGCAGGCTTGATACAGTTAATGCAAACATGATGCTAAGGGAAAAAAGGTATTACTGTGTGTGTATATGTGTGTGTGCGCACACTGAAAAAATGGAAGATGAGTAAATCCATAGATCTATCGATATATATGTTATGATGGTTACAGATAATGACACATACAAGGTAGAGTAATATAAAGGATGGTGGTTGCACACAGAGAAAGCACAAGGCTCATTTGGAGTCCTGATGTACAGCATTGTAATTATTTCAACAGAGTTCTACAGAATGGATTTTAGCCTATAAATATCTTTCTTACTGTGCTTGGGGATAGTTGTCATCATTATTATAAATATGAACATGATTATTCTGATACCAGTCCTTCCTTCCCCTCCCCCTGTCCTTTCAGGGTATTGGACTATACGAGTGTTCTGTATCACAGTGTAACAGTGTGTGTTTTGATATCACCGCCAGTCACTCCCTCAGATCTGTATTTGTCGAAAAAACCCTGACTGCCGACCTCTGAGCTCCTGCTTCCTCTGACTTCTGATTTGCGCCCCACCCTGGCACACACACACACACACACTCTCTCTCTCTCCTCCCATCTCCCCTCACTCCTGTTTTTATTTCACTGGGGTCGCCTTTTTGTTAATGTACAGTTTTCAGAGCACAAAATGAATGTGTCTTATTTCTAATAAAAGCATATCTATATAATAAAATAACACAAGTCTGCTTATTTTCTTACACAGTCATTCATCATAATACATCATGTGATCTTACAAAATAATTTGTTTTTGTTATTGTTTTGCCAACAGTCTCTCGTGAGCATTTGTGAAATACAACATTTAATCTATTTGTGTTCTTGAATGTCAGTTTGTACAGAAATGCATTTCTATTTTTAATGGCTATTGATCTGAGTCCATCAACTTAAAGTGAAATTATTCCCGCTTTCAAAGGTGAAAGTTTTGCTGTTTTTGTTTTGGTGTAAATCAATTTACTCATCAAACTTGAAACTTCAGTTTTAGTCCTGCACAGAGTTCATTAGTTTCCCATTTTCTGTGGTACTAAGATGCCATTACATGTTGAATTTGTGTAGGTGTGGGCAAAACACGTAGGTTTGATTCAGAAAATAAAACCTGAACTGACAATGTGGCATGGATATTGTAAATGGACTGGTTCTTACATAGTGCTATTCTACCCTACCTGAGCACTCAGAAAGCCCTTAAGCTAAATGAGGCATCCCTGACATTCACACTCTGATGGATGCATCGGAGAGGAACTATGTTATGAACTATGTTGTCCCAGGATATTTGGGATACAGAGAGGAGCAGACAGTGACTGAACCACCAACCTTCTGATTAGTAGAGGAGCTGCTCTACCTCCTGAGCTGAGGAGAGCCACATCCTGTATATTAAACTTTACATTTAAACTAAACAAATGACAAATCAAAAGTGATTCCTGTAAAGCAAATACTTAAAAGTAGTTGTAGAAAAACATAGACAAGCTAAAGATAAAAAAAGACATGCAACAGAATAAGAGGGTGCAGGAGAGGAGTAAGACAGTAAGAGAGCAGTGAATAGGGAATAGCAGTGAATCAATGCACGGCTTGGGCTATGGTGCCAGTCTCCTGGAGAGGGGCTGGACTCTGTCACAGTCTGGAGTTGCCCTTGGTGAGAAACTGTGGGCTTGGGTGGGTGTCATAGTATCCGCGTCCTTTGTGAGGTATTCCGACATGTCCCACTGGGAGAAGGCCCTGGGGCAGACCCAGGACACGCTAGAGATCATCTCTCGGCTGGCCTGGGTGTTCTCCGAAACAAGATGGAGGAGGTGACAGGGGAGAGGGAGGTCTGGGCTTCTCTGCTCAGGCTGCTGCACCTGCGACCCAGCCCCGGATAAGCGGAAGAAGATAGATAGATAACAATATGATGTAACAATAATTTTATGAATAGTAGCAGTATTGATAGTTATTCAACTCAAGGAATGTTCATTAAGTTTTCTTTATTGTATTTTAACACCTTCGCCATCTGAGTATTGTTTTGAGCTTACCACTCATTAGTCATTCATTAATCACTCAAGACTCCCTTAAAATATTTTTGTATGCGTTTTTTTAGACATTGCATAAAAACAAACTTCACAAACCTTTGTTTGTTCTGTACAAGTAAAAAAAACTAATAGTTCTTTAGAATTGTTGATTCATTTGCATGTTTACTGATACTATATAAACCAGTTTGTGTGAGCATTGTAACATCTTCTTTTTACAAAGAAAATGCAGTGTGTTCACTTTTAGTACACAAGCTTATAGCAGGGACATAAGATGGCTTCAGAAAAATTTACTTTAAGATACATTTAAAAAAAAAAAATAGGACAGGAAATTCAGTCTTGTTCTATATGAAGTTTTTAAGCTCTTTTTACACCTTGTAATGTGTCCTTGTTGAACTTTTTGTGGGTGATCTGCACTACAGCAACCCAGCTTTGACAATTAGATGTCTCTCTGTGCTGCGATGGAAACTCTCTGATGTGGCCAGTATGCAATTAGCCAGTTTTACAGTCAGCACTTGAAATTATCCTTAGGCCACTTTTGTGAAATGTTAGTTTGTAAGCTAGAGTTTTTTTGGCCTTTCATGTTATCTTATACCACTGTGTAATATTGCCACATGTTCGCTAGTTGTATATACTGTAGTAGTGAAATAATGTCTTGCAGAAACATCACCTAATCACTCAGCTAATCAGATATCACCAGAATATGTTTTTTCTTTATCAAAGCACAGCATTTGTTAAGTTGGGCAAGTAATAATTAAAATCACAAAGAAATGTGTTAAAAAGTGTTAATTCAGGCAAAAAACCTACCCATATGGAAAAGAAATAGAAAACACTTCTAAAAGACTTGAATCAGATGTGGCCTACTTCATATAGTGAATCATATAAGGCTGATTTACTCATGAAAGTGGCCACTTTCTCATTACTTTCATATATTGTTTTAGGAAGTATCCAAAACATACAAGTTTAATTTACATAATTTTTCTAGGGATCTCATATCTGTTTTCAGTCTTGTATGCTTTTCATACAAGTTTTCACACAGACAGACACAAACTTTATAAGATTTATATATATCCTTTCCATATGGGTAATTAGTGGTTATTTGTCAAGTGTTATGAATCGCAGTAACATGTTTGAAAAAAAATTCGTATGGGGCAACAAAAGGTTGGAAAACAAGGTGATATTTAAAAGAAATGGCTGGAAAAACATTTTTCAGGTCAGGTTAACATGATTGTGCATAAAAAAATATATATTCTTAGGGAGGCTGAGTTTCTCAAAAATAAAAATGGGCACAGGTTCCTGCATTTTAAAATTGTGTAACTTTTTCAGAACAGTGTTCCTCCACATAAAATTCCCAAGATGTTAAATAGCTTATCATCTGCATTATATAATCATCAGCAGATTCTGGGAAACAGAGGACACCTCTGTGCTGGAGAAACAGGGCTGAAAATCAATACTGACTGACCCTTGGGCATATCCTCTGACTAAAAAGGAGAGGGACCATCCAGCTTGCTCTCAGTAGTAACTTAAGCCTACATCTCTGATGGTATGGGGCTGGATAAGTGCCACATCAATGCTGTTATTTATACAACGTGTAATATTAGATCATATGTATAATGCTGGTATAATACAATAAAAATTTAAAAAATGTTATTAATTTTGTATTCACTTGGGTTATCTTTGTCTAATATTAAAATGTGTTTGCTGATGTGAAAAATAGAGTGACAAACATGTAAAAAACTATAAACCTGGACGGGGGTGAACAATTTTTCACAGCATTGTTATTCTACATGTAGCTACTGTACCGAATGAAGCTTGTTACTCAGATGACTGACACAGGTTAAAACATCCTGTAGCTGTGAAGATGACTGCAGCATTGGGGTGACATAACTGTGGCATTGGTCATGATTATTGCAGTGACATATCATTTCATGGCTGTTGTAACACAAAATTTGCAGAGGCTGTGTGTTTGCATGGGGAGTCAAGATGGGTGTGTTCCTGAACACTGTGGTGTGCTGCCTGTCGTGTCTTATAAAGTGTATAGTGCAGCTAATGTGCAGCTTAGAATGTAGAAAGGACACAATAAACAATATATGCAATCCAGAATAACTGCCCATTTAGTGTCATGTCATTTCTAATTTTTATAGTGTTTTCAGAGAGTTCCTCTAAGTTTAGCATGTGATGCAGTCATATTCGCCTGTTTACTTAAACATCCTTCACTTGCACTTAAACTCTTCAAAGACTTTTTTTTTTTGTTAATCACTTAGCTCTTCTGTATGTGTCCATATACACATTCCTGCTCATACTTACCTTAAGACATGGACTGTGAGCTAGTTCAGGCAGAAAACGCAAGCTGCACTGCATTACTCCTGCAGAATTTGCATTTCTCCCTGTGACGTGTTAGTGATGGTGTTTTAAGCTCCAAGAAGTAAGTGTAATTTCCTCTGCCTCTAACGCCTTGCTAGAGTCGACATTCAGACTAAACTCCTCTTCAAAATGACCACGCCGACAAGAGGGTTTGACTTCACTCCCTTTACTTAGGCCAGTTGAAGTAGGGTAAAACTGAGAAACAACATGAAATGCTCTTAGAAATCATAGATGTCAAATACACAATAACAGTACAAATTACTTGTTTAGCCAAAAGCGTTAGCGAATCCTCTCTTTACAAACATTTCTATTAAGCAAACACTGCAATCACATTTCTTCAAGTAGATTTTGTTCATTAGTAAGGATGGAACAGAATTACATACCGACAATGCCCTTAAAGACCATCTTAAGGAAGACAATTGTCACTACAGCAGAGAACAGGAGAAGTCTTTTCCCCAAACAATACCATGCACTTTCTGATGACATCATAGAACAGAGACAGATTTGCGCACGTTACACCAGGTCATGCCAGAAGGAGGCACTAAAGAGCAACTTTCTCAGGGAAAATCTATTTAACCCTTTAAAGCCGGTCGGAGTGGACACGCTCCATTGTGCGTAACTATTTTTAAATCCCGGTAGCACTGCAACCACGTAAGCTAGCGCAATAATTTTTTTTACATATGAAACCAGAGGAGTTGTACTTACATCTTATGCCATCAGCTTATCCTAGGTCACAGTTTCCTTCCACATATAGCTTTGCAAAACCTGCATAAAAAGCACTTGCAGCAACAAAAACATAATATTCCAGAAACACGCTTTGCCGATCCGATCAGCTGTTTGTAACACTTCCTATGTCCATCAATGTGAACTATCACATGTCCGGCATGATCTGTCCGAAACCGGAAGTGACGTCATTTTGCGGAAATGTAGTTTTTTACCATCGTGGCCTTATGAGCCTATACTTGTGTTTTTAAAAGTTATGTTTGACTTTATGACTTTCTGTGTCGTTTCTGGGATGCTGAGGACTCATATTGCACTGCTGGAAATAGTTTATTTTGAAGCATATGCTGTTATTTTGCAAATTTGCACTATAATATATTTTTTCGTTTTTCCTGCAGTATATGAAAATTGGTGTATCTCAAAAATAAAACTATGAAGACACTTAAAATAAATTTCCTGTGGTGGGAAACTAGTTTGTGCAACTTTTTTGTATTTACAGTTTTGAGGGATAAGCCTCTAAAATTTCTCTAACTAGAAATATATGTTAAAAAATCAAAAACGATTTTAAATTTTTTTGTAATTTATTGCACTTTTTTGCAATTTATGTAATTACTATGCACGTAATGCAGACATATTATTAAAATGTGGGCTATAATGGTTGTATTGATGTATAGTAACTTGAAATGCTCCAAAAAATGGCTCCACAGCATGTAAAAATATACTATAAGCTCTGGCGGACTTGGTTCTATGGTAGGTCTTAAAGGGTTAAACAGAACACGGTTACATGTTGACAGAACACTCCCCGTCTGAAACTCAGCAGGTTTCACCTACTAATATGACATGGTCAAACACATTTCAGTCATCTGGAGGAATGAGCAAGATCATCTCATTCACGGGTCGGACGTAAAGCTTTGGTCCCTCTTTCTTAATGACCTTCACTTGCACTTTACGCACCCTTCCATCTTTACTGGGATACACATCAACGGTAATACCTAAGGGCCAATCGTTCCTACTGCACTGACTGTCCGTAAGAAGCACCACACTTCCTTGCTTAAGGTTTGGCCGGTTAGATGTCCACTTTGTTCGACACTGTACCGTTGACAGATACTGTTTCCGCCACCTGTCCCAAAATGTGTTAGACAAGCTTTGGACCCTGCGCCACTGTTGCTTCAATAGGTTTTTATGTCCAAAATCTCTTACTATCAGCGTGGCCTCCTCTCGTGCGACGGGCTGATACAGAGCAGGGCCCAAACACATCAGTGCCGACGTTGCTAAAAGGTGGTTTGATGCTGAGCCTGTCTGGTGGCAAGTCTGCCATCTTTTGAACTTCACACCTCTCTCTCAGCCTTCGACAAGTGACACACTCGAAAACAAGTCTATTAATGCATCTCCTGCCACCAACGATCCAGTAACCTGTAGATCGGACAGCTCCTTCAGTGAAGAGACGTCCTTGGTGACGTACCTGCTCATGAAAGTGACGCACTATGAGAGTGGTTACGTGATGCCGTCCAGGCAGAACCAGTGGCCGTTTTCGTGGAACTCTATTTCTGCCTCAATGAGACGACCCCCAATCCTTAATAGCCTGTCTGAATCAATGAAAGGATCCACGGCAACAAGTGAGCTGCTCTTGGGAATGCTGGCGTTTGATGCAAGACACTCCAGTTCTTTTCTATAGACCTCTTGTTGAACTGTTTTGATAATGACTAGCTTACTCTGTTCAAGAATATCCCAGGTTGGGGGTGTGCTGCACTGATGCCAACCCTCACATTTTTGAGCGACACACTCCTTTTCTTTTTTGAAGCTCTGAACAATGTGAATAAGGGTACCAAGAGCCCTTATGAGGGAACTCCAGCATGAGAAGCGATTGAAGAGTCAAGATGTTTGAGGACTGTGACCGACAGTGTTGTGACTTGAGGCCTGATTTCACTGTCTTGATCTGGTTCCAAAAAGTCAAACCTCTGTACCACGGGTGACGCCCCTTCAGGTCGAGACAAGAAAACCATATTGTGCTCTCAAGGCGGTCTGCTGAGATAGACCGTGTGGCGATGTCTGTGAGATTGTCTTCTGTGCAGACATATCGCCACTGCTGTGGCATTGTGCTTCATCTGATTCTCTGGACTCGATTGCTCACGTATACATAAAACCTCCTTTTCTCATTGTAGATATATCCGAGCTTTACTGTCTGTGTAGTAGCTGACTGCGTCAAATACAATGTCTATTTCGGAGGTGATGACCTCAGATAGAGTTACTGCCATGACTGCTGCACAAAGCTCCAACCGAGGTATAGTATGCTCTGGATGTGGGGCCAGTTTGGCTTTACTTGCAACCAATCTAGTGCAGCATCCCCCATCTGCATCCACAGTCTTCAAGTAGGCAACAGCAGCTACTGCTTTCTCTGAAGCATCTGAAAAGACACAGAGTTCTGTTAACTTGACAGTAGATGGTGACATGTTTGAGTATGGTCGGGGGATCCTCAGATGTCTTAACTCCTGCAGATAATCTCTCCCACACCTTTTCTTTTTCTGCTGGCAATGGGTGTCCCAGTCCGAAGACTCTGAGGCTAGTTCTCGAAGCAGCAGTTTTCCTTGAATTGTCACAGGCGAAACAAATCCTAGAGGATCGTACAGGCTGTTCACCATTGAGAGAACTCCTCGTTGAGTGAATGACTTTCTCTCATCCTGAACCCGGTAAGTAAAACAGTCTGAATTCAAGTCCCAGTACAGCCCAAGGCTACGCTGCATTGGTAGAGTGTCAGCAGTAAGGTCCAAATCCTTCAGGTCTGTGGCATGATCTTCACTCAGAAAGGCCTTCGTGACCTCCTTGCTGTTCGAAGCCAGCTTATGCAGCCTAAGGTTAGAGCAAGCCAGCATTTTATGAGTTCTTTTGAGCAGATCAATAGCTGCATCTGCTGTGGGCAAGGACTTTAACCTGTCATCTACGTAAAAGTCACGAGTTACAAACTGTTCTGCATCCTCCCCATACTCCTTCCGGCCTTCCTGTGCTGCACGTCTAAGACAGTAAATAGCCACAGCCGGTGAAGGACTATTTCCAAAGACATGCACGTTCATACGGAACTCCATAATCTCTTTCTCTGGGTTGTTCTCTTTAAACCAGAGGAACCTGAGGACGTTCCGGTCTTCAGGTTGCACCATGAAACAATGAAACATCTGTTGTACATCTGCAGTGAAGGCGATCTGTTCTTTCCGGAACTGAAGGAGGACTCCTACCAGGGTGTTGTTGAGGTCTGGTCCCGTTAGGAGTACTTGGTTCAGAGACAAAACTTTGTGCTGGGCACTGGAGTCGAAGACGACTCTTATTTGAGAGGGCTTCTTGGGATGGTAAACCCCAAAACAAGGCAGGTACCATACTCCTCATTAGGCTTCAGAGGTGGGGCTTCTTCAGCATGCCCATTCTGAAAGATCTTTGCCATGAACGAGACAAACTCTTCTTTCATTTTAGGTTTCCTTCTGAAAGACCACTGTAAAGATTTGAGACGTTCAAGTACTTGCTCGTGGTTATGAGGGAGCCTTGGTCGTGGAGATCTGAAAGGCAGGGGAGCCACCCACCTGTTTTCTTGATCCTTGTAAACCTCTTGTTCCATGATGTGGATGAACTGTCCGTCCTCGATTGAAGGAGCTTCTTTGTCATCGTCCTTTGTTGTCTGGAACACATTACTGTCTAAAGTGGCCCGTTTCTCACTGGCAAGGGAATGTTTGCATGTCAGGGGAAATGAAGGGGACCCACCACTACTGTATTTCTCTTTTAAAGAGTACTTGTTTGGGCAATGCTGAAAGAGAGAAGGGCGTCCATTTTTCAGTACGTTAGTGTACCAAGAGCTGATAACAGTAGGTCTGTGGACATCTCCAATGCACACATCTCCCACAATAACCCAACCCAGGTCCAACTTCTGGGCATCGGGTGCATTTTGTGGGCCATTCACTTGTCTTCTGACCTTATGAACCCTAATGATATCTCTGCCTAACAAGAGCAGAATGGAAGCTTGGGAGTCCAGCTTTGGAATGTGTTTTGCAAGGGCCTTCAAATGACTGTGGTTTAATGCTACCTCTGGTGTTGGTATTTCTGCACGGTTATTTGGGATCTCGTTGCATTCAATCAGTGGCGGCAAAGAGAGTATGACACTGCCGTTGATGGGTTCGATCACAAAGCCATGTGCTTGTCTTGTCATGGTCCGGGTGAGTGCTGGGCCTTCCCACAGGGCCGGCATTTCCACCCTTGGGCGGAGCCGCCACATCATGCTGACAGGCTGCACGTGAGCGTAATTGGAATTGCCGGCTTCTTAAGACCAGCGCTCAGACTCACACCTCACCAGATCATCTGCAAACTTTTAGGACCTCCGGACGTTGTCAAGCCGCTGCCATCATCTGTTAGGATTCCAGCGCTGGTCTGTTCACAGTTTCTCCATGCCTGCCTGCCTCACTGCCCAGTGCTCAGGACAATCATCTCCCCTCACCCGGACCACCTCCCCTCTAAGCTTTGCCTCCGCCTGCGCTCGATGTCTAAACCCTTACCTCTGGCCCCCCCTCTCCTCGGGAGTTCCTGCACTGACAGATTTCCAGTGTCGGGTTCTCCATTCAATCTATGACAGCCCCACAGTGCACCAGTTCTAGTGCACCTTCTAGTTTTGTTTCATAGAAATGCCAAGTCAGCCATGAGTTTCAAAGTAAAGGATTGTGAATTTCTGAGTTAAAACTGTTTGTCTCCAAGCGGAGTACTATGAAATATAGTGTGCCTCTAAGTAACGTTATATTTAAATTCATGTCCCAGAGTGGAGTTTCTAGCGTGTGTTAAGTTTGTTTAGGTTGCCGCTAGTCCTCGGTTCCTTATGAGTGTTTTTGAGTTATTCCTTGTTTACGTTAAGCAATTCTGAGTTATGGTAAGCACTTTGAGCACCTCTCACTGTCATTCGCTGTTTACATTAATTTCATCACTGTAAATAAAGTCTTGTCACCCTCAATCCCTGCGCCTCCGAGTGTTGTCTGCCTTAGTGTCCATTTTCCTACTGGCCTCGGGCCGTGACAGTCTGCCTTCTGTCTCTTGTGTTCCAGCACATGTCTTCAAAGTGTATGGTGAAGGAGACCCTGAAATGTTGAATAAGTCGAAAAACTCGGTACGTGCAAGTGATCTGTTACTCTGATCATCTAATATTGTGTAAACCGTAGCTACAGCGTCAGGGCAACCAGTCGGGTACACCCTGGTTAGACATATTTTTGAGCAGGAACGCCCTGCGGAATAGTTTCCGCAGACCCCAGTACATGCTGTGGAAACATCAGCCTCATTCAGGTTGGAGTTTCCCTCCCCGCCCTGATCTGGTGCGGAACGTGCTGTGTTGGTGGACCATTGAACAAATCCAGGGTGGAGGGCTGCAATGTGGCTCTTGCTCCCACACTCTGAGCAGGAGATGTCATCTTCACAATTCCTTGCCAAATGTGTGGCTCTGCAGAACCTGTAACATATTCCGTGCCTTTTTAAGAGTGCTTTCCTTTCTTCTATTGGCTTCTGTCTAAACCCACGACACCTGGGTAAGGGGTGGGGTTTATTGTGTAGTGGGCAGCGCTCTGCTAGATCATCTCTAGTGGACGACTCGCTTCCAGATTGGGTGCCAAACGATGCAGTCCTTGTACAGTTGGAAGGGGGCAGAGGAGACCCTCGTTTTAAAAACTGACACAGCGTTGTGACCTTCGGCTTTAGACGATTGCTTAGCGCCTGATAACTCACTGCTGAATGCTGTCTGTGTGAGGCCAGGGTCGTTGCGCATCCATGCTTCCCGACACACAAAGTCCACAAAGAAGCCGAATGGGGAATAGGGAGCCCCGCGATCTTCTTTGTACTTAAAGCCTAGAGAAAGCCTTTTTTCCTGGAGATAAAATGGCAGCTTCTGCACCACAGGGGTAACACCACGAGGAGTATCCAGTAACTAAGCCCAAGCAGGTCACCATCTTCTTTGGCAGCCTGTATTTCCGACAGCAAGTCTCCCAGCTCTCTTAGCTTACGACTGTCTCTGTTTGGAATCTTGGGAAAGTTGTCTAATCTTTAATCTCGATGACCTCTGGTGAACCATAGCATTCATTAAGCCTATCCCACATAGCTCTGAGTCCATTTGCTGGTTGGTTTGCATACACGGATCGTATTCGTCTGGCATGTTCAGCTGAGTCCTTACCTAGCCATTTCACAAGAAGGTCAAGCTGTTTGCTTGGTGAGAGGTTGAGGCCTCTGATGGTATTTATAAACGATGCTTTCCAGGCTCTGTAGCATTCGGGACGGTCGTTGAAGTGAAAGAGCCCTGTAGACACCAGTTCGCGTCGAGCCATAAATCTAACAAGGTCTGACTGTCATGCGGCGGCTGTGTGAAGGCAAGAGAGGACCCAAATGCACGGCTCTAGACACACAGGGATGAACTCAAAGGCAGGTCTTTATTAACAGGAACATAAGAAGTCATACAAAAACTATACTGGGAGCAACTAAAGCTGAGGCGCTGGGAAGACACGGTAAATGCACACAACCTAGAGGGATGACGCAACACAGAACAAAGGGACACTCTGACATAAATACACAGAAGGTAATGAGGGAAGTGGGAACACACGGGGAACACAGCTGAAGACAATTACTCATGACCGGGCAGGGAGGACACGAAACCGAAAATACTGACACCAAGATGTGGACCTTAAACACAACACAGTACACAGAGAAGAGCACAGAGAGAGAGGCAGAGAACAAGGATGAATACACGAGGGGATGAGGAGAACACAGAACACAAAGGACGGGAACACGGTACCAAAACAAACACCACAATAACAGCATGGATAAAGGGGGGATCCAAATACCAAACCAAACAATCCAATGAACATAAGGAACGAAATACAAAACCACAGAAAAACTAAGAACACTGGGTCAAAATGACCCAGGACCATGACAGTACCCCCTCCCCCCCCCTCAAGGGCTGGCTCCCGACAGCCCAACAAAAACAGAAAACAACCTGACCAGGGCGGGCGGCGGGGCCCCAGGGCGGAGGGACCGAGTCCGAGAACAAGATAACCACAAAAACCGGAGCACAAGGAGCAAACAAAAAACAGTTCAGGCGGCCGGCCGTGCGGAAGGCGGCGGCGAAAGAGACGACAGAGTTGTTCAGGGGGACAGCCGCGCGGACGGCAACAGCGGCGGCAAAGGAGGCGATGGAGCCTTTCAGGGGGCCGGCCGCGTGGAAGGCGGCAGCGGCTCCCAAGCGTCAGGCGTATTGGCCGAGGCTTGGTGGGCACAGGACCAGGCGAGGCAGGACCGGCGGCTCCTCGGACTCCTCGGACCCCCAGCTGACGAGGCAGGAGGCTGGACGGGCTCCTCGGGCCCCCCAGCTGACGAGGCAGGAGGCTGGATGGGCCCCACGGACCCCCCAGCTGACGAGACAGGAGGCTGAACGGGCCCCACGGACCCTACAGCGGAGACAAGAGGCTGAACGGGCCCCACGGACCCTCCAGCTGACGAGACAGGAGGCTGAACGGGCCCCACGGACCCTCCAGCGGAGAAAGGAGGCTGAACGGGCATCTCTCAAATATGAGTCCAAACGTAGGAGAAACGGTCTCTGAGTTGACCCTCCGGGCAGTACAACGGTTCATAAGAAGTTCGGGTTCGGATTCAACATTTACAGATCATGAGCCTTCAGAGCCTACGGCAAGAGTCACAGAGTTTGCATTCCTGCATTCAGAGTAGTGAGAACTAGCCTCAGAGTGAACAGAAAGAGTGTCTTTGTCACTCACCCCAGCCGGCTGCTCAGTAGTCCCGGAATCCGGCTGAGGAGAGGACTGGCGACGGCGTGCACGGCGTCTCCTCCTTGATGAGGGAACGGAGGTGATGGGGGAAACCATTGATGATGCGGGGGTGACGGTCTCCTCTTTATCATCCGACCACATCGCTGCTAGGAAAGCAGCGGGAGAGCGACGGTCAGAGCTGAGAGGAGATGGAGAAAGGCTCCGCGGCAGCGGCGTCGAATAACCCTCTCGTTTTAGCAGCCTCTGTTGCGATACCGAGAGCCCCGTCTGCTGCTGCGATACCGTCACGGCGAGCTTAGTTCGCTGCCGCTGCGGCGGCTGCCTGGCGGAGATCTCCGTCTGCTGTCGCTGTGGTGTGGAATCCCGGGAGGAGACGCTGTCTGCCAGCTCACGAGCTTGCAACGCCTCCTCGGCTCGGCTCAGTTCATCAATAAAGCCCTCATAGCAGGTGAGCTGGCGAAGGTAAGGGTTACCCTCGATTATCGCCCTTATGGCGTTAAGTCCGACGGAAATTGTCCGTGAGTCCGAGGCGTGGGTTATTCGTTCCACCAGACTCTGTACACGGAGAAAATCTCCCTCACGGGCGGAGCCTGCTGGGTCCATTTCGTGGTTGCGTCGTTCTGTCATGCGGCGGCTGTGTGAAGGCAAGAGAGGACCCAAATGCATGGTTCTAGACACACGGGGATGAACTCAAAGGAAGGTCTTTATTAACAGGAACATAAGAAGTCATACTGTCATGGTCCTAAGTCCCCTGACCCAGCGTTTTTAGTTCCTTGTGATGTTTGTAATATTGTACTTGTGTGAGTTATTCTATGGTTTCTAGTTTCGATCCCTTGCCCTTCATGTTTCTCTGTGTCCCCTCTGTTCTGTGTAGTCTGTGTCTGCATGTTTGAGTTCCCCTCTGTGTCTCTCGGTTCTTAGAGTCCTCTGCCTTATGGTTTATGTCTCTGTGTTTCTTAGTTGCTGTCTCCACTGTGTCAAGTTTGCGTCTCTGTATGATACTTCCTGTTTTACTTTGATGGTCCGTGTCTAATGTGAATGTGTCCTGCTTTGCTTGTCTCGTCAGTCCTGATTTCTCCCAGCTGTGCCCTCCTTCTGTGTCTCATTCCCCTCGTTACTTCCCAGTGTATTTAAACCCCGTGTTTCTCTGAGTCAGTGTCGCGTCGTCCCTCATGCTGTGTGGATCTCCCTGTGTCTCCTCGTGAGTTTTAGTTTGTTGTTCCCAGTTTAGTTTGTGTGTTTTTTCCCTGCCAGCGAATAAAGCTGTGTTTTGAGTTCACCTCCCTGAGTCTGTGAGTCCTGCATTTTGGGTCCAACTCCTGCCTGCCGAACAGCGATTCATGACACATACAAAAACTATACTGGGAGCAACTAAAGCTGAGGCGCTGGGAAGACACGGTAAATGCACACAACCTAGAGGGACGATGCAACACAGAACAGAAGGGACACTCTGACATAAATACACAGAAGGTAATGAGGGAAGTGGGAACACACGGGGAACACAGCTGAAGACAATTACTCATGACCGGGCAGGGAGGACACGAAACTGAAAATACTGACACCAAGATGTGGACTGTTAAGGTTCAAATATTGAGGAAGGAGAGTACAAACAACCATGGTCCAGACAGAGCGTTCTCACTCCCGAGGCGTAACATGTCGACGTTTTGTCACGTCCCGCGGCGTTCCTGAGGAACGCGAAAGGAGACCTTCGGCGTTCTTATGGTACGCGGCGGGTTATGGCTGGAATCCAGTGCAATGACGCTCCCGCGGTAGTAGACGTTCCAGCCCTGTATTCCAGCCCTAAACCTAACCTTATCCCTAGCCCTGACCATAACCTTATTCCTGACCTTAACCAGGACTTTAATGATGTTAAATAGCGTGTTTCTAAGCGATGTGAAGAAAAAGAGCGAACATGTATAGGTTCAGTCCAGACGGTTCTCATATTTCCTCTTTTTCCGAGGTCGTCATTTAGGAACGTGGTGGGTAGCCGAAAACGTAATATGGTGACGATTTGTCACCTAGCGTAAAATGTTACGCTTTGGGAGTGAGAACGGGTTGGTCCAGAAGAGCTTGGTCAAACAATTGATTTTAATGAATACACGCGTGGGAAGACCAGTGCCTGTTCGCAGACAGGAACTGTTCTCCGACTTAATCAAAGCATACACAGATTTTTATAGCACCAGGGTTTGAATTAATGACGCCCCTTCATACGTCACAGACAGAATATATACATACGTCAAATCAAAACCACAATGACTTTTAACACGGTTTAAAAAGAACATTGTCTTCTATCTCGTCTGGAACACGAGCACACAAGAAATTGAAAAAATAAAACACACCAGCAATTATTGCTGGAGAGAAGTTACTACTAAAAGTAATATGTTAGTCTTAAATATATACAGTGCACTCACTATATTTATCTATCTACATCCAAACTCAGTCAATTACTATATATCCACTACGGCAACTCAAAACTTTATTTATAGCCCTCTAATGAACATAAATGGCATTTTAAACACACACTCAACAATGTTTGCAGCAGTATTTGTAAACCCAACTGTGGTTTAAACAGTTCACTACTTACTAATTTGCATTTTCACACTCACACACACACCGTCTAAAAATAGCATCAGACAGTCAGTGCATTACTGACTCGACACACAGCCTCTTCTCACACCAAACTCTCTTATTTTATATTACAAAGACGTCTTATATTTACAACCACTGTCAGATCTGTCAGCTTTAGCGCCTAACCAATTTCGACAAATTTAAGTTAACGGTCCAACCGATAAAGTCCAACTTTTTTGTGATCAATTACCCAGTATCTGTCCAACAGTTTCTGGCCTCATCTCTAAAATCCCTACATCAATTTAAGAGTGTCCAACACCCAAGGTCCAACCTTTGCTGCCCAAAAAAGCGCAGATACCGTTCCAAACGGTAAAGTGGTCCAACCACTAGTTATTCTGGAGTGCCCCAAGCTCCACAGTGACCAACTGACTATCCCTCTTCGAGGACAATGCCTAAGCGTCCCTGGCATTGGCAAGCGTTACCTCTGAGCACTGCGCTTCCTAGAACCCCCACGGTTCCGTTCTAAAATAATTTATAATACTTTGAAACAACAATCAACACCCAAAACAAGTGTATGACTGAGGCAGATCTACCCTGATGGACAATGGGGACTCCAACCCACAAAATGACCAACAAAGGTCTGACCTAATGACCAACCGGGACTTTAACCCACAAAATGACCAAATTCCCTAAATCCTACGTGAGCCTCGAACTCACTTTCACTGTTTTCCTTTTCCTTGGGACTCCAACCCAATTTCTTAGCAGACTCTAACTGCTTTAGCAGACTCTAACTGCTTTAACTTCTTCTTAGCAGACTCTAACTGCTTCAACTCATGAGATTTTTCATCAAAATCAACACAGACACCCACCAGTAATTTCAGTGAGTAGACTTAAATTTTATCATGTCCAATTTGGCACACTTTGGAAATAATTCAACAGGTAGTGCCTTACCTTTGGATAAGCGGGCTTATGCCCACTCACTTCGACCACTGGCACTCATGTCTGCCCGTCCGACCACCTCAGACCACCGAATTTCTCCGTCTACACCTCCAATTCTCTCCCTCCTCAACCACCGGACGAAGCCCCCAAATGTTAAGGTTCAAATATTGAGGAAGGAGAGTACAAACAACCATGGTCCAGAAGAGCTTGGTCAGACAATTGATTTTAATGAATACACGCTTGGGAAGACCAGTGCCTGTTCGCAGACAGGAACTGTTCTCCAACTTAATCAAAGCATACACAGATTTTTATAGCATCAGGGTTTGAATTAATGACGCCCCTTCATACGTCACAGACAGAATATATACATACGTCAAATCAAAACCACAATGACTTTTAACACGGTTTAAAAAGAACATCGTCTTCTATTTTCATCTGAAACACGAGCCCCACATCCTGCCAGACGCTGTTCCCCTTTCTTGCAGAGGCAACAAGAAACTGTTCCTCTTTCACAGTTGCGAGTAAACATAACTAACCTCTCACCTATAAATGATTCTCTCTAACTGAGAGTGTGTGTGTGTGTGTGTGTGTGTGTGTGTGTGTGTGTGTGTGTGTGTATATGTCGTCCTCAAATGCTCTCTCATCTCACCCGTTGCACTTCTGACCTTTCACCAGAACAGAGGCTCATCCTTATGTGTAACAACCTAACTGAAACTACATGTACTATATTGAATAAATGTTTTAATCAAGAACCTCTACTAAAAGCTTAATAAAAGAATATAAAAGTATAACAGACAATTTGAAAACCCTAGTTATTCAAATAGCCTCGTCTAACCTGCTCCTCAGAATAACCTGCGCTTAGATTCTGCTTTCGGTTTCAGTTCTGCAAAGCCTGCAACTTCCTGTCAGCCTGCAACTTAGTCTTTCTGAAAGACACACACACTGTTTAAACATCTGAATGCAATATCAATACTGTAAATTATATTATTAATGCAATGGTAATGATGTTGATTATTTAACAATAGCAGTAAAATAATTTCCCTGATCTCCACAGGACCTTAAACACAACAAAGTACACAGAGAAGAGCATAGAGAGAGAGGCAGAGAACAAGGATGAATACACGAGGGGATGAGGAGAACACAGAACACAAAGGACGGGAACACGGTACCACAACAAACACCACAATAACAGCATGGACAAAGGGGGGATCCAAATACCAAACCAAACAATCCAGTGAACATAAGGAACGAAATACAAAACCACAGGAAAACTAAATGGCCTGTATTTTTGGTAAATGGCCTGTATTTATATAGCGCTTTTACTAGTCCCTAAGGACCCCAAAGCGCTTTACATATCCAGTCATCCACCCATTCACACACACATTCACACACTGGTGATGGCAAGCTACATAAGAACTACTAAGAACACTGGGTCAAAATGACCCAGGACCATGAGACACTGACATGTTCTGCTCCATTTCTAGTGGAGTATACAGTGGACCCCTTTCCTGGCATGTGGGTCTCATGTGGGTGACTGAAGTTGTCTGGGGTGCTGGTGTAGCCACTGTCTAGAGGCTGTTGAGCATAACTGACCGTTGGTTCTTGTTTAGGGGTGTAAGTGTCACTTTGCTCTGCTTTGCCTGGGAAATGCTCCTTTAGATTTGCTACTATGTATGTGGTTTGTTTTTGGATGTGTGGTACTGCAACTGGCTTGGGGCTTGCTCGAGTATGTACATCAGATCTTGGCGTAAAGATCCTGGGATAAGAGTCTATGGTCAGCGAATGCTGAGGGAGCTTCATCTCTGTGTTACCATTGGAGGTTTCTAGAATGGGCATGGTTTGGCTGCCATGTGTGGTACCCTTCACATATTCCCTTGTGCGTGTTACTGGGTCATCAGCAGGAACATCTATTTCACTAAGAGTCTCGTTATTATCTTGAATCACTGCAGCCTCCAAAACTTCTGCCTTTGCTTCTGTAGCTGCAGCCCTTTTTTCCATGCGTACTTTATCCAACGACGCTTCAAGACGCATTTTTCGAAGCTGCATAGAGGCTTCTAGTTCTGCTTGCTGCAACTTCAGATCATTCTCTTTATCCATGAATGCTGCTTCAGCCTTAGCCGCCTCAGCTTCTGCACGTGCTTGTGCGGCAGCTGCCTTACTTGCAGCTGAACTCCTAGAATGCCTGGAGGAGCCAGATATATTAGATCTGGTTTTCATTGATGCGCTGGTTCTCCGTGACATGTTGCTGTCGAGTGGATTTTGCCAACATCTGCAGCTGAATCTTAGAGCTGAGCTGTTTCTGGAGGATAGCTCTATTTGCTGTCCAGTTCCTCACGAGATTGGTCTTTGAGAGGCTGTCGTTTTACTGTAATGTGCTCTGCCTCTAACGCCTTGCTAGAGTCGACATTTAGACTAAACTCCTCTTCAAAATGACCACGCAGACAAGAGGGTTTGACTTCACTCCCTTTACTTAGGCCAGTTGAAGTAGGGTAAAACTGAGAAACAACATGAAATGCTCTTAGATGTCAAATACACAATAACAGTACAAATGACTTGTTTAGCCAAAAGCGTTAGCGAATCCTCTCTTTACAAACATTTCTATTAAGCAAACACTGCAATCACATTTCTTCTAGTAGATTTTGTTCATTAGTAAGGATGGAACAGAATTACATACCGACAATGCCCTTAAAGACCATCTTAAGGGATACAATTGTCACTACAGCAGAGAACAGGAGAACAGGAGAAGTCTTTTCCCCAAACAATACCATGCACTTTCTGATGACATCATAGAACAGAGACAGATTTGCACACGTTACACCAGGTCATGCCAGAAGGAGGCCCTAAAGAGCAACTTTGTCAGGGAAAATCTATTTAAACAGAACACGGTTACAGTACATGGTGACAGAACAGTAAGATTAAACACACACAATTGGCACTATATAAATAAGATTGAATTCTAGCCATTCACTCTGCACACTATGTGCCCCAGCATCTGTTGACCTTCTGTGATTTTACGTGGTGTACCTGTTCATGGCTGAGTTGCAGTCGTTCCAAATCCCTTACTTTGCTGCTCAGTGCATACAGAGATTCTTTATTCAAGTTAGGCACCGAAGTCTTGCAATGCAGTCGAATACTGAGATGTGAATTTGTCCTTGACAGATATACACTTTAGAGTAATGAAAAATATATATACAAATACCCTTAACAGACACTTTATTAGGTATATCTGCCTTTAACTCAGTACTTTTCCCATAAATCCAGCTTTTAAAAAACTTCACTACTATTAAGGTACATGAAGGGTCACAGTACAAGGAATGCACAAAGAACAATGTTTATTTAAAAAAGGACAAAGCACATAATTCATTATACAGATTTAGCCATACAGGGTAATTTCCATCTGCAGTTCCTGGCAAGTTGAAAGCATTCTTGGACTTTTAACACAAACATTTAAGTGCATTTATTTTCAACTTAGTTTTATTTATATAGTGTAAGATCACTACAGCAGGTGCCTCAAGGTGCTTTATATTGATTACCAACAGGTGAGTCCAGGTGCGCTGGCAGCAGAGGTGGGAAAAGAGAAAGGAACTGCCTCTGCAACAGAAGATTGTCAAGATTAATGGACAAGAAGACTCAAGCGCAAACTAGAAAGAACAGTTCAATGCATTTATTTACAGTGATAAAGTATTTACAACCATGCAAAAATGTGCAAGGGAAAGGTGCACCAAGGGAAAGGGGGTCCAACGTGTCCAGTATTAACAGTGCTCACAATCACCAACTCGGGATCAGACTCACCACACAGGATTCCAAATACCTGTGCACAAACAAACAGGGTCAGGTAGTCCACACAGACGCAACAGAAATGATGCCGTGCTTTTGCTAACTGCTTCAGTTCAACAATCCACTGAAGATTGAGCCTCAGCCACTGCCTTAACTAATGTCTTTGTCAACCAGGTGATCAGGAACAGGTGGCACTTCAAGACAGGTGTGCACAGTCAAGGACAGGAACACGTGATGAATCCCGCCCAGAAACAACAACCTTTGCGATCACCTGCGTCTGTGTTTCAAAATACAATTTTCAAATAATCTAAACTGTGTAACAAAACACAAAACACTTTACATCAATACTTTGGTCAGTACTCCCATGCAGCTTTCAGATAATCTTGAATCATGATTAAATTATGTCATCTCAACTTTTTATTTGACACACTGATCATCTTTTCCCCAACTATTAATGCTGGACTCTGCTGTGAAATGAAGGCAGTTTGACCTTTAGAGATTTTGCAGTGCTTTGTTTGAAACAGTAATGTCTGTGATGACAGTTATGTCAAGCACACCCACATATTCTCTTACTGCCTGTGAACTTCTGACTCATGGTGTAATAACTGTTTGAACTTCAATGACTTTACTATGATTTCCTTCACTTCAGAGACTCAGTTTTTGACTGAATTGCTTTCAGTGGTGTGGGTATTTAGTGTGAGGAAGAAGTGGCCTGTAACATCATTAGTATACATCCAGACACATTAACTCCACGTTGTTAATTAGACTATCAACAGGCATTAGCCTCTGCTAGTGTTCCAGCCTACAAAGACCAAACAATAGGCATTAATGGACTGACACTCTGATAACATTCCGGTGATCTCTTCAACTGGCTGACAGGTTTCCGCAATCACTGATGATGGAGGAGGAAGAGCAGGATGCTGATGACCAGCAGCTGCAGAGTTTGCCAACCTGAACGTTCACGCAGGTAGTACGATCCTTCTGCTAAATGGGTTTTCCAAAAGGGCATTAAGTGCTCTGCGAACCATTCAACACTGCCAACATGGTCATTGGAAATACTACAAAAATTCTTAAAACACTTGTATTTCAAATGTACTCTCAAAAGGTATAGGATGGGCATCTGCCATTGTGTCTAAATATCCTTATTGTTAAAGGAAAGAATGTGTTGAGGTCAGAAGCCAAATTAAAAAAAACTGAGATGCTGTGTAAAAAAACACAAAAGAAAAAGAAACAGGAACATTTTCAGAACAATGTTCCTCAAGATATAATTTGAATACTTCATCATTTACCGTAAATATCTGTAACAGAAGTCACAGTCAATGAATAATTATGTATGAGTATATGACTATATGTTTAATCATGTATAATTTCATCATACATGAAGGTGTAGACCAAAGGCAGCTGTAGATTAACATGGGCAAGTGCTTAGCTTTACCTACCTGAGCACTTAACTGTGGACTCCACATTGGCCATTGTTGTTTTAACATGGGCTGATTAGGGATTTGTTCTAACCAGCAGACCAATGGCTGCACTTAAGTGATAGTCTTCATTTCTGTCAAACATAATTTTTGATGGTTATCATCTGGAATAGCCAGATGATGTTGGTTGACAAAATAATATATCTCTTTGCATCAAATTTCTGGGGTGTAAATTAATTAAAAACAAACATGTGACTATTGATTTTTCTGCACTGATGTCCTCTCCGTCCTCCATGTTGTCAGCTTCTCCCATGAGGTGGTTGACGGGCATTATCATACTACTTCACATGCACATGTCTAGGTTGTAAAACAGGTGCAGTTGCAGTTGGGTCAGTTTGTTGATCAGATGCTTTTTGTTTACGTCTTCTTCTTGATTTTCTTTCCAGTAGTTACTCATACACTGGACAGTAGTAGTGTGGCGCTGTAGTTTTAGCTGATCACATTCTCCAACACTAGAGGAAGGGTTCTTGGCACCCAGTTCCCTGTTATTGCTCTTTCCTAGCCCTCCTATTGTCCTCAAATATTACTAACACATTTTACACCCCAAGGGATGTTTGCCTCCAGAAAATGGCTTGCATACGATTGTTGACCAAATGTTTGTGACAGGCACTTTGCTTATTTATTGAATACATAAATTGGTACTCTAGTGCCACCATCAGGCCAAACTATTAATTTGGAATAAATGTATCTTGAAAAGTTTGGATTCAAATCTTTTCAAAATTACTGACAACATTAATGATGACAGGTGGATGAACCCTATTAATTTTTGGTGATGACACTATGGAGGCATGTGACACATGACACAGGAGCTTTTTGCTGTGTCCGAATTCAGGGGAAGGATGCGTGTCATAAGGACACTACCTACCTACGTCACAAAGTAGTGTCCTTAGACGAACGGGTAGTCAGGAAGTGAGCGGCTGTGGACAGCCCCTTTTTTTTCTCCATAGAAACTTTATTGAACAAACAATAAGTATCCAACATAACAGATGGGCTGTGGACAGCCTCCTAGCCTTCAACTCCGCCCTTACTTGCGTGTTTTTCCGGTCGCTATTGCCACAGCGCGAAAACGTTAAAATGGACCCAGAAATGTCGCTCCGTTGTTTGGACAATTTTAATTCTCGAGAAGCTAGAAAAACCTTATCCTTGTCGCCCGCACGTTTGTACCTAAGGATCATCAGAGACAATCATATCCAGGTAAAATAATTTCCTTTAATCTACACGCATTTAGGAATTACTTAGCTTACTATAGCATCCACCATCTCCTGCTTGCATATTTCTGAAAACATCTTAGTGGTGTGGCAGCCGTCGATTAAGCCAGCCCTGCAAACCCTGTGGATGGACGATGCAGTGGACAGTGGGAGGAAGCATCCTAAAGCTCTCTTTGCAGACCACCCTGTGTGATTCTCCACTCGCTGACCAGAAAAGACCAACCGCAGGTCTCAGTTGCAGCACCCAATCCATGTCTGATCTTGCTTCGGCAGATTCAGCAACACTGCCAGAGACTTCCTGTAATCTATTACAGTTGTTCAAGAAACGGTCCAGGAACAGGTCACTCAGGTTAATCTTGTGTGAACAACTGTAAATATTGTTTTTTCATCTTTACGTACTGTGTATTTGAAATATTCTTGTTTAATTGTTATTATTATTTACTTTATTGCTATCAAATAAATATCTATGTAATATTGTTCAAAGTTAGCGTTATGTTCATACATGTTAAAAATGCCTGTAAATCAAATTGAGTTCAGTGACAATTACTGTTTGTTTGAATCAATTTATTAATAACATAAAACCTTTAAACTAATTCAACACATATAACAATGTAACTGTCAGGATCCTGGGTCTCCTGACCCAGTGTTTTTAGTTCTTTGTGATGTTTGTATTATTGTACTTGTGTGATTTATTCTATGGTTTCTAGTTTTGATCCCTTGCCCCTCATGTTTCTCTGTGCCCCTTCTGTTCTGTGTAAAGTCTGTGTTTCTTGGTCTGTGTCTTTGTATGTTTTGAGTTTCTTGTGTTTTCTGTCACTCTGTATTGTGAATTATGTTCTCATGGTTGGTCTTTTGTTACTCCATCGAGTCTAGTTTCTTGTGTTCCATGCTTAGTGTTTCCCTCTGTGTATTTTGGTTCTTAGAGTCCTCTGCCTTATGGTTTATGTTTATGTGTTTCTTAGTTGCTGTCTCCACCGTGTCAAGTTCGCGTCTCTGTGTTATACTTCCTGTTTTACTTTGAAGGTCAAAGTCTAATGTGAATGTGTCCTGCTTTGCTTCCTTGTCTCGTCAGTTCTGATTTCTCCCAGCTGTGCCCTCCTTCTGTGTCTCATTCCCCTCGTTACTCCCCAGTGTATTTAAACCCTGTGTTTCTCTGTGTCAGTGTTGCGTTGTCCCTCTTGTTGTGTCGATCTCCCTGTGAGTTTAGGTTGTGATTTTCCAGTTTAGTTTAGTTTAGTTTAGTTTAGTTTGCGTTTGTATGCTTTTTCCCCTGTGACCAGCAAATAAAGCTTTCGAGTTCATCCCTTGATTCAGAGTGCCTGCACTTTGGGTCCTACTCCTGCCTGCCACACAGCGCTACCTGACAGTAACAAATATATTCAAATAAATAAATTTCACAATACATAACTCATTTTGGAACTAATCTTTTTAGAAGTGAAAACAGTCTGTCCATCCTCTCCCTGCTCTCTCCTCTTCTCAGCCTCTCTTTGCTGCCTCATGTCCTCTCTGATGAGGTCTAGCAGCTCATCATCCCTGTCTCTTTTCCTCTTTCTCCCTGTTGTAGCCGCTTCGTCATCACTGTCGTTTTGGTCACCCACTGCTGTGCTTGGCCCTGGAGTGTCCTCAGGGAGAGAGGACATTAGGACAGGAGGCTTAATGGAAGGCATCTATCCTATCACCTCATCCATGAGGGCAAACCAAGGCCAAGTAGCAGCAGTGGGCTTCCCACTGACTCCCTGTCCTGAGCCTGGATACTTGCAATCCTAAAGGCAGAGGAAATCAAAAATAACAGCAGGCAAATAAAAACACCACAACAACTCTTAGTAATTGGACATTTATTAACTTGTGTTCTTAAGAATTATCTTCTTGATAACACACATATGTACTTTGTATTTTTTAAAGTTATCCCATGTCTCCTGGCCTGCAAGGGGGTGAATTTCCCATGGCCCATCTTCTCCAGAATTGTCCTGATCACACACAACAAATAAGAGAAGAAAGGAAACCATGGCAACTATGTTAATCCCTAAATCCAAAAGTTTTCAGAGCAGAACACCAGTGGAATACCGTCTGGACATCACCGGTTCTGTACAGCAGTGGTCAGTGAGTCGTTTGGTACCGGGCCATGAGAGTTGAGGCTCCGGTGTGAAATTTATGGTTTTCAGGGTTTTTATCGTTAACTCTGTTTCCCTGGGTCTTTTCCCTTGTTGTAGTTGTATGTCTTATTTTGAAAGAAATATTTACACATTACCATAGCGACCAGAGAGCATTAAGTGGCAGAGGGGGATGTTACTTTCAATGTTGGCGCATTTTCAGGAGGACGCTGCTAATTAAGTTACACAATTACACAGTACATTCACGTTTATTATTATATTTACAAAAAAGGTTGGGGACCACCGCTGTACAGCATGGGGGTTAATAGAACCGTACTCATATGAATATGATGTGTAAATTGATTTATTCTTGTACATCCACGTCGTAGCGGCCCAATTCTTCACCCCAGTGAAGAGGTGATCGTTAAATTAAGCCGTTTGGTCTTTGTTCCCCACAACATATCACTAATTCAAGCAAATCAAAATTAGCTGTATGTAAGCGGGAATACATGAAAAACCATACAAGCTGGCTTACGGTTATTTAAATACAAAAAAAAACATGTCTATGGAGATGCCCAAAGCTTAACAACACAACCGCTATAACAATTTAACTTTTGTACAACCAGATTTTCATATACTTACATTTGAAAGTGTTTTCCTCTCCTGCTTTGACCACCATCATTATTAGGAACAAATCTCCTTTATGACCCACAATGAATCCTGGGATATAGTAGGACACGAAGGATACATCGGACCTGTCGTTACCCGATCCATACCGGAAACCCGATCTGTACCACACATGCGCAAATCTTACGTCACTTCCTCTCTTTGCCAACACTGCAACAGCTAATGTATTTGAGTGACACGGTTAGCGCCCAATTAGCTCCTAGTATTTCTAAACAGCTCTGCCTGCTTTTCGACTGCCCGGGACATTTAAAGAATGGATAATCCATTTACAAACAAATTCAAGCTTTTCTCCTCAACAGAGAGCGTTCCCCGATTGAACAACAGTGCCGTAAAATAAGAAGAATGGCGCCTAATTACAGACTTAATAATACTGACTTAGTAATATGTCACGTGAACATTCATCAGCCAGATTAAGTGTTTACTGACAACTGACAGTGATAGCGGACATCATCATCACTCTTCCAATCAATCCTCTCCACACAGACAAGCATAAACACACTCGACTATCACTAAATCAAATTTAACACTCATTTGTAACGACGGTAGTTCATTTTACAATATGGTTCATTCGCTTAGTCAGCAGGTGGTGGTATCCTCGTAGCCTGGGGAGTAAACTGCCATTAAATGAAACAGAAGAAGAATACATCTGCATATGCACGCTACGGATCGGGTAGACCCAATTTGTACAGTCCGACTTTGCACATTCGCAGTAATTATCAGGAGTCCTGATCAGTAACTATCTTTTTATTTTTCGTTTTTGTCTACATTATATTGAAATGCTTCGTTACTGCAAACAATTGAAGAGATGCTTATTATTCTTTTTTTTTTTTTTTTTTTGCCTGTCCCGTTTGGCTCTTTTGCCATGAGAATTGTTGTCTAAAGGCAAAGAAAGATGCCCAACGGATTTACTTTACCAAATTGACCATCCCAGCATTGCCGTAATGGTCCATTTGATTCACCTTTTATTGTTTATTTTATTTTCACTTACTGAATACGGGACAGACTTGACTGGGGGAAAGAAGGGGAGAAAGAAAGTGTCACGGCTGCCGAGGCGAGCCGTGTGGAGTTAGAAGAAGGACCCAAGATGCAGGCAGTGGATGAGATGCCGGTGAGTTTATTTACACAGTGGTGAGAAGGCAAAACAGGCAAGAGGGAAGACAAAACTAAAGACCTGAACTGGGAAAGCTAAATGACAAACCTGAGATGAAACAAAAAGGGAAGAGAGGCAGAGAGACGAGCAGGACACCGAGGAACACAGACTGACGCGGAGTTACACAGACGAACCGGCAACAGGCAGGAGAACACACAGGGCTTAAATACACACACCAGTAATCAGGGGATGAGAGACAGGAGGGCAACACAGCTGGGAGAAATCAGAGCTGACGGGACAGGGGAAATGTAAACTGAACACACTCACATCAGACATGAACCTTCAGAATAAAACAGGAAACTAACAGACACAGAGAACCAGACAGGACACTAAACTTGACAGGCAGACTCATGAGCAGACACTAACACCATGGCCAGACAGAGGGAACACAGAGAAGTGGGAGCAGGCAGGCAAAGAACAGAAACCTAACAAATAGCAAAATCACAACAGAATACACACTCGGAATGAACAAAAGCATAAAGAAACACAAAACACTGAGTCCTCAGACTCAGGACCATGACAGTACCCCCCCCTCAAGGGCTGGCTCCAGACAGCCCAGCAGAAACACAAAAACAGACCAAAACAAAACAGAAAACGACCCGACCAGGGCGGGCGGAGGGGGCCCAGGACGGAGGGACAGAGTCCAAAAAGGCCCAGATGGCCAAATTCAGGAGGCCGACCATGCGAATGGCAGTGGGGCAGGTCCGGATGCCGGCCACGCAGTAGGCTGTGGCGCGGAAACAGTTCTGGGGGCCGACCGTGCAGACGGCAACAGCGGCGCGGAAACAGTTCTGGGGGCCGACCGTGCAGATGGCAACAGCGGCGTGGAAACAGTTCTGGGGGCCGACCGTGCGGATGGCAACAGCGGCGTGGAAACAAGTCCGGAGGCCGGCCACGCGGAAGGCAGTGGCGGCGTTCAGGAGGGCGTCCACGGTGGCGGAGATGCCCAACAAGCGGCCTGGCAGATGACCGACGATGTGGAGGTGGTAGTAGGGGACCTGAAGGCTGCGTGGCCCCTGCAGCCCCAGGCAAAGCGGAGGCTGGACCAGACGAGGCGGAAGCGGAGGCTGGACCAGGCGACGCTGATGAGGCCGAAGCGGAAGCGGATGCTGGAGCCGGACCAGGCGACGCTGATGAGGCCGAAGCGGAAGCGGATGCTGGAGCTGGACCAGGCGACGCTGATGAGGCCGAAGCTGATGAGGATGCTGGAGCCGGACCAGGCGACGCTGATGAGGCCGAAGCTGATGAGGATGCTGGAGCCGGACCAGGCGACGCTGATGAGGCCGATGCTGATGAGGATCTGGACCAGGCGATGCTGATGAGGATGCTGGACCAGACGACGAGGATGAAGCAGTGGCTGGACCAGACGGCGAGGATGAAGCAGTAGCAGATGCTGGAGCCGGACCAGGCGATGCTGATGAGGATGCCGGAGCCGGACCAGGCGATGCTGATGAGGATGCCGGAGCCGGACCAGGCGATGCTGATGAGGATGCCGGACCAGGCGATGCTGATGAGGATGCTGGAGCTGGACCAGGCGAAGCAGCTGAAGCTGATGAGGAGGCCACTGCAGGTGACGCGGGAGCTGGACCAGACGAGGATGAAGACGCGGGAGCTGGACCAGACGAGGATGAAGACGCGGGAGCTGGACCAGGCGAGGATGAAGACACGGGAGTTGGACCAGGCGAGGATGAAGACGCGGGAGCTGGACCAGGCGAGGATGAAGACGCGGGAGCTGGACCAGGCGAGGATGAAGACACGGAGGCTGGACCAGGTGACGCGGATGAAGCCGAAGCAGGCGCTGGACCAGGCGACGCTGAGGATGCTGAATCCGGACCAGGCGACGGCGTGGAGGATGCAGCAGAGGCCGGGCCAGGCGACGGCGTGGAGGATGCAGACGGAGGCGCTGCAGCAGGTGGCTGCATGGATGAAACTGCTGCTGCAAGCGTGGACGAGGCTGCTGGTGGAGCAGCTGGTGGCTGGATGGGCTCCTCGGGCCCCCCAGCTGACGAGAAAGGAGGCTGGACGGGCTCCTCGGGCCCCCCAGCTGACGAGGAAGGAGGCTGGACGGGCTCCTCGGGCCCCCCAGCTGACGAGGAAGGAGGCTGGACGGGCTCCTCGGGCCCCCCAGCTGATGATGCAAAAGGCTGGACGGGCTCCTCGGGCCCTCCAGTAAGAATAGTCTCAGGACCAGTGGGCACAGGGGCCCCTGGAACACACAGGACAGGACCAGCAGGCACAGGGGCCCCTGGAACACACAGGACAGGACCAGCAGGCACACGGGCCTCTGGCAGGCACAGGACAGGACCAGCAGGCACACGGGCCTCTGGCAGGCACAGGACAGGACCAGCAGGCACACGGGCCTCTGGCAGGCACGGAACAGGATCAGCAGGCACACGGGCCTCTGGCAGGCACGGAACAGGACCAGCAGGCACACGGGCCTCTGGCAGGGACAGGACAGGACCAGCAGGCACACGGGCCTCTGGCAAACACATAGCAGGCTGCAGCTGCATAGAGCATCGACGCTGCTCAGGCAGCGACAGCCGGGTGCGGCCCTCAGCTGGCTTCTTAACCTCCAGGGGTCCGGAGTCTGCTGGGGGCTGAAACCCAGCCTCTGGGGAGGCCCTGGAGTGCACCTCAGTTTCAGAACTGGCCAGCCTTTGAGGAGTGTTGACATTATTATTAGATGTGTCCCTCTGCTTGGAATGGACGGGCGAGGAATGGTGTTTTTCGGGTTGAATTGACTTGTATTGTTTTAAAGGTGGAGCAATTGATACAGGATGCCGGGCTAGCGGCTGCTGAACAGGAGGCTGGACTAAGGGTGACTGACATAATGGTTGTGATGACGACGGTGGTGGAGGTGGCGACTGAGCTTCTGGCCGGGCGGCTAACTGAGCTTCTGGCCGGGCGGCTAACTGAGCTTCTGGCCGGGCGGCTAACTGAGCTTCTGGCCGGGCGGCTAACTGAGCTTCTGGCCGGGCGGCTAACTGAGCTTCTGGTAGATAGTCTTTCTTATTTCCAGATTTTGGTTTGAAAGTCCGGGTTGGCATAACACAGGACTCGGAAGAGGCAGAATGAAAGCAGTCCTCTAGATCCTCAGAGCGAGTGTTAACGGACCTTGGAGTATCAGACAAAGAATTAACAGTTTCCGAATTACTCTTTTCAAATTTGGATAACCCTGAGTTGACTGGTATTGAATTACTAGATTCAGGAATAACTGACAGAGTGTTCATGAATGCACGCTCAGATGGAGCAGAAAAAACACTGCGCTCCTGACTCACGGAATCCGCCGGTAACTGACGGCCGTGCGGACGTCGCTTCCGCCTGGGAGAAGGGGCGAGAGCGGCCGGGGAAGCGGACAGTGATACGAGGCAGCTCTGAAGTGGCTGCTCCTGCTGTGAGGTGGATGGGCTGGGTGGAATGAGGATGATTCCCAGTGCTTTGTAAAAAGCCTGGGCTGGTGTGAGCTGGCCACTGGGGGGCTGCATGTACATGAAACCGTCACTCTCACTGACCCCGAGAGCTGGTTTGGCAAGCGAAGGATGACGGCGGCGTGACCGCCGTTTTGCCCGGAAGGATGGGGAAGCCGACTGATCGGGCGGCATTGTGTCCAGCTGAGAGTCCTCTGGTGGACTGGGGAGAGAATCTTCCGGTAAGCCAGGCAGGTCAGCTGTCGCAGTTGGAGGGTGATGATGAAGCGTGTTGAGGATGAAGTCCTGTAGGAGTGGGTGAAGTGAATCCAGCAGATTGGAAACTAGCCACTGTATTCGGGCCTCCAGAGCATGACGAAATTCCTCCCCCTCATGCTCTAGCCACAGATTAGTCCATCTGGAAACTGAATCGGTTAATTCCTCCCGAAGCTCCTTGGAAGGTGCGAATGCCGCTGGGTCCATATTTGGCCGGTTCGTACTGTCACGGCTGCCGAGGCGAGCCGTGTGGAGTTAGAAGAAGGACCCAAGATGCAGGCAGTGGATGAGATGCCGGTGAGTTTATTTACACAGTGGTGAGAAGGCAAAACAGGCAAGAGGGAAGACAAAACTAAAGACCTGAACTGGGAAAGCTAAATGACAAACCTGAGATGAAACAAAAAGGGAAGAGAGGCAGAGAGACGAGCAGGACACCGAGGAACACAGACTGACGCGGAGTTACACAGACAAACCGGCAACAGGCAGGAGAACACACAGGGCTTAAATACACACACCAGTAATCAGGGGATGAGAGACAGGAGGGCAACACAGCTGGGAGAAATCAGAGCTGACGGGACAGGGGAAATGTAAACTGAACACACTCACATCAGACATGAACCTTCAGAATAAAACAGGAAACTAACAGACACAGAGAACCAGACAGGACACTAAACTTGACAGGCAGACTCATGAGCAGACACTAACACCATGGCCAGACAGAGGGAACACAGAGAAGTGGGAGCAGGCAGGCAAAGAACAGAAACCTAACAAATAGCAAAATCACAACAGAATACACACTCGGAATGAACAAAAGCATAAAGAAACACAAAACACTGAGTCCTCAGACTCAGGACCATGACAGAAAGAGGGAAAGAGAAACAGCTGAGAAGAGGGACGGGGGAGAAGGGCAAAAAACAAAAACCAACAGAATGAGCAGAAAAAAAAAAAAAAAAAAAAAAAAAAAAGAATCTTAACATCTTAACAGATACTGAGACCCGTAACTATCATAAAATGATTCGACCGGAAGTAGACACGTTTTGCACATGCGTGGTACCGATCAGGTTTCCTTTTTTTTTTTTTTGTTTTTTTGTTTTTTTGTTTGGCCTGTCCCGTTTGGATCTTTAGCCATCAGAATTGTTGTCTGAAGGCCAAGAAAGATGGCAAGTGGATTTACTTTACCAAGTGGATCATCATGGCCTTGCCATATTGGTCCATTTGATTGACCTTTATTATAATTATGTATTTATTTTATTTTCGTTTTTTAAAGACAGGACAGACATGACTGGGGGATAGGACAGGGAGAAAGAATGAAAGAAAGAGAGGGAGAGAAAGAAAAATAGAGGGGAGAAGAGATGACGAGAAAGGGGGGAAGAAAAAAAAGAAAAACACCTGGATCAGGGGCCCGTTCTTCGTACGTCGCTTACTACATCCAAGACCAAACCATCGCGCTAACCGTGAGCTCGCTAATCCGGTTCCCCGAACACACCTGCTGTTGACGATCAGTACAGCTGGATGAAGTAATGTGAGATCACTGGGTGTCGTAAAACGGGCTACGCATCGATAGTAGAAACATTGATCGGCAACCCTCTGATTGGTCGGCGAAAATGTCGAAGGAGTGCGCTCGGTATTTTTCGGCAGCAGAGCAAGAACTCTTGAGTGAGGGATTTCAGGAGTTTCAGAGTTTAATCAGAACGCAAGGGAACACTGCAAAGGCTGCAAAAGCAAGGAGAGAGGGCTGGCAGAAAGTTGCTGACAAATTAAACTCGTAAGTAATTTAATAATAACAATAATAATGGAGTGGATTGATATAGCGCTTTTCAAGGCACCCAAAGCGCTTTACAATGCCACTATTCAGTCACTCTCACATTCACACACTGGTGGAGGCAGCTACGGTTGTAGCCACAGCTGCCCTGGGGCAGACTGACAGAAGCCAGGCTGCCATATCGCGCCATCGGCCCCTCTGGCCAACACCAGTAGGCGGTAGGGTAAATTTATTATATTACACTATATTATCCAATATTATATTGCATTATATCCCCTTTCACATTAGAGCCACAACAGGACCCACTAGAACATGGGAACAAGTAAAAGTGAAATATAAGAATATTCTACAGAATGGTAATATTTATCACTTATATTGCTTTTCGTCTCTTGGAAAGAGACCCTGAAATAATCTGTTTGTTTGTTCATAACAGCAACCAAGAAAAGGGCAGAGCACAAAAAGACAGGTGGTGGTCCTGCACCCCCTCGTCAACAAGTTGGTTAAGTGAATAATACCCTCACGGGAATATCGATATCTCTCTATGAGCACACTGTCGCGCTGAGCTAAAGGATCCTGTCTATCCCGCAATATACGCTGAATTCTGATAACTCTCCTTATCAATCTTGTACCTTCCGCAATGGGCTGCTCGTGTAAACGGACAGGACATGGCTGCGACAGACTTCCCAAATCCACCTTCGCTTTTATAGCCGTGGTCTCCCATCTTGATTACACGAAGTAATTTGCAATTACTACTCTGACATATGAATTACATCTGTAATAATCACATACATGTAATAGAATGTTAATAGTACATTTCCCTTTTTTAGGAAATGACCTGTATGTATCTGTGTGAAATCAATAAATGGATCAAGTGCTGCATTATCTTTAGTTACATTGATAATATTTATTTATGGTGAAACAGTGGTGGAATATCGCTGTTCCTTTCGTATACATGAAGCGGACATACCTGCGTGGCCGCGATCTAATCCTGTTTACATAAAGTAAACCTGCTCCCGAGCAGGTTTACGCTTACGGCTCTGTTGCTATGGCAGCAAGTCCCGGATGAGCTTCGGGGAACCGAACGATCCAAGATCACGCGAAATCGTCAACAATCAAATCCAGCTAACTTACTTAGCGAGGTACGAAGAACGGGCCCCAGGTGGATAAAAAACCAGAAGAGAAAACAAACAACAAAGAGCAACATAATAAAAACAACACCATCACAATAAACTAGCTAATAATAGACAACAGTAGATACTTTTTTAATTTCACCTGTTGAGAATGAAAAAAGAAAACAAGCAGAAGAAAACGAGAGCAATAGAATAAACAACATCATGATGATCTATGGGAATATAACTGTAAATACTAAATATTAAACATTATTGTGCAGCACGTAAGATCGACAGTGCACAGTGTGCTTTGAGGTAGGAGCCAAAAAGGGTGTAGTTTGTGTGTGTGTGAGCACCCGTGTGTACACCTGTGAGCATGAACGTGCTTGTATTTAAAAGGTTCCTTCATGTAATGATCTGCTAGAGGGTGTGGGGAGCCACAGCCCTGCCCACCAGGGCATGAAGCAGGTATGGAGGAGATCAAAACTCCAGACATCCAGAGGCCCCCAGAACACAAGAGACCAAGGAAGACCAACAGAGGGGCAGCCGCACCACTATCCCAGAAAGAGCTGATGAGAGTCCCAGATGAGGGGTCACTCAGCAGCCGCGGAGCAGAAGCCAAGGGGGGGTTTCAGTGACGCGCCCGTGAGCTCCACCGGCAGCCAGCTGTGCCTGAGTGACCAAGCCCCAGGTCGAGAGGCCAAGGGCGCCCCACCCCCGAAGTGGCCCGAGCGAGCCCCAGGCTCCAGGCCCCGATAAGCAGCCACCAAGGAGTGAGCCGGTGTGTACCTGGACGCCCATCCCCACACAGCAAAATCTCCAGTGTTAAATTAACACTAGAGAGTGTCTATATGGGTCCACACCTCTGAGTGTTAAATACAACACTGTTGAGTGTTAAATTAACACTTTTGACAGTGTTATATGTTTAAAAGTAACCTAGTCAGTTTTGAAGATTAACAATGGCTAACACTGAGCAGTGCTGATTTTCTAACGCTGGAATATTTCTAACATTTTGAGTTATTTTTCAGTCCTGCTAGCCCTCAATGTCTACGATCAGGTTTCCGGTACGGATCGGGTAGTGACATGACCCATCCTTAAAATTCGGGGCAAAGTAGGACGCATTTGTCGCCACATTTTAAGTACTCTTTGAATTTGGACAGCCTTCGTCGCATCGCTGTGACGTCATTGCCTCCAAATATGGCATTGGCGCATCCTTCTCCTGAATTCAGACACAACTAACCCTCAAATTCACGGAGAGGTAGGATGCATTTGTCGCCACATTTTGAGTACTCTTTGAATTCGGACACCTTTCGCCGCGTCACTGTGACGTCATTGCATCCAAATATGGCATTTTAAGCATCCTTTCCCTGAATTCGGACACAGCTCTAGTTTTTCACTTCAACTTTATTCACCTCCAAACATGAACTGAGCATATTGTGCCCAAACACAGCAGAACCCTTCCTCCTAGCTTGGGTGTAAGTGGAGCCCTCTAGTGGGTCGCCACAACACGGCCTTTTCTTTAGCACCAACATCATGTCAAAGTTTCAATTTTAGATTTTGTGAATCTTCAGAATCTTTCATCCATGTTTTTTTTTTTTTTTTTTTTAAATTTTGGGTGCACATCAGTGCCCTTGAGAATGAATCCTGTTGATTTTTGCCAACCTAGACCCTTTGCTCTTTAACCTTCTCCAGGTTGTCCACCCCTCCCTGAAGCCCACCGAAGCCCACTTCAGTGGGCTAGTTTCAGTCATTGTGCAAATGTACTGTTTATAAAGTTGCAGAAACCTGCAGTCTGCTGAGACTGAATAAGTCACTTGGATGAGTGATGAAACGTTTCTCCCACTGAAAACGCAATTTCCAGATGAACAGATTCAACCTTATGGGATTTACTTACCTGGATAATTGAGCGTGCATCAAGACTTTCTCATTGGAATGTTTTCCCCACCCTTTTTTCTTGTATTAACTTCAAAGGACCATCTCTGTACCTGCAGGTAAAGATTTTAGGTCACACAGACAGACAGATATGCTTTACATAGCTAAAACAACTTGGGGTCAATATGACCCAAGAGGAACACCGATGTATGGAAAATGTGTATGTAACCACGGTAACTTCTGACCCCACTTCCGCCAGTCCCTTTATTGTGGCGGGAATGAATCCTGTATAAGTTCCGGGTCA
This sequence comes from Simochromis diagramma, assembly GCF_900408965.1. Lineage (NCBI taxonomy): Eukaryota > Metazoa > Chordata > Actinopteri > Cichliformes > Cichlidae > Simochromis > Simochromis diagramma. The sequence continues at coordinate 337,204 of NW_024387372.1, forward strand.
ATCAGCTGCATGTCCCTGCTCCTCTGGCTGCTGTTGTCCCTGTGGTTGGCGTACTTGTCAGATATCGACAAATCTTACACTACAGGCCAGTCGACAGCGTGCAATAACCCGGCCGATTACACTACCTCACAATCGACTCAACGGTCAGGTTTTTTTTCTCCCGCGATCAGCCCTGATCAGCGCGAGATGGCGAGCCACCCGACCACCGCTACGTTGCGGTAGGATTATGAACCTATGGACTGAATCAAACTGTTGACACATGACCTATCACAGGTCCATGGAACTAAAATAAATCACATACTGGACTACACCTCATTCCACCTCCTTTTGGAACCCAATAAGCTGTTTTGTATTGTCAACATTATTTTTGGTTGTGATATATATGCATATTTATTTATTTTTTTGTACATCTGTCTATATATTCCTCATAACAAACATAATATATATATTTTGAGCTCAACTTTGATTTCCTGTGTTTTATTCACACCCTCAGGCTCCATAGTCGAAACTTATTCTGATAGCTCATTGTCTATGAGGCTGCAGTCAGGCGCCCTGGTCCTTTAACCGCGTTACAAGTGGCGAGCCAGCCAGGAGCCTTTGTGTGTGAATATTTTGGGGTCATACATACAATTTTCTTTACTTATTTACTTCATTTTTGCTGAAAATCAAATCAAAAATGGATTCAGTTGCACTTTCCGGCATAAATATATCACAGTCTGTGATGATCTCCGGTGTGTCTAACACAAAAGCTGATAACGAAATTCTTGACTACTTGCGTACTTATGGGATTCTTAACCGTCATTTTTACGTAAATGATCCCGTGAGTACTTTCTTCAAAAACCTGATCGCTGAGTTTGTAGATACCACTGCTTTTACAACTCTAGAGCCGTTTCTGCCTTACACCCACTGTTCTAAAATTGTTGCCGACCTTGTGTTCCGCGTCACAGCTTTGGCCTGTGAGTACGCCGCCACAGAGGACAGCAGCAGTCCCCCTCCCAACTACCTCAGAGAGCTCAAGCATATTGCTGACCGCAGCGGGCACCGGTTTGAAGATGTCTTGAAGACAGTAATGAGGCAGATTGGTCAACATTTGCATGAAGCAGGAGCAGATGATGAGGAAAATGGAGTAGACGAGGACAATGGCGTAGAGGAAGAAGAAAAGGAACTGGAGCAGCAGCAATTGTCTTCACCCCCTGCCGGACAGGTTTCCACTGACCAGCAGGGGGCACGACCTCGTCAAAGCCAGACTGGACCAACTAGCCCATGATCTCAACCCACCACAAATACAAAGGGTTGTTGTTGAGCATGTGGTCCGAAACCCAGACATAAGCACCACAACTTCACTACGTCTCCGTGCTTTTTCAGGAAGGATTCCTAAGCCAAGTAGTGAAGCAGATTTTGAATCATGGCGTTCCCAAATTGATCTACTGCTTGCCGACCCCAGTTTGTCAGCTCTATACGTCGCCAGACGTATTATAGAGAGCCTGTTGTCACCTGCTGCTGATTTGGTTAAAGGTCTAAGTCCCAACACACTGCCTTCAGTCATACTAAGTGTACTTGACTCCGCTTTTGGAACAGTTCAAGATGGTGAAGAATTGTATGCTCAATACTTAAATATTCTTCAAAATCCAGGTGAACGACCATCCGCTTACCTCCAAAGATTGCAGCTAACCCTCAGCACTGTTGTAAAGCAAGGAGGACTTGCAGCTGCTGACATGAATAAACATCTGCTGAAGCAGTTTTGTCGTGGGTGTTGGGATAACACTATACTAACCAAATTACAATTAGAACAGCAAAAGGACAACCCACCACCTTTCTCTGACTTATTGTTGTCGTTACGGACAGAAGAAGACAGACAAATTGCTAAGGAGTCACTTATGAAGAAATACATCGGTTCATCAAAACAAAAAGCTAACATCCAATCCCAAAGTACTTGTTCTTGTGGGCACTCTACAGCCAATGAAGAGCTAAAAGAAATGAAAAAAACAACTTCAAACCCTCCAACAGCAAATGTCCCAACTTTTGTCCCGAAAAAGTCCGACCGAGTCAAAGTTTAAGCCACGACAAAACAAGTCCAGTCATTCTTCTCCTCAGTCAAATACCAAACCCAAGCCATGGTACTGTTTTAACTGTGGAGATGGCCATGTTTCTTACACCTGCAACAACAGAGCAAACCCCAGTCTTGTTGAACAGAAAAAGAGCCGACTAAGGAAAAAAACAGCAAGAATGGGATGCTAGAAATACTAAATCTGAGCAGTCCTACAAATTTTGCCTAAAAGGGTTAGGAGTCGGACGTACTGTGGGCGGTACGTCCGACTGCTAAGGGGTTACACTAGAAGGAGCTTCTGCGGTGGGACACACAGGAGCTGCGTGCACTAACAGTCTCAGAAACCACAACAAAGTTCCATTTCTGCCAAAAGGACTTGTGGGGACCAAAAGCACAGGACAAATTCAAATCAAGGGCAATCATTTCAACTGTCTTCTTGATTCTGGCTCTCAGGTTACTACCATTCCTTATTCCTTCTATAACACCTATCTTTCAGACCATCCAATCAAACCACTAAATGATCTGTTGGAAGTAGAAGGAGCAAATGGACAAGCTGTACCTTACCTGGGATACGTTAAGATTAACATGACGTTCCCAGCTGATTTTCTTGGTTATTAATGTTGATACACTTGCTCTTGTCGTGCCTGAAGTCCAGCAATCACACCCAATGATACTTGTTGGTACCAACACTCTTGACGTTGCGTACAACAAACACTGTGATACCCACTCTGAGCAGTCATTCCTGCCAACTGGTTCCGGTTACATTGCAGTTTATAAAATCCTCCAGTGTCGCCACATCCAGAATTCGAATGACCAGTATGCTCCTGTTATCCTGAAGTCAGACCAACCACATACCATTACTGCCGGCCAAACCACTGTCCTTGAGGGATGCCTGGTCACAAGGCTATTCCAAGGTGAGAAAGCAGTTATTCTGGAACACCCCACCTCCAGTTCTCTGCCTGGTGGACTCCTAGTAAAAGCCTGCCTTGTGGACTTACCTAAACGTCGGCCATGTTCTCTGCCTGTTGTAGTGAGTAATGAGTCTGACCATGAAATTCACATTCCAGCTCGAGCTATTATTGCAGAAATCAGCGCCTTCCAGGAAGTCATTTCCAAAGAGCAACACACCCAGTATTCAGACCAGTCTATAGAGTCGTTACCTCCATCTCAACCACAATACAACTTTGGAGATTCCCCTTTAACTCCGGACTGGAAAGAACGCATTGTTCAGAAACTCAACAGTATTCCTGAAGTATTTGCCAAACACGATCTGGATTTCGGCAGGACCAACAAAGTTAAACACCAAATCAAATTGTCCGATCCAACTCCTTTCAAGCAAAGACCACGGCCAATTCACCCTCAAGATCTTGATGCTGTCAGGAAGCATCTGCAAGAACTTCTGGACTCTGGCGTTATCAGAGAATCCGACTCACCATTTGCCTCTCCAATTGTGGTTGCACGCAAAAAGAACGGCAGTGTACGTCTTTGTATTGACTACCGCAAACTCAATCTGCAAACAATCAAAGATGCTTATGCTCTGCCTAAACTGGAAGACACCTTCTCCGCACTTGCAGGATCAAAATGGTTCACGGTGCTAGACCTCAAGTCGGGTTACTACCAAATCGAAATGGAGGAGAAGGATAAGGCAAAGACTGCCTTTGTCTGCCCAGTAGGATTTTGGGAATTTAATCGGATGCCACAAGGGATTACCAACGCACCAAGCACTTTCCAACGGCTGATGGAAAAATGCATGGGAGAATTAAATCTAAAAGAAGTCTTGGTTTTCATTGACGATCTCATTGTCTTTGCACCAACTCTTGAGGAACATGAAGCTCGCCTGATGAAAGTTCTCACCAGACTCAAAGATTTTGGCTTGAAGCTTTCACTTGAGAAATGCATGTTCTTCCAGACATCGGTGAAGTATCTGGGCCATGTAGTGTCCCAGGCTGGTGTTGAAACTGATCCGGACAAGATTTCCACACTCACTTCTTGGCCAGTGCCAAAAAACTTGAAGGAATTAAGATCTTTCCTTGGTTTTGCTGGGTACTACAGACGTTTTGTCCAGGGATATTCGGCCATTGTCAAGCCGTTACATGAACTCACTGCTGGTTATCCACCTTCCCAGAGGAAACTGAGACGAACTGTAAAGCCAGAGAATTACCTCAACCCCAAAGAGCCATTTGGAGGACGATGGACGCAAATGTGTCAACAAGCTTTTGAGTCCATTATTGACAGACTCACTTCTGCCCCAATTCTGGCATTTGCTGATCCCAGAAAACCATACACACTCCACACTGATGCCAGTGCCACAGGTCTTGGTGCGGTGCTGTATCAAGAGCAGGATGGTAAAAACAGAGTCGTAGCATATGCCAGCAGAGGTCTTTCCCGGAGTGAGTCAAAGTATCCCGCCCACAAATTGGAGTTTCTTGCTTTGAAGTGGGCGGTGACTGAAAAATTCCACGACTATCTTTATGGTGCTCAGTTTACAGTTGTGACAGACAGCAACCCATTAACATACCTCTTATCTTCAGCAAAACTTGACGCTACCGGTTACAGATGGCTTTCAGCTTTGTCCACTTTCAACTTCAAATTAATCTACAGAGCAGGAAAGCAGAACTCGGATGCTGATGGTTTGTCTCGCCGACCTCATGGTGAACTGTCTGATGATCCTCTGTCACAGAAAGAACGTGAGCGAATCTGGAGATTTGCATGGCAACATCTCAATGAACCAGATCATGTCTCTATTGACCAGCATACCATCAAAGCAGTTTGTGACCGTCATCTGGTGTACAGTTCAAGCACTGATCCTGATCTTGCTCTGGTGTTATCCATGTCTGTCAATGTCAACAGTCTGCCTGACAGTTTCACGGACGACATCCAGTTCACCTCCATGGTACTCCCCCAAATCTCAACAGCTGACCTTGCAGCCAAACAACGCCTTGACCCTGTCATCCGGCATGTCATAGCTCAGGTTGAGCGAGGAGAGTCACCACCACCATTCCTGAGGGAAGAACTTCCCAATCTACCTCTATTACTGCGAGAAGTAAATAAACTGGAGCTCCATAACACCCTTCTCGTCAGGAAGAGACAAGTGGGAAGTGACTTCACATACCAGCTAGTGCTACCTGAGGAATATCGACCAGTTGTACTACACCACCTACATGATCAAATGGGTCACATGGGAATTGACAGAACGCTGGACTTGGTCCGTTCCCGGTTTTATTGGCCTAAGATGACTAGTGATGTGCTCAATAAAATAAGACACTGCGAAAGATGCGTGAGACGCAAATCTCCATCTGAACGAGCCGCACCTCTGGTCAATATCAAAACTTCTCATCCCATGGAACTGGTGTGTATGGATTTTCTCTCTGTCAAACCAGATCGTGGAGTCAAAGATATACTTGTCATAACTGACCATTTCACAAAATATGCCATTGCTGTGCCAACACCAAACCAGAAAGCCAGGACTGTTGCCAAATGTTTATGGGACAACTTTCTTGTGCATTATGGTATCCCAGAACGCTTGCACAGTGACCAAGTCCCTGACTTTGAATCCAGAATCATCCGAGAGCTTTGTGAAATGGCTGGGATCCACAAAATAAGAACCACTCCATACCATCCAAGAGGCAATCCTGTTGAACGGTTTAACCGAACATTACTGGATATGCTAGGAACACTCACAGCTCAACAGAAATCCCATTGGAAAGATTTTGTAAAACCCCTGGTGCATGCATACAATTGCACAAGAAACGATGTTACAGGTTTTTCACCATATGAGCTTATGTTTGGCCGCCAACCTCGCTTACCAGTGGACTTGGCCTTTGGACTACCCCTTGCCAAAGAAGGATCAACATCCCACACACAATATGTGGACAAACTAAAGTCCCACCTAGAAGAAAGTTACAAGCTGGCCATCGAAAACTCAGAAAAGGTGATGAAACGTAACAAAAACAGATTTGATAAAAATGTCACTGCATCACAGCTGAATGTTGGAGACAGAGTTCTTGTGAGGAACGTGCGGCTAAGAGGCAAACACAAGCTTGCAGATAAATGGGAGTCATCTGTGTACATTGTAGTGAAGAAAGCCGGCACTCTTCCTGTGTATACAGTTCGACCCGAAGGCCAAGACAAGCCCCTGAGAACTTTACATCGAGACCTCCTACTGCCCTGTGGGTATTTACCACCTGAAAAGGAAATGCTTACTAAGCAGAAGAGAAAAATGCCTGTCTTACCCGAGTCTCCTGTACGTGCTGATGATGCTGATGACAATGACGAAGAGGAACTAATCTCATACCTACCTGTTCCTTTCTCTGCTGAACCTGTCACCTTCACAACAACCATCGACTTACCCAATACTCCGCAACCTGTGCCACTTATCAACCAGCCCGATGTCCCTGTAGTATTGGCTACAGAGGAAGAGAATGCTATCCTCTCAGAGGAACCTGTACCTGCTGAAGAGGAACAAGTTATTGCTAGCGGAACCGTAGAAGCTGGCTTTTAGCCAGTTGATCTTGCAGAAACTTCTCACGATGAAGAAAGTCTGTCTTCTGATTCGGAAGCATCCAGAAGTAACTTGTCACAACACTCACCTACTGAATCAGAGCCTCTCAGTCCTGAGGCAGAACCACCCTTGAGGCATTCAACCCACACCAGGAATCCTCCTGATCGGCTGCAATACATCAAGCCTGGTAAGCCTCTGTTAAAGAGCGTTCAGACCTTTCTCCATGGGTTAAGTTCTGTCTTCTCCTTCGCTCTTCAAGACGATGAAAAAGAGACGATGCCTTCACACCTCAGCCAACCAGTCATTCGCTGCCAGCCTAGTCCATGTACGAGGACGTCCATGAGATTAGGGGGGGAGAGTGTAACCACGGTAACTTCTGACCCCACTTCCGCCAGTCCCTTTATTGTGGCGGGAATGAATCCTGTATAAGTTCCGGGTCAATCAGCTGCATGTCCCTGCTCCTCTGGCTGCTGTTGTCCCTGTGGTTGGCGTACTTGTCAGATATCGACAAATCTTACACTACAGGCCAGTCGACAGCGTGCAATAACCCGGCCGATTACACTACCTCACAATCGACTCAACGGTCAGGTTTTTTTTCTCCCGCGATCAGCCCTGATCAGCGCGAGATGGCAAGCCACCCGACCACCGCTATGTTGCGGTAGGATTATGAACCTATGGACTGAATCAAACTGTTGACACATGACCTATCACAGGTCCATGGAACTAAAATAAATCACATACTGGACTACACCTCATTCCACCTCCTTTTGGAACCCAATAAGCTGTTTTGTATTGTCAACATTATTTTTGGTTGTGATATATATGCATATTTATTTATTTTTTTGTACATCTGTCTATATATTCCTCATAACAAACATAATATATATATTTTGAGCTCAACTTTGATTTCCTGTGTTTTATTCACACCCTCAGGCTCCATAGTCGAAACTTATTCTGATAGCTCATTGTCTATGAGGCTGCAGTCAGGCGCCCTGGTCCTTTAACCGCGTTACATGTACAGCTCATTGAAAAAAAGTCTTCTGTAAAATTTTATGCTTAATCACTTTTCCACATTAAATTAGGAAATGTGATGAAATATAAAGCCAAAAAGAAACCCCAAACAAAACTTCAGTTTTATCATTTTTTGAATGATAGACATTGAATGGGGTCAAATTGACCCCAAGGATGGTAGGAGGGCTAGACTGCATCTATGTCTTCTTGTACTTCTCTTAAATAATTATTTGCCAAAGTTTCAAGCTGATCAGTTGTGTATCCTACGGCCTTTGTGCGAGCTTTTATATGTTTTTAATGCTCCCTCCTCACTATAGTGTTCTATAGTGTCCGATTCTTTCACTTTCACTGCTACTTCCTTCTTCAATGCAGATATTACGTTATGTTATTTTCAGTTTAATTGGTTACTTGTCTAGTTTATATATGTTTACTTTATTGTGTGTAACTTATCATTTCAGAATTATATTGTTACTTCATAACCTTGGCATATTTTATTCACAAACACACCCAGTCTGTTTATTTTATAAGCTTCTGTTATCACCACCAGCCTTTTATTTTCCTTCCAGTTTATAGCTTTACCTATCAAAACTACTTTAAAACATGGTCATTGTTATCTAACCTCCAGTCATATTCATATTTGCATACTCAGAGATCTCTAGCTTCTAGCCACACTTATTAGTGGCTCAGTTTGTGTTTATAGTGAATTAGTCCACTGGGAGATGAGTCTGATATTTAGCAAGTTTTCTTTTTTCTATGAGCTCAGTTGCTTATAAATGCTTAAGGCTTACATGTACACATCCTTTGATCCAACTGACTGCTTTTCAGTAAGGTCTCAGGATTAACTCAGTTCGCTTTCCCAGTGATATTCATAAATTTCGATTACACCTTTTCTCTTCCTTACTATTTAGATTTTTCAAATGTCAACTTATTATTTAGCTATTATATATGGCCTATTATTTCCTCCCTTTCTTATTTGCACAAATATCTCAATAGCCTCCTGGCTGGTGATGACTGATTTTGTTGTGTAAATTTTAAAGCTATTGCTAGTATAGTCAAAAACATTCAAAAACCAGGGGAGATGCAGCTTCAAACTGCAGACAAACTGTGCACTTAAAGACAATAAAATCTTAGGGCGTGGGCAAATAAATGTAAAATAGGCAACAAACACCCCTGGGAGGTTAAGCCATCGACAAACAGACAGGAACACAGCCAAAGACAAATGCACCGGACTCTCAGGAATTTACTTATTTAGGGAGTGGCCTTCCAAGCTAACCATTTCTTTAAATTTCCACTCTTTGAGCTACTCTCTTCTTTGCTCTTGCTCTTGACGAAGGCGGTCGCACTTTTCTCCTCTCCTCTCCTCCCTTATCTTCCCTGCTTAGCCTCATGTCCTTGTCTAGTCTCGTGTTTTTTGTATTACTTTTCCCTGGAACACTCTCTCACAGTCTTTTCTCTAAAACCTAAAAGAGGAATTATGGATTTGATCGACTGGTCCCTGAATGCAATTGACACCCTTTTCTCAACGAGAAGTCTGGGCTCGGGTGAGCCTGAGTGCTGAAGATATCGACCTATTCGGAACCATGATAACAGGGTTCTTGCTGATTGGAGCTGGCTTGGCTCCGATAAGCTGACTTATCGAAGAATTGAGAAAGCAGAACCGGCTATTCAAACTCCCACAAGGCTGCCCGCTGGGATTGAAACGATGGGACGAGGGGCGTGAGTTCTCAAATGGACTCATTGAGTGTAGCACGGATAAGATTTTGGAGAAGCTTACGGCTGCCGTGAATACTCAGAATAAGACCTCTGAGCGCAAACTGGATTACATCTTGGACGGGCTCGCTCGGAATAACACCTCTGAGCGCAAATTGGATCACATCTTGGAGAAGCTCACTGCGGTCGTGAGTTCTCAGAATCGGCTCTTGGAGCACAAGAATGACAACATCACGGAGCGTAAGGTTGATAACATCATGGAGAAGCTCACGGCTCTCCAACGGGAGTTTGAGAGACCAGTGTCGGACTGTTAGAACAGCTTTGAAATTGATATGAGTTGTTCGCACTAAAGTAAAAACCACAATCATTTCATGCGGATACCCCTTCGGCGCCAGCTGCGGTCTCAAGGCTGGAGCTGAACAACAACACCCTGATAACGACTGTGTTTAGACTGTTCTTCCCATTCTATGCAAGGCCACCTGGGTTGGCTCGAAGACTGTTTACTTAGCCTGGTAGGGCGAAGGACACTGTCTCAGCTGAACTCTGGACACATACACACACACACACACACACAGACATATATACACATGCAGATGTACACTCACCCCCCCTCCCCCTCCAAACGCCTTCAACGCTTATTCCCCTCCGATGCTGACAGTGGATCAAGGAGACGAGCGCTTATGCTGCAGGCCCGGATGTGATGTCTACATTGGCTGTCTCTCACCCTTTACCCACCCCTGTTGCTTGTCATGTGTTTCTTTGGTGTATTAAGAGTTTTTATCTCATGTTCTATGTGCAGAGGTGTTTTTTTCTGTTCTCAAACTGATCTCCCCGTTGGAGCTCAGTCTGGGGGGAGTTATTTTTTTCTCTTTATCTTTCCTCATGTTGTGCATTTTCCATTGTTATACCTCTCTGACCTGTCTTCCCCATGTGATGTTTGTGCAATGTATGTATGGTCAGAAGGGTAAGATGGCGCTGGCAAAGGTCGGCAGCCTTAACCCAATTTCCTTGGGGGTCAACCTTCAGGATCAATAAAGTTTTATTGAATTGAATATTGAATTGAATTGGTAATTGCTTAGAAAATCTGTTTTTTCCCAGTTTTCTCCTGGTTAGATTCACTGACAGTCACTTCCCTATATTGATAAACTACTGCTAAGTAAAAATAACTGTGTTATATAGTTTATAATTTTCAACAGTGTACTGTACAAAATAGAACAATATATGCCAGATGTGGTGTGACGCTTGTGTGTAGTATCATCTCTACTCTTTGGCTTGGCAGAGGGCAGCAATATCAGGAATGATAGAAAGGACAGCTATCATGGTCATCATCCTGTTTCAAATCTTTTAACTCAAGTATTAGAAATTATGTAGTATAGTAACATCTAGGCTGATGTGTTTATGGCAGCATTTTAATCATGATTTTAAAGGGTGTGGATTGCAGGTATTGCTCTGACACTGTGTATAAATGTTATGGGGCTCAGTGCTGGTTCTTACAGTTTGAGCTTTCTATCCATCCATTCTCTTCCGCTTATCAAATTCAGTTCGCAGGGGGGTGGAGCCTATCCCAGCTGTCTTAGGGTGAGAGGCAGGGTACATCCTGTAAGGGCCGCCAGTATGTCGCAGAGCTAACATGTAGACACACACAGCATTTCACACTCACATTCATACGGGCAGTATTTACCAATACTCTAACAACCAAAATGGTAGTTAGCTAGATCTTAAAAAAGCGGGACTGCATGCAGTCATAGAAATGCTACATGGAATAGCTAATCAAACAGTTAATCTCAAAGCTAATATATTTGATAATATTATAGCTAATCTGAGAGCTAACAAGAAAAAGGAATGCAGTAAGGCAATGGATTTGAAAATGAGGAGTGGAATTATCATTTTTAAGAAATACATTTTTGATCCATTTACTTATATATTTTTTTGTTGAACTGTATTTTAGAAAAGATATTGAAAATACTTTTTTAAATTTGAAATTCAAAATTCAAAAATGTTTTTTGAAATTAGGTTTCTATTGAGATTTTTTTTTATATTTCATTACTAAATAATAAATGACTATATTCAGTGTTGGGAAGGTTACTTTAAAAATGTATTCCACTACAGATTACAGAATACATGCCCCAAAATCTAGTTTGTAACGTATTCCGTTACGTTACTTAATGAGACTACATATTTTGAATACTTTGGATTACTTAATATATTATCATGCTTTTTACAACTACATTAATGTACTATTGCTGTGTGATTTATTACTATTACTGAAGGATACTCGCCATACCAATACCAACTAGATTTTTAAGTCTTAATATAAAATGAATAACAATAGGGTGGACATTATGTAAGGCTGCACTTTTTGCAGCGATCTCGTATAGAAAACTATTCTGTGCATATATAAAACAGGTCTGCGGCTCTGAACCGTAGTAAAGGGACCTCTGGCTAATACGTCGGGTTCATGTTGGGCTCCTGGAATTACCAGAAATAGAGAGGGCATAGCCTAACATATGACATTGGAAAAGACCACCGTGTAATCCCTTTATTTCAACAAAGTAATTGTATTCTGAATACCACTTTCTTAAACGGTAACTGTAACGAAATACAGTTACTCATATTTTGTATTTTAAATACGTAATGGTGGTACATGTATTCCGTTACTCCCCAACACTGACTATAGTAATGTCAAAACAAATGAAGAAATTACAAAATGAATTCGTAAATGAATTTACTAACGTACTGCACACAAAACTCTTTATTTTTTGATGCACGCGACTCTTCTGTTCACGCATAGTTTGTAGGTGTCGGCTGCAATGTAATCTAAAAACATACCAATGATTTGTCACAGTATGTTACGCGTTGGGATGAGAACATGTTACGCATTCAGAGACATGAGATCGGAATTAATCTCTACATGTGACACAAAAATCAAATTAACAAAGTATTATGTATGTTAAATCTGTTCACTTTCAGATGCTGAATCACTTTGGAAGACACTGTGTTATAGTGCATGACAAATCAGTGGTATGTTACGCATTGGAGATGATAATGGTCTTAATTTAAATATACAGTCTGCAGCCCTCTCTGTGCAGCAATAAGCAGTGGTGGAAATGAAGGCACCAGCACCTTCAGCTTAACTAATGATTAACAAATAATCTTGATTTTCTCAGACTGTCGTGCGTGCACACTCACCATATCCTTATCTTCATTCAAGATAAAAAAGACTGGTCCCTTCCAACTGTTTAGCTAATTACATTTTTTCATTTGGTTTATGGTGCAAGTCCATCTTCATCCTTGACCACCACCCTCAGGCGCAATCACACCAATTTGGGATGGGAGGCCTTGGACTGGATATGAGTCAGATCATCCTGGTTAAATACACCACAGTAGCCGGAGTGACGCAGGAGCTCTTTTAGTACATTTTTTCTTTTATCATTACAAGGACCTCAGAGGAACCTAAGGTTTCTGTTTCTGTTCAGCTTTTTGTTTGATTTGTTCTCACTTGTTTTGGTGGTAAATCTACTAAACTATTTTCCTAAACTGAAATGCTAATCATAATCTAAGGAGCTTGGAAAGAAAATGTCTGGACTTCTTTGAGTTGCTTGAACACGTTTCACCTCTCATCCGAGAAGCGTCTTCAGTTCTAAGGGTCAAATGGTGGAGAGTCCCAGATTTAAACCCACTGGGAGTTTCCCCTCAAAGAGGGACAAAGGACCCCCTGATGATCCTCTACCTAATCACATGAGCCAAGGTGTGAAATTGGGTGTGGGTCACAATCAGCCAGGGTTTTGGGTGAGCTCATTGTGAAACCTGACCCCACCCTATCATGTGATTTCCTGAGGTCAGATGGCCCCGGATGTGAGTGGGCATTAAGGCGTCTGGGAAGGGATCTCAAAACTGGATTATAGATGGCAGAGAGTTGGTGTCGTAAACCACCGCCTCTGTTCAAAGGATGGTTGCTGACAGTGGTTGTAAATGGCTTCTTTCACTCCTCTTTCAAACCATCTGTTCTTTCTGTCCAAAATGTGTCATCCTCGGAAGAGTGACCTTTGTCCTTTAGATGCAGATGAACTGCTGAGTCTTGTCCTGTGGAGGTGGCTCTTCTATATTGTCCCATGCGCTTGTGAAGTGGCTGTTTGGTCTCTCCGATGTAGAGGTCTGGACATTCCTCACTGCGCTGTGCAGCATACACCACGCTGTTAAGTTTGTGTTTAGGAGTTTTGTCTTTCAGGTGAACCAGTTTCTGTCTGTGTGTGTTGCTGGGTCTGAAGTACACTGGGATGTTGTGCTTGGAGAAAACTCTCCTGAGTTTCTCTGATACACCGGCTACATAGGGGATGACAATGTTGTTGCGTCTGTCTTTCTTATCCTCCCTCGCTGGTGTCTGATCTTCTTTTCTGTGCATCTTTGCTGACTTTATAAAAGCCCAATTAGGATAACAACATGTTTTAAGTGCTTCCTTTACACATGTGTGTGTTCCTTCTTTTTCTCTTCAAGCTTAGAGGGAACATGTTCTGCCCGGTGGTGTAGGGTCCTGATTACCCCAAGTTTATGTTCCAGAGTGTGATGGGAGTCAGAGAGGAGGTACTGGTCCGTGTGTGTGGGCTTCCGGTAAACTTCGATGTTGAGGTTTCCATTCTCTTCAATGTGCACAGCGCAGTCCAGGAAAGGCAAACAGTTGTCATTTGCGTCTTCCCTGGTGAACTTGATGTTTTTATCCATGGCGTTAGTGTGAGCAGTGAAGGATTTATTTTATTCTGCTGTTGGTTCCAAGGTGGATATTTAACTTTCAAATTTTTCTGGCAACATTAATTAGAAGTTTCCAAAATGCTCAGTGTGGAGAAATAATTAATTTTCCTGAAATATTCTACTGACAAAATGTCTACAGTGTATTTTTTTATTTCTAAATTGTGACTGTATGTGCACTAACTTAATCCACTTTGATGTGAAAATTTAGGCAGATCTTTAAAATAGGACGATCATTAGTCCTGCTTACAGATTGATTAAAATTACTATGACATAATTCAGTATGCATGGCTTCATCACAGAGTGACCTTCAGTATGCATGCATGCATTGAAGTGGTTTGCAGCCCAGTCAGCACCTCAAAGTACCCCAGTTCTTGTTCTTGTGTTCAGTGCTTGCGACCTAAAATCCAAGTACATTTGCAATGTCTTCCCATATCTTGGCAAGGACCCCAATCGTCCCAGTGGGGAGAGACTGTCTGAAAATGTAGTGATGAGGCTGATGGAACCATTCCTAGACAAGGGCAGAAATGTTATCACGGACAATTTCTTCATATCGCTTTCACTTGCGCAAAAACGTCTTAGACGGAAAACCACCATCCTCGGGACAGTCAACAAGTGTCGCCGGGAAATGCGATGTGTTCACTGCTACAGATACACATGTGGTAAATGCAGACTACAGATACCATGGCAGTGCCATTATTGTGAATGATTACTGAAAATGTTGAAATGTACTCACTCACTTTTTATTATTATTTGTAAATATGTGTACAAATGGTTGGGTTTTTTTGGACTGTTTTTATCAATAAATCTCAGCAACAAAGGAAATACACCCATGTGTGTTGATTTCTCCCTAAGATGGCAAACTGAAACACAAGTTTCCTTGTGGCTCTGGAAACTAACCACTCCAAGTTGGTGACTTTTGGAGATTTATTTTCCTGGATCAAAGGAGCTTGCAAAGAAAAGCGTCTGGACTTCTTTAAGTTACTTGAAGACGTTTCACCTCTCATCCGAGAAGCTTCTTCAGTTCTAAGGTCAAATGGTGGAGAGTCCCAGATATAAACCTAGTGGGAGTATCCCCCCACAGAGGGACAAAAGGACCCCCTGATGATCCTCTAATCGCCTGAGCCAAGGTGTGAAATTGGGTGTGGGTCCCAATCAGCCAGAGTTTTGGGTGAGTTCATTGTGAAACCTGGCCCCACCTTATCATGCGAATTCCTGAGATCAGATGGCCCCGGATGTGAGTGGGCGTTAAGGCGTCTGGGAAGGGATCTCAAAACTGGATTATAGATGGCAGAGAGTTGGTGTCGTAAACCCCCGCCTCTGTTCAAAGATGGTCGCTCACAGTGGACATAGATGGCTTCTTTCACTCCTCTTTCAAACCATCTGTCCTCTCTGTCCAAAATGTGAACATTGGCATCCTCGAAAGAGTGTCCTTTATCCTTAAGATGCAGATGGACAGCTGAGTCTTGTCCTGTGGAGGTGGCTCCTCCACAGGACACTCTGCCATCTATAATCCAGTTTTGAGATCCCTTCCCAGACGCCTTAACGCCCACTCACATCCGGGGCCATCTGATCTCAGGAATTCGCATGATAAGGTGGGGCCAGGTTTCACAATGAACTCACCCGAAACTCTGGCTGATTGGGACCCACACCCAATTTCACACCTTGGCTCAGGCGATTAGAGGATCATCAGGGGGTCCTTTTGTCCCTCTGTGGGGGGATACTCCCACTAGGTTTATATCTGGGACTCTCCACCATTTGACCTTAGAACTGAAGAAGCTTCTCGGATGAGAGGTGAAACGTCTTCAAGTAACTTAAAGAAGTCCAGATGCTTTTCTTTGCAAGCTCCTTTGACTAGGATGACCTGGATGACTGAGAACCTTCACAGACATATTTTCCTGGATGATTGAGAATGCATCAAGACGAACACAAAAGGAAGTTCACAGCTTTTAGCAGCTCCCCACCCCCACACACAAACAAAGAGGCAGTTAGAAATCAGCAATCATTCACACACTCCCACTCCCCCACTTCTCAGGTAACGACCTAATTTACATATGAATAACTAGCCAATTTAGCTTCCACTTGGCTGAAGCTAAAGCCTAGCTAAACGCCTACCAGCCATTTGGCTGGAAGGCGGGTTTTAAAGGTAGAAAGCCAAATGGCTGCTCTCTGGGACTCTGTGTGCAGTGAAGGATTCCACTTCTTGTCTTTTGATTTTGACCCAGGTGTCGTCTACATATCTGTACCAGTGGCTGGGTAATCTCTCTTTAAAAGAGCCAAGAGCCTTTCTTTCCACTTCCACCATGTAAAGGTTGGCTACAACATCATAAACAAACAGAGATAAGGCAAAAAGAAAGCACACACAAAAAGAAAGAATAGCGCCCCCACAGTAATAGAGTCATTTGTAAATAACATTGTAAATACATTCTAACTAAAATGTATTCAGCAGTTTCCACAGCAGGGAGTCACTTGCTAACATAAGTCTGTCTTTGTCCCTAGTTAAACTACAACATTGTTTTCTTTCACTCAAAGTGTCAGTTTGTCTCCTCTGTCAAACTGAAATTATACTTCCAGCCAGCTGGCAGCCAGGCATACAGTCCTGGAACAGTAAATTCTGAAAATCTGTTGTTTTTTTTAAGTGTGTCATTACACCAAAAGCGAGCACAGAGATGACCTACTTCCATTGTTTCAACAGAAACATGGAAAATATGGGCTCTGATCACATCTGACTCAATTGGGAACAGAAATTATGCGGAAATCTTGTTTTTGTTATAGCTCTAAAATGATGCTAAATAACTACAGTGAAATTAAGGTGCCTACTTTTCAAAAATGATTTTGATTTTTTTTTTATTTTTTTTATTTTTTTAGAAATTGTACATAAACCCATTCACACAAGGTATTTGGGCTTCTTTGGTTTATTACAATACCTGCTTTTATATGAAAATGCCAGCACAGATGTTAACCCTCTGAATGGGCATTTGCCAAGGACACACAACAACCACAGAAAAACTAAAAAAGTATATGCTTTGTATATTCTGCTGTGTTGTTTTAGACTTTTGAATACATTGTTTATTGAAAGCAAGTTGTTTGTTGTGTTATAATCAAAAAGTGCATCTAATTACACTAACCTAGATAGATGATAAAAGCCAACTGCATTTAGGAGATTAAGTAAAAGGTTATTGTTTATTCTTGTTTCGCTTAAGTAAGTAATTACTTACTTATATTACTACAATAAATAGCTGAAATGTAACAAGAGTGTGAAAAAAGGCTTTATTTGAAAACTTTGAAATTCTTTTTTCAGGGGCAAAAGACTCCATTTCAATTTTCATTTGTTTGTTTTTAACGAATAGCAAAAAAAGAAAAGGAAGTAGTATCGAAGCAAAACTTCATCCAATAAAAGAATCAGCACCAAATTCAGCACTTAAACCAATTATTATACTGGTAAATTATCACATTGGAGAATCAAAGACCAAGCCAAAGTGTCCCTCAGTGGCAGAGTGGGGGGGTGGCTTACTGGGTTTAAGCCCGGGTTGTTTTTTTAGAAGCCCGCGGTCTTTTGGAGTGTAATTTTTTCATAGTTAGATACCTGGCTGACAACTGTATAAAGCAAAAACTACACACAATATTCGAAGCACATAGTGCACACTGTGGGAATTTACGACTGTGCGTAAATCCCTCCTATGATCCGAGCTCAGGCACTAAGCGGGCGGGGCAGCTGCAGCCTGTGAGTGTGCTGTTGGAGAAACGGAGCCAGGCAGACAGAGGAGAACTGAAGTTCAACCAGGTACCAAAGCAAATCATTCGTACTGTACAAATAATGTAAATATGACGGTGTATCACGAAAGATTGATATCAAAGTGATCACTTGACCCATATTACGTTACTTGCTCTTCAAGTGAATCAACAAATGGCGAAATGAAAAGCCGAACAACAACAATGCTGTTTCTTTAGAGAGTCTTAGCTTACATGTGTGTTTATTTCATATTTTCTGTTGTTTCCCTGCACGGCTAAACAAATCGGTTTCAGTAATGCACTGATATACAAGAATGGACGTAAGGGGCTTCTTTCAAAGAAAAAACTCTGGTAGTATTTTATATATTATGCTTTGTATGTTGTTCAGTATATTTCTATGCAAAACAAGAGGAATTTCAACACACAGCAGTATATTCACAGTTGAAACCAGATATTTACATACACTCTATGGAAAACACAAGAACTTTTTTTTACTGTACAACTTCAATTTAGAGTAAACTTGTTTTGTTTTGGATAAATAAATATTGAAATATCTTTTGAATTAGTTAAATGTCAGAATAAAGAGAGACAGAGCTGTCTATTTCTTTTTATCACATTCATCAAATTTAGGAGTACATATACACTAAGTTTATTGTTAATTAATAAGAAAACTCCAGAGGATTCCATTCTGAGCTGAAGAAGCTTCTGATAGGTTAGTAGAGTCCATGTGAGTAAACTGGTGGCACAGCTGTGGATGCATATAAGGTAAAACACAGAGCCTGTTTCTGTGACATGGGAAAATCAAGAGATGTCAACCAAAACACCAGGAAAAGAATCGTGGAGCTCCATAAGTGTGGCTCAAGTTTGAATACAATTTGGTGCCATTTACAATTACGAAATACAGATAGTTTCTCTCTTTACTCTTAAAGTTAACAAATATGTTTTTTATATTTATCAATCTAAAAAAAAATAAACATTTAGTCTAATTTGATGTTACAATTAAAAAAGTTTTTGTGTTTTGATCTGAAGAGTAAATATCTGGTTTCAACTGTATATTTGATGATTGTCAGCACAAAGAGAGAGAGGAACAAAGAGGGAGAGAGAGAATGAGGACAGAACAGAGATGGAACAAGAGCAGGTGAGACACACATGTTAGTCAAATGGTTGTTTACCAAAAGTATCACCGTATCATAGGTACTCATGTATCTCGTACCTAGTGTTTCTTTTTAGGTTTGCTATTTTTCAAATTCTACATTTATTAAGTTATGCAGGCTTGTTTGCACAACAAGGCTAAACAATTATATAAACGTTTCTCAATCTAAATAGTGGACTTTGGTAGAATCAAAAAATAAGTGTAGTGCAGGTCTATGATGATTTTTAGTGCTACTATCATCTAGTTCTGATTCTGGTTCTGTCTTGGTTAAGTCCTCAGTAGTCCTGATTTTGAACTGTTGTAGTGCTGTTTTAATTCTGGACGAGTTCTGGGTCTGGTTGAATTGGGGTTTAGTCCCTGTGTCTTGATACAGCCCTGACTTTGTTCTGCCTTGCTGCTTAATTAAAAAACTAGTTTAAGGTGTCCTGCACATGTGATATATATTTTTCCCTATATGAAGTCATTCTTTTTTGAACAAAACTCAAAACAGAGCCAATTAATCTTTCAGTCATTTCTACTCCCCCCCACAAAAAAAAAAAAAAATCCCACATGCATACTACCCTTTAGGGCTAAGCCCTGGGTGTTTCAGATGTCTGGCTCCGCCTCTGGTGTCCCTTAAAAGTAATTAAAATTAAAAAATGTTCAAATCATTGTTACAAAGAACCATGAATAAAGCCTGATTCTTGTGAATAGCTTTAATCCTTTAAGTGAAGGATGGGAGTGGCAGACTCCGTAAACTTGGTGTGGATCAAGTTCAATTAGAGTTTGTCAAACCTTTAACCTTTAATAAGTGCTTTGTTCAGTTTTGTGTTGAAAAACACAAACTCAGAGTACATTCAGCACCCTAATGGTGACATGGTAGGTTGACTTCAATCTAGAGCTTTTTAACCAGTAGCATCACTGAATTAGAGAGAATTCCTGCAGCCAGACTAAAAGTGTGTTGGAAAGCCAGAAGTCTGATGGTGTAAACAGGGGCTCTCTCCCTTCTTCTTTACCTTCCTCTTTACAAACATCAGACTCCCGATTCAACCTCACTATCACCTCCAGAAGTTCTCTGATGATACAGCCATTGTTGGTGTATCTGAGTATCTGAGGGGAAAGATTTAAAGTATAGGAAAATCATCACTGGCTTCCTCTTCTGGTGTGAAGTCAACCTGCACGTCAACAACAGTAAGAAGTGGGAGATGGTGGTTGACGTCTGGAGAAAGTGAATACCCATCACACAGGGGTACAGTTACAGTGTGATGAATACCCATCACACTGTACCTGTCCAAAGTCGTGGACAGGTACAAATTCCTGGTTATTTACCTTAACAGTAAACTGGACTGGTCAGAAAACACTCATGCTCTGTAGAAGAAGGGCCAAAGTCATCTTCATCCGCTGGCCATGCTGAGGTCTTTGGGGGTGTGCAGGACATTACAGAGGACCTTTTTTTGACATGGTGATGACTTTTGCAATCTTTTATGCAGTTGTCTGCTGGAGCGGGATAGAAACAGCTTAATTTACTGATAAAGAGGGTGGGTAGAGGAGGATCTTAAGGATGTCCGTTATGAACAACACCTCTCAGCCCCTGCGTGAGACTGTGGAGGCCTTGAGCAGCTCCTTGAGTGGTAGATTGTTAGAGCCACTGTGTTCTTTATCTATTTTTCTAATATACTTCGAATTTATTTTTTCTTTTTGATCCTTTTGCTGCTGTAACAAATGACATTCCCCAGTGTGGGATTAATAGAGTCTATAAATCTATCCAGAGTTTGGCATCTGGATAGATTGATTACTTCTATGGACAACAGGTAACTGTCCATAGAACAGGTAACGAGTTGAGGAGGCTCCCAATGTCAGCTCGATATCTGTACAAAATACCCCTGGGAGCCAGAAATCTTGCTTATTTCATTCATGAAAATGTGAATTAATTGATAACCTTTTTTGAAATGCATTTTTCTGGATTTTTTGGTTATTGATCTGTTTCTCACTGTTCAAATAAACCGAGCAGTAAAATTATAGACTGATCATTAGTTTGTTAGTGGGCAAACTTACAAAATCATGTATTGCACGAGGCGATACTGCAGTGTATGCCATATGTACTAGCAAAACCACTTTTCAGCAGTGAGCTTGATAGAGGCTGTTATTCCAGAGTCTATGTTGTTATTTATTTGACAGACATGTTTCCGTCATTATTAATTTATCACATCTAAAAACAGGCCTGCTGCAGCTGGACGTGGACAGAGTGAAAACAATGACTGGAGGCAGCATATTGCATGTTGAAGGGAGAATTAAATGAGCATAAGCCCCCTGGCTTTATGTCCTAGGTCGTCTGTTAATTTTTCATGGGTGCCTCACTAATTCATGAGGACATCTGTTTTTGCAGCTTCCACTTTATAAGCCCCATGTTCTGCAGTTATGAGCAACGCCAGCTGCAAACCGATTAGACGGGACTTCTAATGGAAATTCAAGCAGAGGAAAACTTTGCACAAACACTACAGCAAAACACAGACACATGCTGGCATATGTTGTCCTCTTACTCTCATTTGCAAAACTAAAAGTTACAGCCCAACTAGTACTCCCTAGAGGCCTCAGCCTTCAATAGCCTATTAAAATAACCCTCTTTTGCAGTTGTTCAAGGTCTTACCAGTACTACTTATCCCCAAAGGCTACACTAGCCCGGATAAATTTGAAAACGCAGCGTTCATACTATCGTTTTCAGTTGTTTTCACAGAGTTGTGCGTCCACATTGAAATGTCTGAAAACGCTTATGCTCCAGTACTGCGCATGCGTGAAACGCAAGGCGATTTGGCCTACCTCATTTCTGTCTGTTGTTTATTTACTTTCCGGCTCTTTGAAACATTGCGACAAAATGTTAAGGAAAAGCATTGAGTTTTTTAAATGGACTAACAACGAGGTGGAGTTGTTGCTGCGAGTAACACAAAAGTACAAAGTTGCAAAAGCAAGTAAGAATTAAAGAACTTGAAGAAAAGTTATCTGGAGCACGTAAAAACTGATAATAATCTTTAATAGGGCTGTTGAAATTGAGAGCAAACAAAACAACTGCTGTATAATGCCCTCCGCTATCTTAGTTTAATTGGTCACATGACTGCATCACATGACTAAAATGTGTCATCGTTTTCGAAAAGGCTCCGAGTTCGCTGTCCACACTGCGACGTGAAAACGGCCTTTTCAAATGTATCCGCTTTGGAGAGAGTTTTCAAAACGCTCCGTTTTCCTTGACTGAAAACGCCGTCTCAGTGTGGACGGAAGGCCAAAACGGAGAGAAGATGCGTTTTCAAACGAAAACGTTTGAAAACGTATTAGTGTGGACATGGCCACTACTACTACTACTACTACTACTACTACTACCACTACTACTACTGCTACAGAAAATGCTGTTGAGGTCATTATTTATAAAGTTTAATTCATAAAATTTATTTCAGCTTTCAGCTTTGTGTCTAATAAGTGAACAGCATGGCCTGTTGGGCTGATCAGGACTTGGCTATTAAAAATATGGTAAATGGCCTGTATTTGTATAGCGCTTTTCTAGTCCCTAAGGACCCCAAAGCACTTTACACATCCAGTCATCCACCCATTCACACACACATTCACACACTGGTGATGGCAAGCTACATTGTAGCCACAGCCACCCTGGGGCGCACTGACAGAGGTGAGGCTGCCGGACACTGGCGCCACCGGGCCCTCTGACCACCTCCAGTAGGCAACGGGTGAAGTGTCTTGCCCAAGGACACAACGACCAAGACTGTCCAAGCTGGGGCTCGAACCGGCAATTTTCCGATTACAAGGCGAACTCCCAACTCTTGAGCCACGATCATATTATTTAATATCATTTGATATTTTATATCAAGGTTATTAAATATCTGTTCTATGTAACAGCTACCAAATACAAGATCACCCTTTTTAATCAGCTACTAAGCTTTTATTTGCTGAATTTTTCATGGAATAATGAGGAAACATGCCTTATCTGATCATGGGACAGATTGCCAGTCAATTGTACAGGTGCTGGTCATATAATTAGAATATCATCAAAAAGTTTATTTATTTCGCTAATTCCATTCAAAAAGTGAAAGTTGTATAATGCATACAATAGTTTTTCTTTTAATTTTGATGATTATAACTGGCAACTAATGAAAACCCCAAATTCAGTGTCTCAGAAAATTTGAATATTGTGAAAAGGTTCAATATTGAATCAACTGATTAACTCACCTGCAAAGGCCTTTAAATTGTCTCTCAGTCTAGTTCTGTAGGCTCGGAGAAGACTGCTGACTTGACAGTTGTCCAAAAGATGACCACTGACACCTTGCACAAGGAGGGCAAGACACAAAAGTTCATTGCAAAAGAGGCGGGTTGTTCATAGAGCTCTGTGTCCAAGCACATTAATAGAGAGGCAAAGGGAAGGAAAAGATGTGGTAGAAAAAAGTGTACAAGCAATAAGGATAACTGCACTCTGGAGAGGATTGTGAAAAAAACCCATTCAAAAATGTGGGGTTGATTCACAAAGAGTGGACTGCAGCTGGAGTTAGTGCTTCAAGAACCACTATGCAAAGGCGTATGAAAGGTTTCAGCTGTCACATTCCTTGTGTCAAGGCATTCTTGAACAACAGACAGCGTCAGAAGCTTCTCGCCTGGGCTAAAGACAAAAAGGACTGGACTGCTGCTGAGTGGTCGCTGAGTGGTCCAAAGTTGTGTTTTCTGATGAAAGTAAATTCTGCATTTCCTTTGGAAATTAGGGTCCCAGAGTCTGGAGAAAGAGAGAGTGTAAAGTATCCACAGTCAGTGATGGTTTGGGGTGCCATGTCATCTGCTGGTGTTGCTCTGCTTTGTTTTCTGAGGTCCAAGGTCAACACAGCTGTATACCAGGACGTATTAGAGCACTGCATGCTTCCTGCTGCTGACCAACTTTATGGAGATGCAGATTTCATTTTCCAACAGGACTTTGCACCTGCACACAGTGCCAAAGCTACCAGTACCTGGTTTAAGGACCATGGTATCCCTGTTCTTAATTGGCCAGCAAACTCGCCTGACCTTAACCCCATAGAAAATCCATGGGGTACTGTGAAGAGGAAGATGCGATATGCCAGACCCAACAATGCAGAAGAGCTGAAGGCTACGATCAGAGCAACTTGGGCTCTCATAACACCTGAGCAGTGCCACAGACTGATTGAATCCATGCCACACTGCATTGCTGTAGTAATTCAGGCAAAAGGAGCCCCAACTAAGTATTGAGTGCTGTACATGCTCATACTTTTCAGTTGGCCAAGATTTCTGAAAATCCTTTCTTTGTATTGGTCTTAAGTAATAATCTCATTTTCTGAGTTACTGACTGTGGAGTTTTCATTAGTTGTCAGTTACAATCATCAAAATTTAATGAAATAAACACTTGAAATCTGCTATTTAGCGGTTTTTTATCTACTTTTTACCGGATTATTCATCCAGAATTGCTGTGCGTTGCTGAGCTACAGCAGACAAGAGCTTCTGGACATCTGGACTCACAACTCCAACAGTTTTATCGCCGATCTCCGACTCATCCCAGAGATCTCCAGAACACCGGAGGCTGCCCACTCTCCCCGGCCGGGCGGAAGTGCACGCAGACGGCGCCGAGATCGTAAACAAAGGCGAGGTAGGCGCGGAGGGCTACGGGCTAAGCTAAAGCTAACACCACACCGGCTGCCTTTACCCAGTATTTTTCTCGCCAATGTCCGTTCTCTGGCAAACAAAATGAATGAGATACGGCTCTCCATCACTAACAACAGACGGATTATGGACTCAAATGTCATGTTTTTCACCGAAACATGGCTGAACAACAGCTGCCCGGACAATGCTATCGAGTTAGCAGGATGCCACACACACCGAGCCGACAGGCTAGCAGATGACTCCGGCAAGACCAGAGGTGGAGGTTTGTGCATTTATATTAACAATGCTTGGTGCATGAACTCCACTACTACTGAGAGTCACTGCTCACCTAATGCGGAGTTTTTAATGGTCAAATGCAGACCTTATTATCTCCCCAGAGAACTCACTTCGATCATACTCACTGCCGTGTATATACCCCCCGACGCTAATGCTAGGTTGGCCATGAAAGAACTTTCTGCAGCCATTAACAAACACCAGAATAAACACCCCGAGGCTGCTTTTATTGTTGCTGGCGACTTCAACCACACCAACTTAAAGACAGTCCTCCCCAGATTCCACCAACATGTCTCCTGCCACACCAGAGGAGACAAGACTTTAGACCATGTGTATTCCAACCTGGCTGGAGCCTACAAAGCCACACCCCTCCCCCACATTGGACAATCGGACCATCTCTCCCTGTTCCTCACACCTAGGTATTCACCACTCATCCAACGTGTGAAACCTGCTGTGAGGACAATTAAAGTGTGGCCAGAGGGGACAGACGCAGTGCTCCAGGACAGATTTAAAAACACAGACTGGAATATGTTCACCCACACAGACCTGGACCAGTACGCCTCATCTGTACTGGATTACATCTCCGAAACCACAGACAGTGTCACCACCCAGAAACGGATCACCATGTGCCCCAACCAGAAGCCTTGGATGAACCGGGATGTTCGTCTCCTCCTGAAGGCCCGCAACACCGCCTTTAGGTCAGGAGATGCACACTCCTACAGCACAGCCAGGGCTAATCTAAAGAAGGGCATCAAAAAAGCCAAACACCATTACAAAAAGAAGGTAGAAGAACACTTCTCCAACTCCAACCCCCGACGCATGTGGCAAGGACTCCAGACCATCACAGACTACAGGACCACCAAACCCTCCCCCGCATCCTCTGATGTCTCCTTCCTCAACGAGCTCAACAACTTTTATGCTCGTTTTGAGCGAGGGAACCCCACAACCACAACCAAAGCAGACATGACGCCAGACCACCAACCTCTGACTCTCTCCCCCACCGATGTAGGAGCGGTGCTGAGCAGGATCAATGTCCACAAGGCTGCAGGCCCTGATGGCATCCCCAGGCGTGTTCTCAGAGCGTGTTCTGGGGAGCTTGCAGGAGTACTCACAGACATATTCAATCTGTCCTTGGCCCACGCTGTGGTACCGGCCTGCTTCAAATCCACCTCCATCGTCCCGATACCCAAAAACTCCAACCCATCTTGCCTCAATGATTACCGCCCAGTAGCACTCACCCCCATCATCACTAAGTGCTTAGAGCAGCTGGTCCTAGCACACTTCAAATCCTGTCTCCCCCCCACCCTGGACCCCCACCAATTCGCATACCGCCAGAACAGGAGCACAGAGGATGCAGTCTCCATCGCACTGCACTCTGTCCTCTCACACCTGGACAACAACAACACCTACGCCAGAATGCTTTTTATAGACTTCAGTTCAGCATTCAATACAATCCACCCCTCACAACTCATCAGGAAACTGACAGACCTGGGCATCAGTTCCCTCATCTGCAAATGGTTACTGGACTTCCCCCAACATGTCCGGCTGGATAACCGCTGCTCATCTACAATCACGATGAACACCGGTGTACCACAAGGCTGTGTGATGAGCCCTTTCCTCTACTCCCTCTTCACCCACGACTGCAGACCTGCTGATGGTTTCAACACCATCATTAAGTTTGCAGATGACACCACGGTGATTGGCCTCATCAGTGACAACGATGAGGCCGCCTACAGGGAGGAGGTGGATCGTCTGGCTGAGTGGTGCGACAGAAACAACCTGCTGCTTAACACTGAGAAGACCAAGGAGCTCATCGTGGACTACAGGAGGAATGCTGACCCACATCCACCCATCCACATTAAGGGGATGGCTGTGGAGCGTGTGAGCAGCTTCAAGTTCCTGGGAGTCCACATCTCCGAGGATCTCACCTGGACGACCAACTGCTCCAAGCTGGTCAAGAAGGCTCACCAGCGCCTCTTCTTCTTGAGGACTCTGAGGAAGAACCACCTGTCCTCAGACATCCTGGTGAACTTCTATCGTTGCACCATCGAGAGCATCCTGACCAACTGTATAACAGTGTGGTACGGGAACTGCTCTGCCTTGGACCGGAAGGCGTTGCAGAGGGTCGTGAAAACTGCCCAGCGCATCGCCGGAGCACCACTTCCTACCATAGAAGACATCTACAGGAAGCGGTGTCTGAAAAGGGCTGGGAAAATCATCAGAGACCCCAGTCACCCATCACATGGACTCTTCACCCTCCTGCCCTCTGGGAGGCGCCACAGGAGCCTCCGGACTAAGACCACCAGGTACCGGAACAGCTTCTTCCCCACAGCTGTCAGACTCCTGAACTCTGCCTCCTGACATCTGACCCACGTTAAACTCATGGACTGAACATACACACACCCACAATGGACAACTGTACCCTCAAACACACAATAATAACATGGACTGAACCACCACTCACAACCACTAGCACTTTATATAGCCTCTGTAGAAACTACCTACACCCTCACTTATCTTAACTGCACTACTGTATAGCTCTGTGTAAATAATCATTCTGTACATTCGATAATCTTTAATCCTACAACTGTTTACAACTTGCATAGTTCCCATTTCTGTATAGCTGTATATCTCAGATTCTGTAAAGTTATTTATTTCATATTCTGTATAGTTTTTCATATTTATATCCTGTTCATAGCCTGTACATAGCTTGTACTCACTACAGCCTGTACATACTTATAGTTATAGAATATTCACAACATACTTCATACCGTGTACATTATAACATACCATAATAGACCCATTTCTGTAATATACTCACATATCTGTATTATTGCTAATATATATTGTAATATATCTATATCACTAAAGCACTTCTGGATGGATGCAAACTGCATTTCGTTGCCCTGTACCTGTGCATGTGCAATGACAATAAAGTTGAATTCTATTCTATTCTATTCTATTCTAAATGTATCAGTCTGTGTGGAATAAATGTATACATTATACAACTTTCACTTTTTGAATGGAATTAGTGAAATAAATCAATTTTTTGATGATATTCTAATTATACGACCAGCACCTGTATACGTATGGGTTATGTATAAAAAATGTCTATAAAGCAATAGTTTTATAGACATTTGAAATAAAGTTAAAATTCTGAACTTGATTGTTTAATTTAAAATCCACTGTGATAGTGTAGAGATAAAATTACAAAAAGTTATTCAGTCATAACTTATAACTTTGTCCCTGTTTTTCAAAACAATTTTTTAAACTCATAATTTATTTTACTGTCATTGTTACTGTTATCAGTATTATTCTATACCACTCCTGATTTCCTCATGCAGTACCATATTTCTTTAGCTCATCAGCATATACGTTCATTTTGACTTTTTCTGTACTTCTCCATCAACACTCTTAAAGCAAACATTGCATCTGTAGTGCTCTTTTGCTGCATGAAGCCATGCTGTTGCTCACTGATCATCACCTCTCTTAACCTAGCTTCATCAACTCCTCTCCATATCCCCACGGTATTGTTAGGAAAACTACACGGATGGATTTAGTGGCAGAAACACACACGGGCACAAGATAGTTGTGATGCAAGTTTATATACAATGATGGGGAATATTTGCAAGGGAGGGGGCTATATACAGTGACAGGTAAAAATGTGCAAGGAGAGCAAAGCCGAAGAGATGAGACAGAGCCGAGGTATGTGGGTGGGCAGATGACGCACCAGAGCTACCTGAAAACGAGGGACAAACAGAGTTTACGGGGTAACGTCGACAGCCGAGAGTTAAACTAAAGTGGACGGGGAGAGTTGGAGAGCTTACTTGAAACACAAAACTACAGCTGTAGCAGTGATCACAGACTGGTGTGACGTAGCTCTCCGTCAGGGATCCACAGTAGCCAACACAAAGAAACTAGGCAGGCGAGCAGGCAGCGGAACAGGCTAAAACAAAGGAGAAGCAGGCAGAAGGTGGATCCTAAAAACATGCAGCTCAATAGCGTAGAATCAGCAGATTCAGCTTGCACTAACACGTTACCACTTGTGATAGCGACAATACTCCGACACCAGACGTCCGTGACTCAGCTCCATAAAAGCGCTCACTGATGACGTCCGATGCGCCGCAGGTGTGCCGGAATGCCATCAAGCCCCGCCTCGCCTACCTATGCCAAAAAGGAAAACAAAAACCAAACAACAACAATACACCTACCCACCACCTCCTAACAGGTATGGCTTAGAAATTGGCAGAGGTGGGTAGTAACGAGTTACATTTACTCCGTTACATTTACTTGAGTAAGTTTTTGAAAAAAATGTACTTTTAAAGTACCTTTTTTGCACGATACTTTTTACTTTTACTTGAGTACATTTGTGAAGAAGAAACGGTACTTTTACTCCGCTACATTTGCAAAATTCGACTCGTTACTTTAAAAAAAAAAATTTAGTTTAACACATTAGGTAACATGCCGCCAGTGGAGTTTCCGGTAACGTTTTTACCAATGAGATGTGGCCATGCAGTCACATGACCAGTTTGAAACTCTGGCGGGCAGAGCAGCCCAAGCGTTTCAAAGTAGCGGACACACGGAAAGAAGAAACATGAAAACATGGCAGAGTCTACACTAGAGCTGAAGAGGATGAACAGCATTTTCCTCACATACAAAGAATGTTTCGCTTAAAAGCAGTACAAAAGAACAGCTATGTCTTCAGTGTCGGTGTCTTCAGTGAGAGCGAAAACAAACCAACTTTTCAGCGTGAAACAACTCAACTCGTGTAACCTGAGGAAACGGTAAGTTTTCTCTAAATATCTTTTTAGCTGTGGTTAGCTGGATGTCAGTCTTATGTTACAGTAGCTGTGCCGAGCTCGAGCTGCGAGTCATATTTTCGGCGCTACGTTGTAGTGAGATAAGTTTGTTTTGTGCAGCTTCGGCTGTCCTGTTTACTGCTCGCTGGTTAGCTAGCGTGAGCTATAAGCTAACAGCTAGCCTGGTTAATGACGCTAGAGTTCAACGCACATGCAAACAGCTCGTCTCTACTGCTTTAACTGTTAAAACAGAAGGCAATACTGCGGGTGACAGGGTTTATTACGTGAAACAGCAGCTTGTTTAGTTTAAACAGTCTGCATTAAGCTGGGCAAACACTATACGATTTTTTTCAGTCACGTTATTCCGCTCCTGCTCAAACTGTACAATTGAATCTCAGGGGTTAGAAGTTCATAGGTCACAATCATTGACTGTAGAAAACATGGACGACGCGAAGGCTCCCCAAAAATGAAGCCAAAACGTCTCTATCGGTCCCTGGTGTCTGGCTGCAGTATAGGTCATAAACCCCGCCTCCTCCATGTTAGCGGATGGGACTGGGGTCAGACTAAAATAAATTAATTCTCCTCAGATAATTTTTTTCCAAAATTCTTTCTTTTGTTATCAATAGTTCTCATCACGCTGATTTATGTCCAAGGGGTCTCCTTTCCCATAAGTTTGATTATAATTCCTACGTTGTTACATTCCTACGATGTTAAATTGGGGTGAAACGTCATCATAACAGCTTTGACTGACAGCTGCAGTCACAGAGAAACTTGTGCATCTCTGTTCGCGAATAGCAGATAGAGCGTAGGCTCTGAGAGGAGGGCCAGCGTTTACGCTACTAAAACACGACCGAGTGTTTTAACCTGACAGCCTGAGGTGTTCTTCAGTAAATTGGACTACCCGACAGAAGGACCCGAGGCCCCGCTGCACTTTTTCGGTAAGTTAAACGTGTTTGCAAGCTAATCCGTAACTACCGTCCTTAGCTAGCTCCTGAGACCTAGCTAGCTAAAATGAGCACTCGGCTGTCAGGGTTCGTTTAGCTGTGCAGGTGAATGAATTTACTAAAGAAATCAAGAGAAACGCCCCGGGCTGCTCAGTCACTAATTACTGTTACTGTACTTTTATTACAAGTACTATACTGTAAAAGCAACAGGCTGCACCCTGCTGCAGCTCCTGTGCAGAGCTGAATATTAAATATGTGCAAACAACAGCATGTTTTCAGTCTCTTGCCACATCTGTAAAGACAGTAACAATTTTTTTAAAAGCTTGTACTTCAGTAACTCCTCATTAATCAGGAACTATGGATTAAAGTACTGTAGTGTACTGTAATACTGAAAAAAATGCAAGAGAAGAATTTCAGATCCTGAGTGAAGATCACGAGTCCTGCTTGATCAATGCCATGAGCTTCAGTGTTCCTGGTGTTTCGTAAATGATGCCTCTCTCAGTGGGTCAACAGAACTTATGGCACAGGACAGCTGTGATGAAAGAAAGGGAAGAAGTTTCTCCAAACCTCTGGACCCAGGAAACCCAGCTTGGTCCTGATGGTCTCCCTCACTAGTTTCTCTCCAGGGTGACTGTAGCTGTTGATATAATATGGACTCTATTATTAAATGAAAAGAACAAATTAGACTACGCTACTGCAACGTTCTGCTGATGTTTTTAAAGTTTCCATGTTACCAGGCTGTAGAGGGCTCTGAAGATTTAAACAGTTTTAGATCCATTAC
Organism: Simochromis diagramma; assembly: GCF_900408965.1. Classification (NCBI taxonomy): domain Eukaryota; kingdom Metazoa; phylum Chordata; class Actinopteri; order Cichliformes; family Cichlidae; genus Simochromis; species Simochromis diagramma. Next base: position 368,535 of record NW_024387372.1, read on the forward strand.
ACTCACAGTCTTATGTTAAAATCTCAAAGGACAGCATTATATTTTTTGATATTAACAGTAAGTCTGGGCCTCTGTAGAGTGTGCTCTCATCGCTGTCTAAAAATGGATAAAAAAACATAAGTGTTGAAGACTATTAAGAGTAGCAGGTGTGTAGCATCGCTAACTAGCTAGCAACAAGCCTCCAACACAGTGCGTATGCTAGCGGCTAATCTAACTAACGAATTAACAACAGAGTGATTTTAGAACTATAAGATGATAAGCTGTGTGTCTTTTTTATAACAGTGACATGGTTGTATTTACCTTAATTAAACGGGTCGTCAGTCGCTGTAAACCAGCAAAAAAACCCGAGTCGCCGGGCTACATAAAAAGTGTAGGGGGGTGTGTGGGCGAGAGCGTTACACAGTCGCTCCACCTCAAGTCACTACTGCGCAGACTCTGGCTCCAAATTTGCAAGATAGCAGCCTCCACAAGCAGAATATTTTGGCTTCATTTTTGCACAATGGTAGGAGGCGGGGTCGCGTCGTCCATGTTTTCTACAGTCAATGGTCACAATGCAGGGCCTGATGCTCTGATGCGACCTGAGTGCTCAAACTGTGCGTCCATAACATGAAGCTTATCATACAAAATCTGTCCCTTGCTCTCCCTCTCTCTGTCTTTTACTCACACAGACACACACACACACCATCAACTTTGCTAAATTACTAATGAAAAACATTGACCAGGCAGCTGTGATTGAGCAGCAATGTCCATCCAACTCTTTTCATGGTTGTAGTCGTGATAAGTTTATGAGGCCACATTGAAAAGCCTCGGATACGGAAGCGTAGAGCTGCCACCCAGGCAAAAGAAAAATAGAGCTATATCACGTTATAACGTGAAAAGTATATTGTTCTAACAATATACTTTTCATGTTTGTACAATATACTATCACGTTATTACAATATACATAATTATCACGTTCGTACAATATAAATATTATATTGTTCAAACGTGAAAGGTATATTGTACTAACATGACAGTATATTGTACAAACATAAAAAGTATATTGTATAATTTTTGTAACTTTTGTCACTAGACTGCTTCATTAGTCTGCACCACTTCTTCAAAAAAGCAACAAGTTAAACAGAATGTGAACATTTTCAAACTATACTATCATATAAAAAACAAAGTTCAGTCTTAGTCTTATATAGAAAAAAAAAGGAAATCCAGAAACTTGTGAACAGAGATGAAAAATATATAATCTAGTGAGAGTTTAATACTATTCACTCTTAGTGGCTGCAGTGAGCTTGTTTTTGACTGCAGAGCTGTGGCGGGGTGTGGTCTGCGGCGCGGCTGCAAGGGAGGGAGACGCACCTGAGCAGCATAACCAATCACGCCTTGCTGCCTTAAAACAGAATGAACTAGTTCCTGTTGTTGTTGCTGATGTGTGTAGGCTGCAGCCGAAAAGCTGCAGCTGCGTATGTAAGTCGACAGCTGCAATAAAGAAATGTACTGAAAAGTGCAAGAGTCTGGTCGGGTCTCTCGTGCCCCAAGCCTGGGTATCAGCACCACTGCAAACGATGCACGTGGGCGTGTTTCCTGAATCAGCAGCAGGTGTTTAACAGCTGACAGGTGAGCAGGATGTATGCAAGTAAACTGAGGGTCCCTTGAATTGATCGGTGGTGCCATGAGGAAAATAATATTGATGCTTGTATGGATTTGTAGGAGACGGAGAGGATGGCGACCTTTTTTGCTGAGGTCCTCAGCAAACTGCATGCTGACACACTAACAGAAAGAGACAGAAAGTTCAGTGAAAATGAGAATCTGCGGGTGCAACATGTGGAACACAGAGTTGAATATGTAAACAAATCTATGAAATCAAATCTGTTAAACTAAAACAATCAGTTAACCTGGAACACCAGGGCTGTGAGCTTGCTGCACTCTGTCAGCTGACTGTTAGCGGAGCTAGTGACATCTCCGAAAACATCGGAGCACTTTTGCAAACATGTTCTATTTTGACAACCTGACCAGACATGTGAAGACTATGCCACTTACATTCTCAGCTAAAACAATATTAAAAGTATAGTTTGTGACAGAAAAATGGGGTATCTTAAAATTTCACTCACAGTTTAGAGCAGTGTTTTTCAACCTTTTTTGAGTCGCGGCACATTTTATAGATTAAAAATATCCTGTGGCACACCACCAACCAAACTTGCTCCAAAATGACACATTGTAGCCTAATACAGTACATAATATAATGGCAAGTTAGTCTCTCAGTTTGTTTATACTCACTCAGTGTGAAACCTGGGCCTGTCTAGATGAACACAAAGATGATATTCTGGCAGGAATTGAATAAAGGCATACACGAAGCTCTTCCTCAACATCTCTTTCTGTTTTCAGTTTTCTTTTCAGATGTTTTTACCATGCGCACAACATCATCCAACACAGGAGCTAGGTCTGCTGGTAAAGTTTTGGCAACAAGCGCCTCACGGTGCAGAAAACAGTGCATAACAATAACATCTGGGTGTATCGCTTTCACTCTGCTAACGAAACCTTTGGTGCGCCCGACCATGGCTGCTACTCCATCAGTGCAGACACTCGTGCAGTTTTCCAACTTAAGTCCTTGTTCAAGATATTCGGATGTAACCCAAAAAATTTCTTCTCTTGTTGTTTTTTCTGGCAGTGCCTTGCAAAATAGAAAGTTTTCTCTGATGGAGTCTCCATCCACAAAACGCACATTGGCCAAGAGTGGGGAATGTCATCTAATGTCAGTAGACTCATCGAGTTGCTATGCAAACTTCCCACTGAAGCATATCTTCTCCAAAACCACACTTTCGATGTCTGCAGACATGTCATCAATACGTCTGGCAACTGTGTTATCTGAGAGCGGGACTTTGGCTATTTCTTTAACCATGTCAGGGCCCAGCATTTCATTCATAATGGCTTTGCAGGCAGGTAGTATTAATGTCTCTGCTACGGTGTGTGGTTTTAAGGATTTGGCTATAAGTTCAGCTACTAAGTAGCTAGCTTTGAGAGCTCTTTCAGACACCTTTATGTTTTTCTCATTAAAGTTACCTGTTTCTCAGTGTGTTCACACAGGCGAACAAAATAGTCTGTGTTCTTGTTTTGAAGTGAGGGATGTTTTGTGTGGAGATGGCGTTTAAGCTTGCTTGGGACCATGGCACTGTTTGAGAGCTTTTCTCCACACACTAAACATAACGGAGTCGGTGCAGTCGGATCTCCAGTGAAAGTAAATCTGAACGAAAGATAACTTTCGCTGTACAGGGAGTGCAGAATTATTAGGCAAGTTGTATTTTTGAGGAATAATTTTATTATTGAACAACAACCATGTTCTCAATGAACCCAAAAAACTCATTAATATCAAAGCTGAATGTTTTTGGAAGTAGTTTTTAGTTTGTTTTTAGTTTTAGCTATTTTAGGGGGATATCTGTGTGTGCAGGTGACTATTACTGTGCATAATTATTAGGCAACTTAACAAAAAACAAATATATACCCATTTCAATTATTTATTTTTACCAGTGAAACCAATATAACATCTCCACATTCACAAATATACATTTCTAACATTCAAAAACAAAACAAAAACAAATCAGCGACCACCTTTCTTTGCAAGTACACACAAAAGCCTGCCATCCATGGATTCTGTCAGTGTTTTGATCTGTTCACCATCAACATTGCGTGCAGCAGCAACCACAGCCTCCCAGACACTGTTCAGAGAGGTGTACTGTTTTCCCTCCTTGTAAATCTCACATTTGATGATGGACCACAGGTTCTCAATGGGGTTCAGATCAGGTGAACAAGGTGGCCATGTCATTAGTTTTTCTTCTTTTATACCCTTTCTTGCCAGCCACGCTGTGGAGTACTTGGACGCGTGTGATGGAGCATTGTCCTGCATGAAAATCATGTTTTTCTTGAAGGATGCAGACTTCTTCCTGTACCACTGCTTGAAGAAGGTGTCTTCCAGAAACTGGCAGTAGGACTGGGAGTTGAGCTTGACTCCATCCTCAACCCGGAAAGGCCCCACAAGCTCATCTTTGATGATACCAGCCCAAACCAGTACTCCACCTCCACCTTGCTGGCGTCTGAGTCGGACTGGAGCTCTCTGCCCTTTACCAATCCAGCCACGGGCCCATCCATCTGGCCCATCAAGACTCACTCTCATTTCATCAGTCCATAAAACCTTAGAAAAACCAGTCTTGAGATATTTCTTGGCCCACTCTTGACGTTTCAGCTTGTGTGTCTTGTTCAGTGGTGGTCGTCTTTCAGCCTTTCTTACCTTGGCCATGTCTCTGAATATTGCACACCTTGTGCTTTTGGGCACTCCAGTGATGTTGCAGCTCTGAAATATGGCCAAACTGGTGGCAAGTGGCATCTTGGCAGCTGCACGTTTGACTTTTCTCTGTTCATGGGCAGTTATTTTGCGCCTTGGTTTTCCCACACGCTTCTTGCGACCCTGTTGATTATTTTGAATGAAACGCTTGATTGTTCGATGATCACGCTTCAGAAGCTTTGCAATTTTGAGACTGCTGCATCCCTCTGCAAGATATCTCACTATTTTTGACTTTTCTGAGCCTGTCAAGTCCTTCTTTTGACCCATTTTGCCAAAGGAAAGGACGTTGCCTAATAATTATGCACACCTGATATAGGGTGTTGATGTCATTAGACCACACCCCTTCTCATTACAGAGATGCACATCACCTAATATGCTTAATTGGTAGTAGGCTTTCAAGCCTATACAGCTTGGAGTAAGACAACATGCATGAAGAGGATGATGTGGACAAAATACTCATTTGCCTAATAATTCTGCACTCCCTGTATAGTGCCATCTGATACACTCTTCTCCTCTCTTCATCTCTCCTGACCAACTTCTGATGATACCATACTATGATACCAACCAGGGGTCTCCCTTTACCGATCGTACTCCCTACCCTCACCTCTACACTCCTACCTTTCATTGTCTCACACTGTGTGAGAACATCCCTTGCCCCTATCCTCTTCCTTCATTTTCAGCCATTAGCACTGCAGTTTCCACTGGTGGTTGTTTTTACTCCAAGCCCTTCCACGTTTTTACTTTTTACTCCTAGCCCCTCGTTGGGGCCAGCTCCCCTGCTGACCCCAGTAGGCACCCCCGCCCTCTGGAAACCACCAAGGCCAGGGGGCCCAGGCCCATCCGGACCAGACTGCAGAGGAAACTGTGCCCACCCCATCATCCAGTCAACTCCCAGAAAACACAATAGACACCCAGGTTAAGTTCATTCTACACCTCTCTTATAGCTCTCCCCCACCTGCAAAGTGAACTCCTGGAGAGCAGAGAAGCAGGAGGGTTTTTTTTTTTTTAAGATAATAGCATTTTAGGAATCACCTTGACGATGCCTGCCTAGTGGCAGTTTATTCCTAGCTGTCGTAAATGTTGTTGTGTTGTTACAACTGATGCTGAGCACGTCCAATAAAGCAGCATTATAAAGAAAGCTACCGAGTGGTCATTCTACACTTCTGGTAATTAAAAATTGTACAGTGCATCTCTATTTTTGTTGATAAGATCATTTTTGGTTCAAATGTTATTTTTCTGAGCAGTACCTGAAGAGAGGTCTGATTCCCATGCCCAAAATTCTGCATGTTAAACTGCCCCTACAAACAAGGTTGACATGGTCGAAATCACATTTGTTAGTAGTAGAAAAAAAGAGCCACATTCTCAGTTGTGTCTCAGTTGAATCCTAACACACACACATGCTTGTATACTGACACTCTTATCCATGTCCAGAGCCTGATGGTGTAGCTGGGTTATTATAGCAGAAGGAGATAAGGTGGTCAGACAGGCACGATGCAGTCCTGGGCTGTAATAGCCACAAGCTTATCTTAACACTTTCAATGACAGAGAACAGCTCTGACCTGAAGAAAACCAGCTGCTATTGTCGACCTTTTAATTCTTTGACAACAGCCATTTTAATCCCCCCACACATACCACATATCTATGGTGTGAGAGGAAACTGCAGATTTTTCTTAATAACACCTAGTCTTTGTGTATGTTAATAAGCCTAAGGCTTAATAATGCAATGTAGAGACACTGGCTGTGTTCCCTCTACATGAAAAGACTAATTACTGTAAACTTAATCTGCAGGAGAGGCCTATATCCAATTACATGGAAATTAAAGCTCAGTGTGCTTCTGCTGTGTTATTAGTCTGATTGTGCATGAGCCGACATGTACATGTTCATCTCACACTATGTTTCTTCCTGTACATCTGCCTATTCACATTTTTCCCTAGACAGCATCCTTTGCAGGCCTTCCATGTGTGTTCATCCAACAGATTCAATAAGATACAGCTGAAAATAGTAGCTCCCCTCTTCATCAATATGATCCTGCTGACAATCTCTCCTTCACTAGAGTCAAAGGAATTAACCAAACGAGGAAAGTTGAAAGTGTAGCCTCAGGTCAAAAATATTTTCTGTCAGCTTTAATCACATTGCAGCTATATCTGTGTCTTGTATGTAACTGTGATCTGCATCAGTCTACTCATATAACAACAGATCGATTCTCAACAGTGAAAAACATGTTTTCACAAACTGGTAATATCTGTGTTTTTTTAGTTTTACTCTGTAGCTGCACTGAAAAAGACAATGTCCCACCAAAGGACATACAAAGTTGGCCATTGTTACGGCCCTAGCAGGGCCTCTTCCTGAAGTTGCCTGTGTGGGTTAGGGTGTCCTACCATCTCTCCTGCCCTAGGTGCCACCCTTTTTCTTTTCTACAGCTGACTCCCATCAGCAATTAAAAGTATTTAAGGTCAGAGAAAGGTGAGCTCTGGTGCCAGAGAGCCATGTTGGTCTTTGCCGCTAATGAGCTGTGTTTTGTGGCTGTTTGCGCCTGCTCGGTGGAGAGGAGCGTATTTGGTGACTAACCCTTTACTTTGATTTATTTTTCAGTAGTACTGACCAACGTCTGAGTTTTGGTTTGTTTCTTCTAGTGATGGTGAGATGAAGCCTCATGATGAACTGAAGCTTTCCATCCAATTGGTCGACTCATGGTTCGAAGCATTGTGATGATTCATTTGCTCTACTGCGCCATCAAGTGGACAATTCAAGTGAAGCGGGCTCTTTGATTATAATGATGTGTAAGCCTTATGTACATCTGGATAATGACACAAACTAGTGTTTGGTGCTTCACTTTTTAATAAACTAAAAGACAGAAATCAGATTATAGGATGTGTAGTGTTGTTTATTTATATTTTGGTGTTTATCATTTGTGATATTTATTACTGTGTGCATACTTTATTAGGAGAGACAAAATTAAAAAAAAAAAACATCTCTTCCTTGCTGGTTCCATCGAAGAAGAAATGCACAAGTAAATATGTAGCACGTACGTAATCCAATTCCACAACACGGTGTGATGGGGAATCAGCTGTTTTCCTGCCCATGTTATTTCGAATCTGGCGCGAACCGGTGAACAAGTCCCTGAATCAGTCACGTGGTACGGACTGCCCGCGAGGCCTCGAACGTCACTGCATACGTAATCAAAGCAAGCCTCGATACGCGCTTCAGAAAAACGCCCCCGCAATTACCCGACGCACGATTCGAAGCTTCGACACACAGGACACATCACTAGTTTCTTCAAATGGTGATAGCGGCTTCGCCGTCTCTTTTAGTTGAGTTATTAATAGAAACTGTAATAAAACTTCAATTTAGCCATTTTGCCTCTGTCTCCTTTTTTTGACCAGAACACTTTTTGTTACTTCCCCTCATCGCCTGGACCCCTTTTTAAGGGAACATAACTAGTGGGGGCTGGTCCGGGATCTGAAAAGGGAGTTTGAAATTAGTGGTGTTTGGTTTTTTTCTGCTTTTATGTAACGGTCGTGTTGCCTTTTGAGAAGAGTAGAAATACACCTTCCCAGTTTAGTTAGGTGAGTGTCCACCTGAGCTTTTTAAGTTCTTCCTTCGTGCACTCTTTTATTATTTGCCTTTTCTTGTTTTTGGAGTAATCCTGGGCAGGGATAAGTTCCCTGTTGGGGGTAGGCAATTCAGGGCTCCGGTTGCTGAAGCTTTGCCTTTCAAGTCGCCTCGAGCCCAGCACGCTCCAGAAGACAGGTAGGTATAGTTTGGTGTGCTTAGGAACTGGGGAAGTTGTGTTTGTTTAATGTGTATGCTGCAAGAGGTAAGTTGGTCAGTTAAACTAAGTTGTTTAATTAACTATTAATCTGTTTAATTGTTGGCTAGCCTGTGAGAGAGTTGGCGTAGGGGGTGTAGCGGTTTTCTTCAGGCTGAAATGGCATTAAAGTTGCATCAGCTGGAGGTGACGAGTGCTGGGCCTACACCTGTTGGTGAGCAGGTGTCTAGGAGCTCGTTTGTAGGCAATAATATTCACCTTGTTCCTGTTTTCTGTGAGACGCGTGTTGATCGTTTCTTCAATGCATTTGAACGCATAGCGACTGCACTGCAATGGCCTCAAGACATGTGGTGTGTGATGTTGCTATGTAAGTTGACAGGTAAGGCTCAGGAAGTTTGTTCTGGTATATCTATGGAGGACTTTTTAGTTTATAAAAAGCTTAAAAGTGCTGTCCTCAAAGCCTTTGAACTTGTACATGACCCCTATAGTATTTTTGAGGATTAGAGTTGACACGGGGTCAATCCTTCCTTGACTTTGCAAGAGAGAAGAGAAAACTTTTTGATAGGTGGTGTTCTGCAAGTCAGGCTAATGATTTGAGTTTGTTATGTGAGCTAATGCTTTTTGGAAGATTTTAAAAACTCTGTTCCTGAATGTATTGCTCCTTTTTCTGACCTGGACACTTTTTGTTACTTCCCCTTATCGCCCAGACCCTTTTTTTGTTTGTTTGTTTTTGTTTTTTTGTTGTTTTTAGGGAAACGCAACAGCTATTAAGACATTTTAGTGAAGTTGGCAGCTAGCTTAGCTAATCAGGTAAGTATGGAAGTAAAAGTAATTGTATTTAACAGAAAAATAAGTCCTCGACATTAATGCTAATGACAATATCAAGTTCAAGCTTTAACCACTTTATATTCTGCTTGATATAGAGTACTGTATCATATTTTATAAAAACATATGTTCAATAATACATAATTCACGGCTCACACTGCAATGAGTGTCTCTTCCTAGCTCACCTTTTTTCACTCACAATGTGTTTGTACACTTTAATTATGAGTTATTATTAATCTCACGACAAACACGAGCTGCGGAAGAGTGCCACTCTTCCTCGGTCATGGTCACCCGTCCCTGAGCCTGGTTCTGCTGGAGGTTTCTTTCTGTGAAAAGGGAGTTTTTCCTTCCCACTGTTGCCAAAGTGCTTGCTAATAGCGGGTCATATGGGGTTTTCTGTTTTCTCTGTATTAACTGTAGGGTCTTTACCTTTAACTGTTGTTGTGATTTAGTGCTATATAAATAAAAGTGAAATGACATTTGAGGGGAGTTGCTGTCTCCTACTACTGTTCATTCAGACGTCAAACAGATTTGAACCTCAATTAAAGGAAAATAAATACAAAAAACTAGGAGGTGTTTTCTGATTTTGGAGGTGTTTTTCTGAAAACCTAATCCAAAGATACCCTTAACCTTAGATGGACTACTGGTGACTGGATAGATGTTAAAGGTTAATAATAGCCATGGCCTATAGAGTATACCAGTGAAAGTAAAATCAAGCTGTGATTAGAGTTTGTATTGTATGTTTTGGGGATTCCCCCGACAGCATTTACATTTTTATGTCACTGATTCGACAAACAAATCCTGATTTATAGCCTGTCACCCCAGGAGTCTTGACTGAGAACTGTTCCCAGCAGGGGCTGGACAGCAACCCTTCCACATTGATCTCTGTCTGCTCACAGTCAATGATTAATGTTCCTGTCTGGATCTGTCTTTGACACAAACACACAAACTGTCCTACTTTTTCATTAAAACGTTAAAAGAACTGGTTGTGTGAAGCAACACTGCACTTTTCTTTGGATACAAAGGAAGATGCTGCCATGCTAATAGTAGAACATAAAGTACTTTCGTCTGCACCTGAATCAATTTTTTTGAGTTGGGACTCCCCATTTTAAAGTGTGGCCCAGGAGTCTCACTATCCTGCAGCTGAAAGCAGAAGTTGCACAGTGCTGGCGTGCTCCAGAGCTGACTCTCAAGGGTAACTTCTAATGGGTATTATTGCTTGCATAATTGGAAAACTCATTAAAAATAAATCAACAATTGTGCTTAGCTCTACAGTCATAATAGCTCAGCCATCAGTTGCCCATTCATTCGAGACATGATGGCTGCCGAGATACAAAAAAGTTTACCCTACAAAAAAGCATGTCACAGACATGAAAAATGAGCATGTCTCTTTAGCAGGGCAGGAAATTACAATACGTACTGGTGGGATTCAGACTGCACTTGTAGTATCAGTTCAAAGAAGCTCCCCACATAACAATTGTTTTTCTTAACCTTGATAAATTGGTGTGCAGTTGATTTAATCAAAGATTAATTAGGGTTCATACAAACTAAAGATAGCTGTTTAAGTGGCACATGTTAAAAACGAGATACAAATCCTTCCACCAGTGACATGTCCACTGCTCTGGCATGCTGCCATCCATACTGATGTGTGTCTGCACTTGGGCGGTTTCGCTTTGGAGTGTTCCTGAAAAGTTTACATTATAATAATGCTGATTAGAAATCCCAGAAATGATATGAGTCGCTGTGCTTCTGTGCTGGCTGATCACTTTTGTTCATTATAATAAGATCTAAATAACATTTAGCTATTCTCAGCACTCTGTGCTCTGTTCAAGCTGAGGCCTTATACTACCAATACTACCGTACTGTCCACCTTTCATAGTTCATTATGTTTAGGACATAATGTGATCTACTAAGAGCAGTCAAGTCTGTATATCGAAACTTAAAGAAAAAGGAATCCATAGAGTTATTGCATTATGTGAATGATGTCTTTCTGATCTCATTGGCAGTTTGCATGGGCTTGTTTTACAACTAATACAAACTAAGTGACCTCTAGCAGTAAACACATGTAAATAACATGTTAGGTCTTCTTCAAAAATTGGGTGGATCTTAAAAACCTCTGACTGCTTATGTGTACAGACTGAGGCAGCAATAATGAGAACTTGCTCAAGAATCAGTTCGTTTTTAAAGTATCTTTATTATTAGTCTAATCTAGTGATACTTACCAGCATGTGCAATAATACACACAGTACAGTGTATCAATGCAGGATTATGGGGAATTTGGCAAACTAAACTTTGCACAAAAGGAACAAATGGCTACAAAATGGGTGTGAGTAGTCTGTCTCAATGTATCCATGGCAACATTATGCTTCATGTCTTTGAAACCAAAAATATTTATTAGTCCATCTCAGATATATAAAATTAATTATAATTATTCTCCTCCTTGGTAAAGTTTTTTTTTCCTTTGTTAACGGTAAATGTCATGTTATAAATATACCTGTATCCATATTCTGTGATCTGATTCTCACAGTTTAAAATTGGTTCCATCTTGTAGGCAACTGTTCATTATTCTTAACAGTTAACTAAAATTGTATTGCCACAGCTATTCAATCTGCAGAGATGTTAAGAAAGATTATAATTTTCTATTGGACAATTAAGATATGTTTAAATCTAAAGGGACACTGAAAAAATCTCCATCTTCACCCTTATTGTAAGGATTTTGTACTTTGCCCTGGGGAAGTTGGGTGTCAGGGGTTCTGTGGGCAAAACAATTTTCCAGCTACTGGTGGTACTGGAGCAGTAGTTGCATGCCTGAGGAAAGCTGTTATGGAGCTAGGAGACGATGCAAGAAAGTAGGTTTTTGGCTGTGAATCTGGACAAAGGATGACATTTGGGGGGGCAACCCTAAAGCTGACCCAACACTGAACGATGTGTGAGGGGCTTAGCACCAAAGCATGATTCTTTTCTATTACATTATATTCTGTTCTTTTCCCAACATTTTTATTCTATTTATTTCTATGAACAGCAGGTAACAAAGGGAATGATGAGCACTCGGAATTGTAGCATAGTCTCAATTTCCACTTTTACTGTGTTGACCATTTAATTGGTCATTACATGACAATGTGTTTCAGGTGAATTTATGGAGTAACAAAAAAGTAATGCAACATGTAGAGTAACAAATCCCTTTTTGGGTGAATAATTAAGTAAAGTACTTGAGTATTTTAAGCAAGCCAAAATATTAATCTAGTTCAGTGATCTTTTATGGTCTTTCTGATTGCCTGTTAGGAGGCCATAGTAGTATACTCTGGCCTACTGAAAATCAAAGAGGAAATGTTCATCCTTATATTACTAATATGCAAGATCTTCTGTTGTAAGTTTTGTTGGGTGCAAAAACCTGAGTTCAATTGCTTTCACATATGTGTTATTTAATGTGACCATTCCTGAGTGACCTGCTGTTCTGTCTGTGTATGATCAAAAGGCCCTAACTGGTTCAAATTGAACTAGCAGATGTACTGCAGACACAAACGCTCCGAATTTTTCAGACTCCTGGTACTCAGTAGTCTGAAATATCAAAGGCTTGACAAACAATATGACAGATTGATATATGACAACACTTCAGCCAGCAGTTGATGAGAATGTGTAGCTCTATGAAACATGAAGGGGGGGGGGGGGATATTATTCTTGAAACATTCTCTAAACTTTTGCATTTTCATGGGACCTAGGGAATGGTTGATAGCATGAGTTTGCCATCTTCCTCTCACCATACCTAAAAATGACACCTTACTGTTGTATTTAACTTCTTTGTTACATCAGATGTTGAGTTTACAAATAAAACGCACTACGCTTTTTGGCAAATGTAGCAACTTGTTCCTCAGTCCTCCAGTTCCATGTCTAGCGTGTGCACTGTTTGTACTAAGTCATGGATCTTCTGCACATGTTGCTTCACGTGCAATGAAGGAGTGCAATATGAGTAATAATAATAATAATAATAATAATAATAATAATAATAATGGATTGGATTTATATAGCGCTTTTCAAGGCACCCAAAGCGCTTTACAATGCCACTATTCATTCACTCTCACATTCATACACTGTATCTACTTTCTATCGGGTAGATCTCAGATCTTAAAGACCAATCACCTCTTGGAAGAATGGCAGTTTATTCTTTCAAGCAGTGTTTCCCAACCACTGTGCCGAGGCACATAGGTGTGCCATGAGAAATGATCAGGTGTGACATGGAATATCATCTGGTTCCACCTGAGTAGTACTCTAAGCCAGGGGTAGGGAACTCCAGGCCTCGATAGCCGGTGTCCTGCAGATTTTAGATCTCACCCTGGGTCAACACGCCTGAATCAAATATAATCAAATTAGTTCATTACCAGGCCTCTGGAGAACTTCAAGACATGTTGAAGAGGTAATTTAGCCATTTAGATCAGCTGTGTTGGATCAAGGACACATCTAAAACCTGCAGGACACCGGCTCTCAAGGCCTGGAGTTCCCTACCCCTGCTCTAAGTGATTGGCATGACTAACAGGCAGAAAAATTACATTCTCTTCCATTAGAGGGAAGTACAACTTCCTGCTCTAATTAAATGGGTTGCCAGTGGGGGGCTTGGGTCCTGGCTGTTGTGTCGCCGGAGCAGTGGGCAGGTGGGTGCAGGGGGGCTCAGCCCCAGTGCACGGGACCTCTGGTGCATCGGCCCAACTAGGGGGCTCTCTAACTGGTGGGGAGGTTGTTATATCTTTGCAGGTGGTCTCCTCACTACAGGAGCTCACTCTGCAGGTGGGGGGGAGAGACATAGGAGAGGTGGAGAATAAACTCAACCTGGGTGTCTGTTGTCCTGTGTAGTTTGGGAGATGATTGGATGATGGGGTGGGTGCAGTTTTCTCTGGGGTGGAGTCGGGTGGGCTACCCCGGACTCTGTGGGGCTGGGCGGTGCTGCTGCTGCGGGCCCCGGTCCGGATGGGCCTGGGCCCCCTTGCCCTGGTGGGTTCCAGAGTGTGGGGGTGCCTACTGGGGTTTAGCGCGGGAGCTGGCCCCAGGGAGGGGCCGCTTGCCCCTCCCTTTCTTCCCTCCCCATCCTCAGCTGCCTCCCTATTCCCGCTCTACCACACCCACCCACACACGCAGGGCTTGGGGTGCAGGTATGTCACCAGGGTGCAGGGGAGGCACTCCCCCTCTGTCCCCTTCTGGCCGCCTGTGCCTCAATTTTATTCTGCAACCTAGACATCCACATTACTCACACTTTCACATAACACATACATATAGGGCCTTGGGGGTGGGCACGTTTTACAGCATCCAGAGGATGGTCGGTGTACTCCAACCCACCTCTGGCGCTGGTGCCCTACCCTCAATTTTAAATGCATTTAGACACTAAGGGTTTTCGGCAAGAGCCGTGCTGCTCTCTGAGAGGAAGCTAGTACCATGCTCTCCTGAGTTTTAAATGCACTTTAGAACAGCACACAGCAACACTACATATGAGCGGGCGTAGGGAGGTTTGAGGTCTTCACTCACCCCGGTTCTGTTAGCCGTCAGGGTTGGGGGGCTGGGAGGAGGTGCTGGCCATCAGACTGGGGGCTGGGATGCGGGGCCTCCCTGCTACTGCAGATAAGGAGGTGGTCCGCTTGCCTCCACCCCAGAGAGAAGGGTTACATCTCCTGGGTCTAGGTGCGGCTTGCCCCTCTGAGGGCGGGGGTACCTGGACCTGGGATATAGAGTATGTTTGGGGAGTGCGACTGTCTGTGCAGTGTCTATTTGTGTCTGTCTACACGTTGGGTGAGTGCCGAGTATTTGGTTGTGCATATGGGGTGGGAATGCACGTCTGTGTTCGTCTGTGTCTATATGTCAGGTTGGGTCTTAGACTCAACCTCTCTGGGTACATCTCAGGCCCTCTAAAGTACGGAGGCCTATCTCCCCTCACCACACTCCCTGCCGGTGGCTGATGCCCTCAGACGTTGGTGTGTTGGTGGTCCTTGTCGTCTGGGGCTGGGCGCTCATGTATGTACCGGCTCACTCCTGGTGGCCGATTGGCGGGGCCGGGCGCCTGTGGCCCGGCTGGGCTCCTTCCGGGGGGTGGGATGCCCTCAGGCCTCTGGGCCTGAAGCTCGGTCCTCTCTGGCACAGCTGGCTGCCGGCAGAGCCCGCGGGCACGCCACTGCAACCCCCTCTGACCTC
This sequence comes from Simochromis diagramma, assembly GCF_900408965.1. Taxonomy (NCBI): domain Eukaryota; kingdom Metazoa; phylum Chordata; class Actinopteri; order Cichliformes; family Cichlidae; genus Simochromis; species Simochromis diagramma. The sequence goes on from NW_024387372.1 coordinate 383,627, forward strand.
TGCACCGTAGCTGCGGGGTGACCTCTCCTTTGTGGCTCTACTCAGCTCTTCCCAGGAGGGTGGCACAGTTCCCCCCCCCCCTTTGGTGGTCCTCCTCGGGTCCTTGTACTCTGGGGCCTCTGGATATCTGGGGCCTGGATCTCCTCCATACCTGCTTCATACCCTGGTGGACGGGGCTCTGGCTCCCCACACTCCCTAGCAGATCGTTACATGGAGAAACCTTTGGAATACAAGCATGCTGATCCACACAGGTATGCACACAGGTGTACACACGGGTATTCACAGACGCGGACTACACCTTTCTTGGCTGCTGCCTCAAAGCACATTGTGCGCTGTCTATCTTGCGTGCTGCACAATATCGTTTATTATTTAGTATCTACTGATATCTACTGCTAGCTAGTTTATTGTGATGGTGCTGTTTTTTTTATTATGTTGCTCTTTGTTGTTTGTTTTCTCTTCTGTTTTTTTTCTCCATACAGGTGATCCAGGTGTTTTCTTTTTTTTTTTTTTGTTTTCTTTTTTTTTCTTTCTTCCCCCCCTTCTCACCGTCTCTTCTCCCCTTTGGTTTTCTTTCTCTCCCTCTCTTTCTTTCATTCTTTCTCCCTGTCCTATCCCCCAGTCATGTCTGTCCCGTTTGTAGCAACTGAAAATAAAATAAATTCATAATTATAATAAAGGTCAATCAAATGGATCAATATGGCAAGGCCATGATGATCCACTTGGTAAAATAAATCCGCTTGGCATCTTTCTTGGCCTTAAGACAACAATTCTGATGGCTAAAGATCCAAACGGGACAAAAAAAAATAAATAAAAAAAAATAAAAAAATAAATAAATGGGTTGCCAGTAAAACGGAAGAAGACGAAGAAGAAATTGCATACTAGTCATCCTGTGAGACGACGCAGCGCATAATAGCAATAGATAAATATTTGAAAAGAAAAAGTAGTAAATCTGACCTGAGTCCAACAATTGGCAACTATTTAAGAGTTTGTTGGTGCTTAGATTTGGCGTCAATTACAATTACAACTTCAAGTTCAACACATAATTCAGAAAAAACACAAAAACTATATAGGTATATAAAAACTATATAACTTATAGGTATATTCACCAATAAGGCCAAAATAACCATCTGCCTAATTTTGCATTTGTTCCCTTTTTGCTGCAAGAACAGCCCAGACCCATGAAAGCATGGATTCCACTAGCATTTGACTCTAAGATGATAGCAGCAGATCAATTAAGTCCTCTAGTTCCGAACTGGGGCCTCCATGGATGGGACATGATCAGCACATTCCACAGATGCTTGATTTGATTTAGATCTAGAGAATTTGGAGGCCAAGTTAATACCTAAAAATTTGTTGTCCTCCTCAAACCACGTTTGTGGCATGGCACATTATCTTACTGAAAGAGACCACAGTCATCAGGGAACACCCTTTCCATAAAAGGATATACATTGTACATGGTCTGCAACATTGCTTAGGTAGGTGGCACTCGTCAAAGTAACACTCACATACAGATGGCAGAACCCAAGGTTTCCCAGTAGAACATTGCCCAAAGCACTGCACTGTCTCTGGAGGGTTGCCTTTTACCTATAGGGTATCCTGGTGCCAGGCAAATGGTGCACATACATACGGCCACCCACATAATGTAAACGAAATGAATCAGACCAGGCTACCTTCTCTGATTGCTCATGGTCCAGTTCTGGTGCTGAAGTCTGCAATGTTGGCACTTTTGGCAGTTGACTGGGGTCATCATAGGCAATCTGACTGGTCTTCAGCTATGCAGCCTCATAATTCAATTCAGTTTTATTTATACAGTGCCAAATCACAACAACAGTTGCCTCAGTGTGTTTCTTTCCTACCTGAAATATTTTTACCATATTATGCATTGTCATCCAGATATAAACTATGCTGTGAAAAATAGAGATGTGTCGGTCGCGAAAGAAATTGCTCTTAGAGCCAACTCTTTGAAGTGAATGACGCGAGCCGGCTTCTTATTGGGAGCCGTGTTTTTTTTTTTTTTCTTTCTCTCACCCTCTCTCTCTCTCGCACATTTTTTTTTCACTTCACGCCGCACGTGAGTCTTGTGCTTGCGCTGAGCAGAGGGGGGAGGGGTGGTAGTTACACTCGCAGTAGCACAGAAACAGAACGGAAAGGGAAAGAGAGAGAAAGAGAGCCAGGGACAACAACAAGAAACAACATCGTCACATTAGAAAGGTATAGTAATCATCCACAATTATTTTCAGTAGCAGATGATGAAGGATTCAGAAAGTTTATTCATGCAGTGAATTCTATGTATGCAATTCCAAGCAGGAATACACTCTCCCAAAAAATCATCCCAGGCCTATATGACAGAGAATGTGCATCTTCTTTTTCGGTTTGCATATTTTAATTTATATTTTGTGGTTTGCAGTGTTTTGTGTTGTTTTGGAGTTTGTACGCGTTTCGGAGTTTGTACGCGTTTTGGAGTTTGTACGTGCTTTGGAGTTTGCACGTGCTTTGGAGTTTGTACGTGCTTTGTCTCTAGGGGCCAACGTAAATATACTTTTAATTATTCACTCCACATAAAATGTAATAAATAAATTATAAAATACAAAACCAACTATTTACATTTCAACTTTTAACTATTTAAAATTTCAGCTTTCTCCTTTTAAACAAATTTAAAGTGAAAAAACGGAAAGAACTACAAACCATAACACAATAAAATATAAATTAAAATATGCAAAACAAAAAGAAGATGCACATTCTCTGTCACATAAGCCTGGGATGAGAGTGTTACTGCTTGGAATTGCATACACAGGATTCACTGCATGAATGAACTTTCCGAATCCTTTATCATCCGCAAGTGAAAATAGGTATAGTATAGTAATCATCCACAATGATGATTACTATACCTTTCTAATGTGACGATGTTGTCTCTTGTTGTTGTCCCTGGCACTCCTTCTTGCTCTGTTCCACCGTATATATATATATATATAAACATATAGAAATAAAACTACGTTTTTTTTTTTACAGTAGTAATTCTTTTTGTTTTTTTGTCTGCTTATTTTGTTGGCTTTTGTTTTTTGCCCTTTATCCCCATCCCTCTTCCTCGCTGTTTTTCTTTCCCCTCTTTCTTTCTCCCCTTTCTTTTCCCCAGTCAAGTCTGTCCCATATTTAGCAAGTGAAATCTTGCAATAAATGATAAATCTTAGAAGTGATACCTTTACCCAAGGATGATCTTGAGAACAGGACTTCCACAGGGCTGCCCGCTGGACAACTCAAGGGGGTTCCCAGCCACTTCAATAATGAACTATGTATTTGAACATATCTCCAGAATTGATTACACTGCAACTTATATAACTCCACAACTTGATCAAAGCTTAAAAAACATTTGGTCCCACAGTCAAAGAAATCTGGTACATAGAGGATGCCTGCCTTACGCCACTGTAACGAGTCAACCGGTGTCCCTCCAATTAAAATTCTTTTATTCCCCCATGAATTTACTGAAGGAGATTTGATAAAATCCCAACGACCCGCCCTTTGTAATTATAAAGTGGTTTTCATTTTAAAAAAGGCAAACATTTGTTTGTTTCTTTATTCAACTTCTAACAGTGGTACTTAGTAAGTACATATTCAATAAATGCCAATTATTTACATGGCAATGCACTTCTGGCATAAATCTAGACCCCCTAGATAAACCCAGTATGCAGGTTCATCTGTAACAGTCCTTGTGCCACGGATCAACACTGTTGCTTCTAATAATAATAATAATAATAATAATAATAATAATGGATTGGATTTATATAGCGCTTTTCAAGGCACCCAAAGCGCTTTACAATGCCACTATTCATTCACTCTTACATTCACACACTGGTGGAGGCAAGCTACGGTCGTAGCCACAGCTGCCCTGGGGCAGACTGACAGAAGCGAGGCTGCCATATCGCGCCATCGGCCCCTCTGGCCAACACCAGTAAAGTGTAAGTAAAGTGTCTTGCCCAAGGACACAACGACCAGGACAGAGAGCCCGGGGATCGAACCGGCAACCTTCCGGTTACAGATACGCTTCCCAACCCCCTGAGCCACGGTCGTTATTTTTTGTCATATTACTATTTATTAGCTATGGGTCCCATGTTGCTGAGCAGTTCCATAGTTGCCCTGACTTCCATACCACCCAAAGCCTGTTTGCAACCACAGCAGTTGCCTCCTTCTGGCCATTTTGCAGTTCTGCCAAATGACCCAGAAACTACATCTATTATTGTCATATACACATCAAGGTCTTTCATTAATACTTAGTTAAATTAGTTAATTTGACCTTTCCAGAAAATTTACCTTACAGAATGTGAGATAACATATTCAAATCTTCACTAGTAAATAAAATAATGTTATTAAAACCTTAATTGTAACACCTCTATGTAACAGCGCTAGAGAATTGTTCTGAAGCAACACCAATCTGCCCTTCAGCAGAGATAAGCACCATATATCGATACAGAAAAAATAAATTTAACATATTTATATTGTCATTATTTTTATCTCTTTAAGCCCTCCTCTCAGTCTCTCTATAAATCAGTTAAAACTAATTTGTTGGGTTTTTGTGTGTCTTTAACATGTTATCAGTACATTACATTCACTGCCCCAGAACATGAAATAAAGCCCCACGTCATGCACTTCCTCTCCTAATGAGTACTGCATAGGTGTCATGCCCTAAATAAACTGACTTTAGTGAAGACACCAATTGTGAGGGACCAAGCAGCCAAAGCAAAGAGGACACAGGCAAAAAAATATCTTCAAAAAGGGTTTTCTTTATTTTAACCCTCAAAAAGTCCAAAATTAACAAAATTCAAAACCATACTTAGCAGGCCCATAAAACAGGTCAACTAAATATAACTCTACAAAAAGTAATTTCCAGAAACTTAAACAACAAAGTGAGACACAACTTAACTCACAAACTGACCTAATTACAAAGACACATGAGGGTAGCTTTTATAATGATTTGGCCAAACCATTTGAACACAATAGGGGGGAAAACAAAAAACACACACTAATATTAACTAAGCACAGAATAACCTAACTAAACCTAAAACACCCCTGCTCCTGGTAAGCCCATGGTTGGTCCTGCTGAGCAGGCATTTTGTCCCCAGAGTCCTCAGCCACGCCTTTTGCCCAGACAGGAAACAGCCACCGCCCAAACCCAGGTAACTCAAAGAAAGAGAAACATAATTAATATAACAAAACATTTTAGAAAAACCACACAATGTTACTATGTGCGCGCCTCATAATACCAGTGTTAGGTTTAACCAAATGATTAATGAAGAAAACTGCAAAGCAAACTAATAAAGTGAAAAATGGACTAATTTACCCCTGTGTGGCTGATGCCATCACAACACCCCCCCCCCCCCCCCCCGAACACACACACACACACACAGAGCCCACCCCATGGCAAACTAGCTTATTTAACTGTTTAACTAAAACATTTTAGGTACAACCAGTTAACTAAATGGACACAAGTTTTTTAGTCTGTATTCACTGAGAAAAAACAAGCAAATGTGACTGGGCACACACTGAAAAAAGCTAATGCACATAATATTGTCCCGCAGCTTAAGCTAGCATTATCGTTAGTTAACTTAAGGAATGACTTGTTTTTTACATCATGTTGCTCAACAGCAATTCATGAGAAAAACTTCCCCATCTAATGGATGTTCTCTTCGTTTCCTCTCAAACATGTAGTTTTCAGTTTACCTCGACAAAGTAAAGCTCAGCACCAAACGTAAACGAAGCAAAGACAAAAAATGGCGGACCGCCACAGTGAATTTTCCCTCGCAGAACACACCCTGGGGGGGGAGGGGAGTTTCAACAGAAAACATAACTATTTTCTGTTATTTTGATATGACTGGTTTTAAAAGACTGAACATCCTTCTAAAACAAGTGAAAGGCGTGAGACTTAATTATGTTTAGACCAAAAATATAAATGATTCATGTTGGATATATTTACTGTATTTTTACTAATTTAACAACCTCATCATTGCATTAGTCGCTTTATGCTATAGCATTACGCTTACATTAGCTTGAAGCTCAAGGTCGTCATTTTATTTAATTTCTTTTTCTGGGCTTACAAACAGGATACACAACATTTAGATAACCGTTACACTGAATCTTGGGTCTGTGTTGATAATAATAATAATAATAATAATGGATTGGATTTATATAGCGCTTTTCAAGGCACCCAAAGCGCTTTACAATACCACTATTCATTCACTCTCACATTCATACACTGGTGGAGGCAAGCTACAGTTGTAGCCACAGCTGCCCTGGGGCAGACTGACAGAAGCGAGGCTGCCATATCGCGCCATCGGCCCCTCTGGCCGGTGAGTCTTCCAGCTGCTGACTACAGAAGCTAGATTGACCTTTCAGCATGTTTATAGCGGCTGTGGCTATGTGCTGGTAATGTTACCGTGTGTGAGCAGTCACATTGGCAGCAGACATGTTTCAACAAACTAGTCATATCCCGGCCCTACATTAGCTTGTTTAATGGTTAAGACACTGCAGGTACCACCACTTACTACAGACACCGATGCAAGTTTGTAATAGTCTGTTAATGTAGACTGAAAGAATATACAAACAATATTAACTCACATTATATATGTTAATTACTAATTTGCTTATCGCATAATTTCGGTTACCATTAGCTAACTGGAGCCTAACATTGGCCTTTCATGGTTTTCGATAAACAGCCCACATACCTGTAAAATAACAACACCCCAGTAAAAGTCCACATATATAAAGGGTCTACACTCTTTCTCACTGGTGTGTTAGCTTTAAAATCTTATTTACCTTCAAGTTTAAAACTCCAGATGGTAGTAGATTTTCCAAAGCGAGAGACAAAAATGGCGGACAGTGCAGCAGATTTTTCCTTTCCAGGGGGCGGAGCTTGAGGATAAAACACGACTAACTTGTTTCTTTTCAACATGATTTGTTCTAAAAAAATGAATATTCTTAAAGAATATGTGAAAATTAAGACAAAAATATGTTTAGATGTGAAATTTAAATTAGTCATGCTGGATATATGAAGTAATTCTATGCAAATTCAACAACCACCCTATTGCATTTTTTTCAGTGTATTGGACCAAATTTTCGTTTTTTGAAGTCATTAAGGATGTATATGCTGTAAAACCATTCTACCCTCGTAAAAACACACCTGAAAGAAATTATGAAAAGCAAGTGAATGCGTGTAAGCCTCTGAAAAGTATGTCTTATATGAACTCATACTTTAATGTGTGTGTATAATATAGAAGCTGGTCCAATAGAAATGACTGTTGAATGAGGAATTTGATAAATGAGTGTACGTGTTTTTGTACTGTGACACGTGTAGTCAGTGGTTAGCGGACTTCTGTTCTTATAGACATTACTGTTACTTTCACGAAGCTAAATCTGTTGTGGGCTTGTGGTAGCCTAGTTTAAGAAAATGTTTTAAATTTTCAGTTTGAGCTTAAAAAATGTATCCATTTTTCCAACCTTTGACTGGTCTTTCCTTCCATGGTGCTGATCAAAATATGGGACATCGCTATTGATGTTATTGATTATTGTGATAATATTTTTACAAAATGTTCTTTCTCTCTCTCATCCAGATTAATAAAGTTTGTGTGAACAACACAAAATGTCACATTAACTGCTCAAGAAAGCTGCCATTTCACCCATTTGATGTTTGAAAAGGTCTGTTGATTTTCAGGACATTGTTACCTTTGATTTCAGTGTGCCACAGAAACTGCACTGTATTGATTACAAATTCCCTCCCCTAACCTGCAGTCAAATGCATGGTGTGTGTTGGAAGATCAATGACAACTATGGCAGAGCTCTCCCCCCCCCCAGGGAATCTGTAGAGGTCAGTACTGGTGTGGGGTGGTTGGTAGAGGAGATAATGTCACTGTTTCTCCCCACAGGGTGTTTATATGTTCTGTGTGTGTGTGTGTGTGTGTGTGTGTGTGTGTGTGTGTGTGTGTGTGTGTGTGTGTGTGTGTAGCACTAACTAATTGATGGGATTTGATCAGTCAGTTTCAGGGTAGCTGTACAGCCACTGAGATGGCTGCGATACTGCAGTAGCTGGGCTTTGTAGCTGAGATGATCAGCATTAATTAAATACCGTGTCAGGTGTATATATCATCTCTAAGTGTTAGCCTCTGCATAAATCTACTTTTTATGTAACAAAGTAAATTTCATGCTTTTGAGAACTACTGCACATTTTGGGCAGTATGGTACATTTCCACCAAAGTCAAAGTGCCTAAACTAGAGCCAGTTACACTTATTTCCACTTTCGGTCATTTTAGCATTAGATTTAAATTACTGCAGTGACTTTTAATAATTTTGTTTTTTTAACAGCTGTTTTTAGCTTATTCATTCATTTAGCAAAGACTGCATAGCAGAAGAACAAACACAAGAAGTAGCATTGAGAAAACCCACTCCAGTAGATAAATCAACAAGGCACATTGTAAGTACCATGTTGTCTGACATTATCAAAAGTCAAATAAAAACTAATAACACCCCTATTAAAATGAAAGTTAATTTGGGATACTATTTGGGATATTTCATACTACTTTGGTATATAATAACTTTCTATCAGAATATGTCTTTTAACTTGCATCAAATAAATAACTTGGACTTGCTTTCAGTCCTCTCATTATTGGGAACATCCTGTCTCAGAGTGATGTTCATAAATTAGTCCATTAATTTCTTACTTCAAGGCTGGACTATTGTGATTCCCTATTATGAGGTTATTCTATGAAAGTATTAGCTGGAGAGAAACTAGATCATATTTCTCCCATATTAGCTTCTCTCCATTGGCTCCACCCATTCAGAACTGTATTTAAAGTCTTTCTTTTCCAAAGTAAAATTCCATCAGATTTTCATCTCTGCAGTCATCATTGGTAATAATTTTTTTTTCTAATTAACATCCTTAGATTTTTTTTTCCAGAAAAGTGCCTGCCCTTCCCTGACCAATGGATCTGCCGGAGGCCCTTTTTCCTTTCATAAAGGAATTCTTCCTTCACCAAGTGTTTGTCTCCAACCCCTGGGCCATGGACCGAGTCGTTTGGTACTGGGCCGCGAGAGTTCAGGCTCGGGTGTGAAATTTATTGTTTTCAGGGGGGGGGGTCCAGTTTTTATCGTTAACTCGGTTTCCCTGGGTCTTTTCCCATTTGTTATGAATAAGTCTTCTTTGTTTTAGTACTGGTACCGGTCCGTGAAAATATTGTTGGACATAAACCGGTCCGTGGTGCAAAAAAGGTTGGGGACCGCTGCTGTAGAGGACTGTCTGATAACTGAGCTTCTCTCTCTAACCCACATAGCAAAATTGGTATGGCCCTGATCTGGCCCACACAATGTGCTTACACATGGCCCACATACTGCAAAGAATGATGGCCCTTTGGTGGCCCAGATCTGGTTTGCCAGAGGTGGCCTACACATGGGCCAGCACAAGGCCAGTTGCAGACACACTGGTGGTCCTGTGCTGGCCCATGTGTGGATTACCTCTATTGTTTACCAAGATGGCGCCGCGTATGGATGCCCTGGTGCTTCAGTGCGTTACTTTTGTTTTGTTTTTGTGCATTTCTTCTGTGTCTGGGCACTCCTCTGGATACTCTTACACCAGAGAAGAGCTCCTTAACTACAGGACTACAACGCCTGTGGATTTATTTCCAATATTTGTCGCATCTGCGGCAGATTTACTGCTGACTCTGACCAGGAAAGCGAGACGCCGAAAGAGAGGGAAGCGAGCCATTCCCGGACTCTCTCATCATTGCTCTTGGGGACTTTAACAAAGCCAATCTGAGCCATGAGCTTCCGAAATATAAGCAGTATATTAAATGCCCGACCAGAGAGGAGAGGACATTAGACCACTGTTACAGCACGATCAGCGGGGCCTATCGCGCGGTGCCCCGCGCTTCACTCGGACTTTCTGACCACGTCATGATCCACCTAATCCCCGCGTACAGACAGAGGCTGAAGCTCTCCAAACCTGTCGTGAGGACTAAAAAACTGTGGAGCAACGAGGCTGTGGAGGAGCTTCGCACGTGTTTGGAGACCACAGACTGGGACACATTGAAGGCTGCTTCTAACAGCTTGGACGAGTTTACGGACACTGTCACCTCCTATATCCACTTCTGTGAGGACAGCATTGTGCCATCACGCACCAGGGTGAGTTATAACAATGACAAACCCTGGTTTACTCCTAAACTCAAAAAGCTGTGGCTGGAAAAGAGAAAGGCGTTCAGAAGCGGAGACAGGGACTGCTACAGAGAGGCCAAGTACAGGTTCACTAAAGAAGTGGACATTGCTAAACATCAGCACTCTGAGAAGATGCAGCAGCAGATCTCAGAGAATGACTCGGCCTCTGTGTGGAAAGGTTTTAGGAATATCACAAACTACAAGCCTAAAACCCCCCACTCCACTGATGACTTGCTCTTAGCCAACACCCTTAACGACTTCTACTGCCGTTTTGACGAGCCACCAGGCAGCCTTCACACCTCCAACGGCCCCAACAATAGAGACACTTTGGACACTAATTCCCCCACCTCTCCCCATAGAGCCATCACCACCTTCAAACTGTTCACCTACAACACCCCCCTCCTCACCCCACACAAAAGAGGATTTCACACCACCTCCTCCCACCACAACTCTTCATATTCATGAAGCAGATGTGAGGAAGCAGTTTAAGAACCTGAATGCTCGGAAAGCTCCCGGCCCAGACGGCGTGTGTCCTGCCACCCTCAGACACTGTGCAAACGAGCTGGCCCCAGTGTTTTCTGGCATTTTCAACTCCTCACTGCAGGCATGTCATGTGCCTGCCTGCTTCAAGTCCTCCACCATAATCCCTGTCCCCAAGAAACCTAGGATCACTGGACTAAATGACTACAGACCCGTGGCTCTGACATCTGTGGTCATGAAGTCATTTGAGCGCCTAGTTCTCTCCCATCTCAGGACCCTCACGCCCCCCCTCTTGGACCCCCTGCAGTTTGCATATAGAGCCAACAGGTCTGTAGACGACGCCATCAACATGGCCCTACACTTCATCCTGCAGCATCTGGACTCCCCAGGAACCTACGCCAGGATCCTGTTTGTGGACTTCAGCTCTGCCTTCAACACCATCCTTCCAGACCATCTCCGAGGCAAGCTTTCCCAGATGAATGTGCCTGATCCCATCTGCCGGTGGATCACTGACTTCCTGACGGACAGGAAGCAGCATGTGAGGCTGGGAAAGAATGTCTCGGACTCCCGGACCATCAGCACCGGCTCCCCTCAGGGCTGTGTTCTTTCTCCTCTGCTCTTCTCCCTGTACACCAACTGCTGCACCTCCACCCACCAGTCTGTCAAGCTAATCAAGTTTGCAGATGACACCACCGTTATTGGGCTCATCTCGGACGGGGATGAGTCTGCCTACAGGAGGGAGGTTGAACGTCTGGTGTCCTGGTGCAGCCACAACAACCTGGTGCTGAATGCCCAGAAGACAGTGGAGATTATTGTGGACTTCAGGAAGCACACAGCCCCACTCCCCCCCATCATCCTGACTGACACCCCCATCACCTCTGTGGACTCATTCCGCTTCCTGGGCACCACCATCACCCAGGACCTGAAGTGGGAGCCCACCATCACCTCCGTCATCAAGAAAGCCCAGCAGAGGATGTACTTCCTGAGGCAGCTGAAGAAATTCAACCTGCCAACACGGACGATGATGCAATTCTACACTGCAATCATCGAGTCCATCCTCACCTCCTCCATCACCGTGTGGTACACTGGAGCCACTATCAGGGACAAACAGAGACTGCAGCGTGTTGTGCGCTCTGCTGAGAAGGTGATTGGCTGCAGACTCCCATCTTTGCAGGACCTGTACACCTCCAGGACATTGCGGCGTGCAGCTTGGATCTCAGCTGACCCTTCTCACCCTGGACACAGTCTGTTTGACCTGCTCCCCTCAGGCAGGAGGCTCCGGTCCATTCACACCAGAACCTCTCGCCATAAGAACAGTTTCTTCCCCTCTGCTGTTGGACACATGAACAATAACCATATGACTGTCCCCGCCACTAACACATGACCCTACGCTGTGTTCACTGCATCATTCCATGTTTGGCACTGATCACCACCTGCACTCATGTATATATCTTTCAACGTAGCACTCTTAATTCTTATTCTCATGTATATATCTCATGTATATCTCATGCACATATCTTTCTACGTAGCACTTTTAATTCTTATCCCTACTTTTATTTTTTCATGTCTATTTAAGTGCTATTTATGACACTATCTTTGCACTGAAGCACCGCAGCAATTTCCTAATGTTGTAAACCTGCTCAACATTTGGCAATAAACCCCTTTCTGATTCTGATTCTGATTCTGATTCTCTAGCAAACCTGATCTGGTCCACCAAAGGGCCGTCATTCTTTGCAGTATGTGGGCCATGTGTGTGCAGCCACGGGCCAGTTGCAGACACACTTTCACTAAACTGAGTTCTTCCTACCTGCATTCATACATATTCACACTCTTGACATGCGAACTGGAGGAGCCAGGTATCAAACTACTAACCTTCCGATCAATCGGTGACCTGCTCTACCTTCTGAGCTACAGCCACCCACTGGCAAAGATGAGGTTTTGGATAAAGTGTACACTCACAAACCTGTCAAATGTGCATTTGAAACGTTGGTTACTATAGCAGTATAGTATTGCAACATGGCATTTGGGTCTTCTAACTAAAATAGGAAAAAAGGACCATAAATAGTGCCATCATTGCCAGACCTGGCCTACATCTGGTTGACATACACTCTGCAATGACACCGGTCAGTCAGAAGTACCATCTTGATGTCAGATCCGGGCCAGACCTGTTTTCTGTGGGCCTGGGTCACATAAACCAAACCACAACTGAGCCAGATATGGCATGCCATCACATAGACATTGCCATCTATGCCAGGCCTGGCCCATATCTGGATGGAATACGTCTTATCATGCCAGAAGTCAACCAGCAGTGCCGGCTTGATACCAGATCCGGGCCAGACCTCCTTGCTATGTGGGAATAATGTAGGGTCTGCAGTTAAAGGCTCAGTTCAATTAAATTAAATTAAATTAAATTTATATAGCGCCAAATCACAACAAAAGTCGCCTCAAGGTGCTTCATAGATACAGAGAAAAACCCAACAATCATATGACCCCCTATGAGCAAGCACTTTGGTGACAGTGGGAAGAAAAAACTCCCTTTTAACAGGAAGAAACCTCCGGCAGAACCAGGCTCAGGGAGAGGCGGCCATCTGCTGCGACCGGTTGGGGTGAGAGAAGGAAGACAGGATAAAAGACATGCTGTGGAAGAGAGACAGAGGTTAATAACAGATATGATTCAATGCAGAGAGGTCTGTTAATACATAGTGAGTGAGAAAGGTGACTGGAAAGGAAAGATGACTGAAGAAAAAAGACTCAATGCACCATGGGAATCCCCGGCAGCCTACGTCTATTGCAGCATAACTAAGGGCGGATTCAGGGTCACCTGGTCCAACCCTAACTATATGCTTTAGCAAAAAATAAAGTTTTAAGCCTAATCTTGAAAGTAGAGATAGTTTCTGTCTCCCGAATCCAAACTGGAAGCTGGTTCCACAGAAGATGGGCCTGAAAACTGAAGGCTCTCCCTCCCATTCTACTTTTAAATAGAGATGGCACGATACCACTTTTTTATGCCCAATACCGATACCGATATCATAAATTTGGATATCTGCCGATACCGATATGAATCCGATATAGTGTGTTTTTTAATCAATAAAACTGTTTTTTTAATATATTGCTGCATTTTGTATAAGTTCATACTCAAGTTTAAATAAACAACAACACTAAAGCTATTCTGTTATACCTGTATGCAAAAAATACACTGCACCCAAAATAATTCATAGTTCAGCAATACTGATCAATCTAATAAACTTAAACCTACTCAATCCTTCCTATTCTGGTATTTTAAAGAGTACTTAGCAGAAATATTAGGCAACCTAACTAATAGGGTTGCAAACTCCCAACAAAAAAAAATAGGGAACCACCCCCCACCCTCCACCTCATGATGCTTAATCGACGTAATCAACTTTAATTTGATGCAGTGTGGGGAAAAAAATGCACAGAAATAAATTATTTTTCAAGAATAATTAAATAGATTCAACATCTTTCTTCGACAGAATTGCAGACTGCAAGATGGTACCTTCCCAATGGAAAAAGTAGTATAGCTTACTAGGGTATTTTAGACTTAACAGTTACTATATACAGTAATGGACTTCTATATATTTTACATAAGATTAAAACTTTGGGTGTAAGATTCAGATAATTATTTATTAAAAGCTAGACATTTTAAATGAGAATAAGAAAGAAAAGTATGTCTTTGTGCCCCCCTTTCCCTGTTAATGCCCATCGGCCCCCCTGGCTAAACTTTGCTAGATCCGCCCCTGCACAGTTACCAGCTGTCAGCTGCGTAGAAAAGGATCCTGATCTAGAAAGTAATCTTAAATAAATTCTAACAACAGTTTATCAAGGTTAAATGTGCTGCTGATGTTCAGCTGCTGGTTTCCTCTTTCTGGTGCGAAGTGGGCCAAAAACAAACAAGAGAGACAGACTCGCGACAGAAAAGCCAATCAGCTGATCATTGATCAGTTTCACGATTGAAGTAGCAGCATGAAGAGGCAGTCGCTCCATATATCGGTTGTTAAGATTAACGTGGGAATGCTTTACAAACATTCAGAGATGAACTTACACACTTGCTTTACTTCTCTCTGGGATAACTTCATCGGAGATGAAATGCTGGTTCGGTAGCGAGGCTACAAATACACACAGCCGCTCTATCACGTGATGCACACTGCTCCGATGCGCTACGGTTATGAGCCGAGTTACGCCATGTCACAAGTTTTGTGAGGTGCTTTTTTGATATTTAATGGATCGGATTACATTTTTTATTTCTCTCCGATATCCGATCCAGTAATTTAGGTCAGTATCGGACCGATACCGATACGTAATATCAGATCGGTCCATCTCTACTTTTGAATACTCTAGGAACAACAAGTAGGCCTGCCGTGCGAGAGCGAAGTGCTCTAATAGGGTGATATGGTACTACAAGATCATTAAGATAAGATTGGGCCTGATTATTTAAGACCTTGTATGCGAGGAGCAGGATTTCAGTTCAGTTCAGTTTTATTTGTCATATGCAAGTTAGCTCAGGGTCAGCATTGCAATGAAATGTGTTTGACAAGCAGAAGATAAGTCACTCAGCAGTATAGTATGATAAAAATATTACCAATATTAAGAGACTAAATATATATAAATATATATACAGACATGTATAAATGAAAAAATCTTAAGAAATCTTAATCTTAGGCTGTATGAGATGATTGTTATGAATTACTTTTTGAGCACTTAGCACTTAGTTCCTCCTACGCCGGGTGGCACATCGAGCAGCTAGTGATCTCCATCGATGTCGGTCAGCAGCAACTGCTTCAGCTTCGTCCCAGGCAATGTCGACAGTTTTCTCAGATCGTCCATGAATGTTCAACGCCATGTGGTCTTTGGTCGGCCTTGCTTTCGCTTGCCAGTGCGTGGATGCCATGTCATGGCAATCTTAGCTGGGCGATGAGGGGGTAGGCGTAAAATATGGCCCGCAAAGCGGAAGCGCCTTTCTGCAACAACATCGGCTAATGGGCGGGTGCCTGCTCTTCGTAGGACCTCCTCATTTGTTATTCGGTCCCGGTAGGAAATTCTCAGGATTCTCCGCAGGCCACGTTGTTGAAGCATGTTCAGGTGTTGAATAATTGCACTTGTTGAGCACCAGGTTTCACTAGCGTAAAGTGCAGTAGGGAAGACGATAGAGTTCAATAGTCTGATCTTGACCCTAACATTCAGGGAGGTCGAGTTCCAAATAGGTTGGAGACGTCGCAGGACACCAGCTGCCTTCCCTACTCTGGCGTCGACATCCCGATCACAGACCCCGTCATTTGAGATGATGCTGCCAAGATATGTAAAATTCTCCACCTCTTCAGCACGTTGTTGGTTGATCATGACCGGAATGCGGGTACGTGCATAGCCAACTCAGAGTACCTTGGTTTTTTTGGCGCTGATTCTTAATCCAACTTTCGTCGCCTCCCTCTGCAGGGCCACGGTCAACTTTTGGAGGTCTTCCTGAGTTGAGCCCAGCAGGGCGATGTCATCTGCGAAGTCCAAGTCAGTGAGATTACGTGCTTCGTGCCAGGGCACACCGATGCCAGCTTCGTCAACTGATCGTCGCATGATGAAGTCAATTACCAACAGGAAGAGGAAATAGCACGCATCCTTGTCGGACGCCAGTATTGATCTTGAAGAAATCTGTGCAGCCGTCATCCGTCCGGACGCAGCAACGGGAGTTGGAGTAGAGACAACGAAAGGCATCTACAAACTGCTGAGGGACTCCATAGTGATGTAGGATAGCCCATAGAGTCGGCCGGTGGACGCTGTCAAAAGCCTTCTTGAAGTCAATGAAATTAATAGAAATCTTCCTTTGGTATTCCAGTGTTTGTTCAATGATCATGTGGAGGGTGAAGATTTGCTCGACGCATGACCGGCCACTCCGAAACCCAGCCTGCTCTTCTCGCAGTCGTTCGTTCACTGCGTGTCGTAGCCGATTCAAAAGAGCGAGGCAAAACACTTTCCCGGGTACCGACAGCAACGTGATGCCCCGCCAGTTGTTACAGTCACCCAAATCACCTTTCTTTGGAAGTTTGATGATGGTGCCTTTTGTCCAATCATCGGGTACATGTGATGTTGACCAGCAGGCATTTAAGAGTCTTGTAAGGGCGGCTTCAAGATGGGGTCCGCCATGCTTCAGCATTTTGGACTCCGCCATTGCCGGCCCGGATGAGAAGGGAGGAGGGTTGGGTGTGGGGCTAGCAACCCCACCCTGTAAAAACTCCAACTGCTACGGAAACAGCAAGTGAATCTCATTATCGATTGTTATGAATAGCACCACATAAATAAAAATGATACTGGGTGTACTATTGTCAAGAAATGAAAACATGAAAACTGAGATGAGATGAACTCAAGCTTAAAGTATGTAGCGTGGATGATATCTGTGAATTTAAAGCCACGAAATTATTCATTTTATCTTTTTTGTCTCAAAATAAATAAATTCTTCTTATCACGCTCAGGGAGTTCAACACATAGAGAGAACAGTACAGTGAAAAGCCATTTTTGTCCAGCACAGTTATGGACGCAGAAATGGACGACAAAGTGTCAACAGTATTCAGCACATGTCTTCCTCGAAGCATTCAGTAGCCAGTGCCACTGCAAAAGCCAGAGCTATCAATTTGGAAAAAGCTACACTTGAGGCAGATCTGGAAGCACTGGAGCTTGGAAAAGCAGCTGCTGTTGCTAAGGAAGAAGAAGAAGAAGAAGCAGCAGCAGCCATAGAATGTGATGATATACACAGCAACAGGAGCAGCATCTCACACTTGTTCATCAAACAGCAAACCAAGGAAGATGAAGATGAAGCTTGGATCAGTTTCAAACCTGCCATAGACTCTCAAGACACACTGAGCCCTGTCTATGTCAGGAAAGCATCGCTGTCAACAAAAAAGAACCCCCAGAATCTAGTGTAGAATATCACACTTCACCCACAAAACCAGGTTACTCAAGCTAAGTGAGTATCAGCCAACTGCAGGACTGCCTCAGTTAACCACGTTGTGCCCTCACTACTTTTTAAGGTATCTTCAGAATGCAGTCTACCCATGAGGCATTCAGATCCTATTCAAAGGATCAGCATACACCAACATTCCCAGACTCCATCTACAGGCATGTTAGACTTTGCAAAGTATCTGGCACACAGGGAATTAGTAACCACTAAAAACTAAGCTCTGTAGGCTTAGCATCCTTCCGTAGTGCCATTAAGGACTTGGAGCTGACAGCCAGTGAAGAGTTAGATGTACTGGTAAAATGGCTTGGTAGGGAATCATGGGAACATGTAAAAAGGATCCGTGCTGCTCATATCACTCATATCATAAAGCTGCACTTCAGTTGTCATGGCTGAGACTTTAAGAATGTTATGCAACCCCAGAAGTGATAGAGTGTGCTCCCTTTAAACAGCTGGACGGCTTCCCTCACCTCACATTGAAAGAAAACATAAGACTAAGGGAATCGAGTGACCTACTGATGGAGCTTTTGGCAGCCAAGGAAGATGGTTATTTACCAGGTCTTAAGCTGGGCATACACTGTGCGATTTTCTTCAGTTGCGTGATTCAGCTCCTGCTCAAACTGTACGATTGACTCGCAGGGGTTAGAAGTTCGTAGGTCACGATGCAGGGTCTCACACTATACGGCCCGATGCTCTGATGCGACCTGAGTGCTCACACTGTGCATCCATAAAAATGAAGGTTATAACAGAAAATCTGTCGATCGCTCTCCCTCTCTGTCTTTCACTCACACAGACACGCACACCACCACCATCAACACATCGCACAGTGGCATAATAATTATGCTTTTATCATACCAGTGGTCTGATTGATACCACAATGGACCACTGAAGCCCTGGAAAAAGAGCCATGTGTCAGGTCAAACACAAATGCAAGAACAATCATGCCACTGTGCGATGTGTTCACTGCTACAGATACACATGTGGTAAATGCAGACTACAGATACCACGGCAGTGCCAGGATTGTGAGTGATTGCTGAAAATGTTGAAATGTACTCACTCACTTTTTATTATTATTTGTAAATATGTGTACAAATGGTTGGTTTTTTGTACTGTTTTTATCAATAAATCTCAGCAACAAAGGAAATACACCCATGTCTGTTGATTTCTCCCTAAGATGGCAAACTGAAACACAAGTTTCCTTGTGGCTCAGGAAACTAACCACTCCAAGTTGGTGACTTTTGGACATTTATTTCCCTGGATGATTGAGAATGCATCAAGACGAACACAAAAGGAAGTTCACAGCTTTTAGTAGCTCCCCCACCCCCTCATTCACACACCCCCACTCCCCTCCAGAATTCCCAGATAACAACCTAATTTACATATGAATGACTAGCCAGTTTAGCTTCCACTTGGCTGAAGCTAAAGCCTAGCTAAAAGCCTACCAGCCATTTGGCTGGAAGGCGGGTTTTAAAGGTAGAAAGGTAGAAGCCTGGCAGTGCTGGTGATATGCCAGAGAGAGACTGGCTAAGGAGGCTGGAGAACACACATGGCTGAGGTATCAGACACAGTGAGGACCGACTGGTGGGCAAGCCAGCGAATGCGGACAACACGCCAGAGAACACAGCCGGCAGCTACAGTGCAGCCGCTGGAGAGGAGGGCCAAGCCAGGGATCCGACCTGCGGGTCGCCCCAGGGCCAAGTGGCTGCCGAGCGCTGTCCGTAGACAGGGGAGCCACAAGAGTGAACTCGAGGACGAGACACTCGAGTACAGCCAGCACCGCAGGCTGGAACACAACACAATCGCTGGCTGGCTTATCAGACACAGCGAGGCCAGGCTAACGTGTAACGGGTGAACCGCCTGCAGAGAGCCTGGCGCTGCAGGCTGTAGAACACTCACTCGCTGACTGAGCATCAGACACAGCAAGGTCCAGCTGGCGCGTAAACCGGCGAAGCGCGGGCAATACACCAGGGAAACACAGCCTGCAGCTGCAGCAGCAGCGGCCGCGGCTTAACCTGCGGTCAGAGCCGAGAAGCCGTCCCAATCGAGGAACGACAGGAGCCCTGCTGGCCGTGTGAACCGCGCACTGCGGGCAACACGCCAGACAGGACAGGCTACACTAGGCTGGAGAAGGCATCCGCCGCAGCAAGGTGCGACTGGCGTGAAAGCCGGCGAACACGGTCAAAACGCCAGGGCAATCGCTATGACAGAAGCCCGCAATATGCGGATGACGCCCCAGAAGGGAAGGCGGAGCCGCCAGCTGGAGAAGTCAAGTCACAACAGATCCCTGCCTGGCACTAGGCAGTGAAACACAGCCAGGGAGAGAGAGAGCCTGTCGCAGCAGCTCGGCCACTCAGAGGATGGCCGAGGTAGGATGAGGCCCAGGGCCTGTCCCAGGAGTAGAGCAGCTGACCTGGACCATCCACGACAGGGGAGGTGCTGGTGGCTCAGGCCACTGAGGGCCCAAGTGGCAACCCAAGGTTCATCACTAGGGCACAGCAACCACTCCGCGGTGTCTATAGACAGGGGGCCAGCAGAGTGGGCCTGATGAGACACTAACGGACAGACGGCAGGTGTCAGTTCACTGAGCACCTGCTCTGGCCAGGTGACCCGCGATACAGGGGCAACCCACTAGACAGAGAGCCAGCTCTGCGCGCTGGAGAACACCCACTCACCGGCTGACGTATCAGACACAGCGAGGTCCGACTGGCGTGTGAGTCGGCGAACCGCGGGCTACATGCCAGAGGAACACAGCAGCAGTACAGCTGCAAAGACGCAGGGCCAAGGCAGGGAAGCAACCTGTAGGGTCTGTCCAACCACGGAGCCACCCAGCCATCCGCAGACGGGGGGCTGGCGGTCTAGCCCACTGAAAGCCAAGTGGGGACTCAACCCGAAGGTCCGCCCCAGGGCTGAGCGGTCGCTAGCACTGTCCGCAGACAGGGGAGCAGCAAGAGTGAACTTCGAAAACGAGACACCCATGCACAGCGTCGCAGGCCGGAGAACACCCACTCGCCGGCCGAATAATCAGACACAGTGAGGCCCGGCTGGCGTGTAAACTGGCGAAGCGCAGGCAACACGCCAAGGGAACACAGCCAGGAGCTGCAGCAGCTGACATGCCAGAGAGAATCCGGATAAAATAGGCAGGAGAACGCACACTCGCGTTAACCCGCAAGCTGCAGGCAACACGCCAGACAGGCTAACCGGCTGGAATGCTACTCGCAGGCCGGCTAACGATAGCTGGCATGAACCGTAGCATAATTCCCCACTGTTTATTCCCACAGTGTTAAGCAGGCCAACAGCGAACGTTTGGAACGCTGAAGCCGTATCCCCTCTGTGTTAACACACTTAGCAGCCGAGCTGCACAGTGCCAAGGCGACAGCGTATGCTTGAACGCTGAAGCTGTGTCCCTGCCGTGTTTCCACACTGTAGCCGAGCTACCCGCTAGCCGACAGCTGCACAGCATGGTCCGACCAGCGCATAAGCCTGTTTTTTTTTTTTCGAGGCGATATGCCGGGGAAGGGGGACCAACCAAGGGGAAGCAAGGGCCAGCTAGGGGGAACCAAGCTAAGGGATACCAGGGGAATACCGGGGCTACCAGGGGACCTAGAAGGGAGAAATACATTGCCCACGGAGGATGCCGAAGCACGCTCCAATAGACGCACACACACAGTACTCTCAAGGTAAGCACTCTTTCGCACACACACACAACAAGTGGAGATCAACGATCACCGGTGTCACGTCTGCACAGCTGTTTTATACGTATGCTGAGGGGCGTAGCCGGGCGTGCCGGAGTGTCTTAAAGAAATATCCACACGCCACGACCAAGGGGGGTCGTACCCCGTACATATGGAATATGTAACGGTGTGGAGAGATAGTCTCGATATGCTAGAGAACACCAGTTATGTCACAAACACATAAACACATAAATGCCCTATAGGTCACTTAATTGTTTTTGCTGGTTAGCAGTCACAAGGGTTATATGTTTTGTTTATATATACATATATTTTCCCCAAAAATATGTTTTGAAAGGCAAAAGAAATTAAATTTGAGTGTTAGTGAAGCAAAACTTTCCACAAGCAGCCTTGGTTCAATTACAAAATTAATGGGATTCTAATAACAGTGCTTTTCTTTTGTTTATGTCCAAATACTCCAATTCTGATAAGTAAATGTCTGGTATTTTTTTCAGTGTTATTGGAGGCTTTTTAACAGTGGATCGAATATACTAACCAGATTTACTATTTGCTGGTCTTAAAACAGTCACTTCCGACTCGAAATAACAAAAGGAATAATATCAACAATCAAAATGACAAGGTTGAGGTTTCAAATGTAGAGTCCAGGAACTAGTTTATGACCGGCTACATCTATATTTTATATCCTTTGCACTAAATTTGCAATAACCACTCACACCAAACTGTAAAGGTTTAATTTTAGCCACAGTCATAATATAAACTTTTAAACATATAGTAATTAATCTTAGATAGCAAAGTACTGTAATCTTCAGAACCACTGGAACATTGCATTATATTTTACATTCAGCTTAATAACAGACAGTCAGCTCACTGATTAACTGAACAGTTCTGTTCAATGCTGGTAATTTGAGAGCATAATTTGACATAAACTGTCACAACAGCTTGTCAGACCCTTTTAAATGAGAACATCACTCTATTTTTAACTGGATAGTGGGAGGATATTTCCAGTAACAATATGAGCCATTCCCTTTAATTGGATAAACTGTAATTTTATATACTGCTCTACCATTCACTCAGATACTTCTTAGATTTATAGCTTTTGTCATTTTAGATCATTCAGTTCAGTTATTTTATGTGACTTCACAAGGCACAATCATTGGTTTACATCACTTTTATTACAGTGTATTTTTACTTCACTGGTGTTGTTAGCTTTGAACATGTAAAGCTCTTTACAGTGTCTTTGTACCTTTGTTTCAGCAGACTATTTACTGTATATACAGTAGATAAATTCTAATGAACTGAATTCATTAGGTGATATTTTAAAATTATGGTTTCATAATGATATGCAAGTAAAAACTAAAAAGAGTATTTAAAAGTAGAATGGGAGGCACTTCAGTTTTCAGGCCCCTCTTCTATGGAACCACCTTCCAGTTTGGATTCAGGAGACAGACACTATCTCTACTTTTAAAATTTGGCCTAAACTTTCCTTTTTGCTAAAGCATATACTTAGGGCTGGATCAGGTGACCCCGACTCCTCCCTTAGTTTTGCTGCAATAGGTGTAGGCTGCTGGGGGATTCCCATGATACATTGAGTCTTTTTTCTTCAGTCATCTTTCTTACTCACTATGTGTTAATAGACTCTGCACTGAATCATACTTTTTATTCATCTCTGGCTCTCTTCCACAGCATGTCTTTTATCCTGTCTTCCTTCTCTCTCCCCAACCGGTCACAGCAGATGGCCCCGCCCCTCCCTGAGCCTGGTTCTGCCGTAGGTTTTTTCCTGTTAAAAGGGAGTTTTTTCCTTCCTGCTGTCGCCAAAGTGCTTGCTCATATGATTGGCACTTGAGGCGACTGATGTTGTGATTTGGTGCTGTATACATAAAATTGAAATTGAATTGAATAACAAAATATCATAAAACATGCAATAGCAAATGGGAGATATGTTTACCAGCTACAGTATCTGGAGTGCTCTCAATACCATATAGATAGGTAAAAGTAATGAGCTTAAGGCAAATGGGAGGGTAAATCTCCTCCTTTGTGTGTGCTGCTTGCTATTTGGAGTGTGTAGATCAAATTTACAAAGGATTATCTGCTGGAGACTGCAGTGAAAATCTCTGATACCATCTGACTTTTTGCCCAAAGTCAATTTGTCAGAGGGATGCAATTAAAAGTTTTAGCAAGGCTGTCACAGCATGTAATTGTATAGGCTGAAATGAGATCCACTGGGCTGACTCTATCAGTGGAGAGGGGCAGTTCTGAGGTTTTATTGGCCTCAGTTTGTTGCCCTGATTGCTGTAATTCAACAGATCATTACTATTTACTGCAACCTTGAGTGTGACTTTATTGTCGTGTCTAAACAGTGAAGAAAAAAGAATTAAGAAAAGAGTGTCTGCTTACATGAATTGTAATCAGGCGAATATGGCTATCCATCCTCTGCAAGAAAACAGAAGAGGTTATCCGGCCTACATAAATGCACAATCTGTAGCCCGAATGCACAAAAAACCCCTTCAAAAATAAACAAAAGCAAGCGTTAGAGACAAACACGCACTAAGATTTCTCACTTCCAACGTAAATATGGACTAAATCACAAACTGATTTAGTGAGAGACTACCAAACTGTGATGTTTGGTTTATTTCAGTGTTTTATTTATTACTGAGTAAACCAATCAGACTGATATTAATGTTCAAAGTTTGTTGTTTTAGTCAACTTTAATGTATTGACAGTATATTTTGAAGTGAATCAATGACTTCCATTATCACTAGGTTTACTAAACCTGTGCAAATATGCGTAACTTCCCTAAACCCAACACCTCCTAGAATTACTGGCTTTTTAATTTTCTGGTGCAAGTCCCAAGGTGTTAATCATCCTGCTGAGATTTTCACAGGTTGTCAGCTTGTTTCTCCTCCAGCTTTTGTTATGCAAACCACCCATTATCCTTGAGGCCTTGCACATTTGCATTTGCTCACTCAGAGTTGCTCAGATCCAAGTCAGGCCAAACTTCTGTGTTACAACTTTCAGAAATGCCTGCCGTATCTATACAAAATATCCCACACATTGACTGACCTGCAAATATAAGAGACACACATTCACACCTTCCTTGACTCTCAGCACAGACCTTCCATTGTTCCGTTGTCACTGTGTATGTGAGGGAGTGGCATTGCTTGACTACAGCACAGTGCTGTGCATAAAAGCAGACCAACCCAGGCGGGAGAATCATTTCTTGTTCGCATTTCTGAGAACGCACACCAGGATGGCCTCCGTATCACTGCCACACAGGAAGAACCCCTCCGCGCAACAGGCTTTGGCCTTGCTTCAGGAAATGGACGAAGCAGATTCTGATGGAGGAGGCTTCATTTGTCCAGCAGGCCACTGATACCTCCTCAGAAGTGATGGCATTCATTTCAATCCTGTTTGTAAGAGCAATCATGTGTCCTGTTGGTGCCATTGTGGATTACTGGTCAGAAAGATTTCTGGTGGTTGTCAAATGTTTGGCAAATCTGATCACACCGCCATCTTCCTCATGCCAAAATACAAACAAAGGCTGAAACAGGAAGTTCCGGTTCAGAGGAAGGTCGCGCGCTGGACGGATCAATCGGTGGCCGCGTTACAGGACGCACTCGATGACGCAGACTGGGGCATGTTCAGAAACAGCTCCGATGATGATGTCAACGTGTTTACGGAAGCGGTTGTGGGATTCATCGGGAAACTAGCGGATGATACTGTGGAGACAAAGACTATCACAACGTTTCCCAACCAGAAGCCGTGGGTGGATAAAACCATCCGCGACGCTCTGAGATCCCGCACCGCTGCCTACAACACGGGACTCACGACGGGGGACATGGACCCGTACAAAGCCGCGTCATATAATGTGCGGAGGGCGGTGAAAGAGGCGAAGCAGCGCTACGGGAGGAAACTAGAGTCACAACTCCAACAGAGTGACTCTAGGAGCCTGTGGCGGGGACTAAGGACAATAACGGACTATAAAGCACCAACAACCGGTATGACGAACGCGGCCGTGACTCTGGCAGACGAGCTGAACACGTTCTAGGTAATAAGATCGGTAATAAGATCGTCCCCTCGCTCTTACTTTGCTCAGCTCAGTTGCTGCTAACCAGCTGAAAGGCAAGCCAGATGTGTTTCTGTGGTGAACTGATACAGGGCAGTGTTTACTGATGGAAACAGATGTTTATTAGCATCTGGAGACATCAGCAGTGTCTGTGTGTGACAGACCTGAGCTGATGGTGATTTTGAAAGTAATAACAGCTGAAGACTTGGATCAAGCTGTCAGATTAGAGGGGGGGTTGGCTTGAGCTTTGCGGTTTCCTGTGATGCTGGTCTTTAGGGACAGGATCTTTGTTGGAGGCGTTAATGGCCACTTCAAAGGGCACACTTCAGTCTCATTAGGATCCTTTTGTTGGTGACAAAGAGGTGAGCGTGTCGTTTGCTCGGTGTGTATTTGAAGCTTCGAGGCTGCAGCTAAGGACTCCAACAATGCTAGTGCTAGCGGCGCTAACGGCTGCAGACAGGAAGATACTGCCAGCACCGGAAACGTGCTCGTCATCTCCGAGCATGAAGTAAGGAGAGCCTTCAAGAGAGTGAACACCAGGAAAGCAGCAGGACCAGACGGCATCCCAGGTCGTATCCTCAGAGACTGCGCATACCAGCTAGCTCCTGTGTTCACTGAGATATTCAACATCTCTTTATCTCAGTCGGTGATCCCCACATGCTTCAAAGAGTCCATCATTGTTCCTGTCCCGAAGAAACCCCACCCTGCTTCTCTCAATGACTATCGCCCTGTAGCCCTCACCTCAGTAGTGATGAAGTGCTTTGAATGCCTGGTCAGAGCCTTCATCATTTCTTCACTACCAGACACACTGGACCCACTACAGTTCGCTTACCGTCCAAATCGTTCCACAGACGATGCCATCTCTCATCTCCTCCACACATCACTCACTCACTTGGACACTAGAAGGGGGAATTATGTTAAAATGCTCTTCATAGACTACAGCTCTGCATTTAATACCATAATTCCCTCCACACTCACCACCAAGCTGGAGCATCTGGGACTCAGCTCATCTATGTGTCAGTGGATCTCCAACTTCCTAACTGGCAGACCACAGGCAGTAAGGATGGGCGGACATGTCTCAGCCTCCACCACTCTCAGCACTGGAGCCCCCCAGGGGTGTGTTCTGAGCCCCCTGCTGTACTCTTTGTACACATATGACTGTGTGGCCACTACCAGCTCCACCACCATCATCAAGTTTGCTGACGACACCGTCGTGGTGGGCCTGATCTCTGATAACCACGAGACGGCCTACCTGAAAGAGATTAGGAATCTGGAGAACTGGTGCCAGGGGAACAACCTCCTTCTAAACATCAGTAAGACAAAGGAGCTGATAGTGGACTTCAGCACTAAGCAGGAGAGGAACTACCAGACCCCTGTCATCAACGAGTGCCCAGTGGAGAGAGTGGACAGCTTCAAATACCTCGGAGTTCACATCACGCAGGACCTGTCATGGTCCTGTCACATCAACACCGTGGTGAAAAAGGCCCGTCAGCGTCTCTACCACCTCAGACGCTTGAGAGACTTCCAACTGCCCTCCAAGGTGCTCAGGAACTTTTACTCCTGCACCATAGAGAGCATCCTGACGGGAAACATCTTAACCTGGTTCGGAAACAGCACCATGCAGGACAGACGAGCTCTACAGAGGGTTGTGCGGTCAGCTGAGCGCACCATCCGCTCCGAGCTCCCTGACCTGCACTCAATCTACAGCAGGCGGTGCTGGACCAAGGCCAGGAAGATCGTGAAGGACCTCAGCCATCCCAACAACAGACTGTTCTCTCTGTTGAGGTCAGGAAAGCGATTCCGCTCCCTGAAGACCAACACAGAGAGACTGAGGAGGAGCTTCTTCCCGCAGGCGATACGGTCTCTCAATCACACCACCACACAGTACTGACCCACACATATAGTTCTTACACACACACTGGACATTCTGGACATTGTTTTCACTTCATCAATTAAATCACTTTAAGCATATTTGCACTGCACAAGACATAATGTGGATTGCACAACACTGGTCACTACATTCTTCACTCAATACTTGTACAGCTGCTGTTATTGTGTATATATTTATTTATATTTCTTCATACATTCTTATATAGTTCTATATTGTGTATTGTGTATTTTGTTGTACAGTTATTTTATTTTCAACTTTAATTTATATATTTTATCTTATTCTTTCCCAGTTAAATTTACCCTTCATTCTAATTTGTGTTGTACAGTTATTTTATTTTCAACTTTAATTTATATATTTTATCTTATTCTTTCCCAGTTAAATTTACCCTTCATTCTAATTTGTGTTGTACAGTTATTTCATTTTTAACCTTAATTTATATTTTATTCCTTCCTAGTTAAATTTACCCTTTTTAATTTTTCATATTTATTTCCTATCTTATTCATAGCCTTTTCCTTTTTTGTGTTCTTTAGGTCACGAGCAGTTGTCCAAGCATTTCACTACATATCGTACTGTGTATGACTGTGTACGTGACAAATAAAATTTGAATTTGAATTTGAATTTGGTGCCAGTAATCAAAGAGACAATGCCCCGAGATAGATTCATTTCAATTATGCAATACCTTCGATTTGATGACAGGGACATGTGAGCAGAATGGGTGAAAACAGACAAATTTGCGTCGATCTCCGACATCTGGACACGCTTCAACGAGAACTGTGCTAAGAGTTTCACTCCAGGAGAACACATGACCATAGATGAACAGCTGTTCCCTACCAAGGTTCATTGTCCATTCACACAGTATATCGCAACCAAGCCAGACAAATTTGGGATCAAGTTCTGGATGGCCACGGACTTGGACACCAAATATGTCTGCAGTGCATCTCCTTACTTGGGAAAGGACCCCAGTCGTCAGAAGGGAGAGAGGCTGGCAGAGAACGTGGTCATGAAACTGAGGGAGCCGTTTTTGGATGATTTCTTTACTTCACTGTCACTGTCGCACAGACTGCTGCGGCGCAAAACAACGTTACTGGGCACGGTGAATAAAGTCCGGCGTAAACTTTCTCAACTTGCAAAAGACACTGCACAGCGAGAGGTATACTCCACTTCAGTGCTTAGAAGTGGCAGTGTCTCCTTGACAATTTATGCACCTAAAAAAAACAAGACTGTGTGTGTTCTAAGTTCCATGCACCAAGACGTGGCGATCGGTGACGGCAGAAAGAGGAAACCCAACACGATAACAGACTATAACCACATGAAGCTATGTGAATGTGTGTACAATTTTACACCAGTGCTACAATGTTTTCTGATGTGTGCTGTACAGGCTTATAGAAAAAAAAACATATACTCATGACTCTCTGTCTCTGCTTTTACAGTGTGGTGTAGACATGTTGGACCAAATGGCACGGATGCATTCCGTAAGAGCAGCAACACGCAGGTGGCCAGTAGCGGTTTTCTACAATATGCTGGACCTGGCAGCGGGGAATGCCTACATTTTGTACAAAGCATGTACAGGGTGGAAAGGCAAAAGAAGATTGTTTCTGAGTCTTCTAGCTCAGCAACTTCGTTGCCGATTCATGCAGCACAAGGAAATATTAGCACAGAGGCAGGCTGCTGAAGCTGCTGCAGCTGCTGTGCCAGGGACTGTAAAGACAACACAGTGCCAGGTGCAAGAGAGCTGCAACAGGAATCGCAGGTTTACCTGTGCAACATGTCAGAAATTCACCTGTGCCAAATGCAGGGATGATAGACACTGGGTCTGTAAAGTTTGAAACACTTTGAAATAAAACAGACTTGTGTACCCATATATTGTGAATGTGTGTCTTTTGTATGTAGGTTGTAACACAGAGGTTTGGCCTGCCTTGGATCTGAGTAAAAGAATGCCAATGTTGCACAAACACACACACCCACACACACACACACACACACACACACACACACACACACACACACACACACACACACACACACACATATTGCTAGTTGCTTCTGTAGAAACCAGCACCTATATACCTTACACTAATTTTTGGCTAAAATGAATTCACCAACACATCATAGACCCAAAATAATCTTAAGTAAGAGCAAACCTGTCAGTCAGATCAGTCACACCAATTTGATAAACAACTTATAAACTCAAGACTGATGTTTAATACATTAGTTTGGTTGTCAAAAAACACAGTAGGTACACAACTTCTGGCTGGTACCTATAACTACTCAGTTACTTACAAGTAACTAAGTAGTTGAACAGCACTTTAGGAGGAACTTAAAGAGGTCAGTAAAGTTCCTTTTTCAACAACATTTAAGTATTAAACTGGTATCATAAATGTTTACCTGGCCAGTGTACACGTTAACATTAGCTATTTAACTGTTATCAGTTAACCAATAGCCACATTAACCACCTATTATCATTTATGTAGTGGCTAGCGGACTGCAGAATTATTGAGCCGTAACAGAGCAGATTACAGACACATGGAGAACTGGGTAGGTTTCTGGCTGTGCAGAGCAGCTGGTCTGACAGCAGAATCAGACATGCTACATGCCTGAAGAGCACAGCTGACGATATAAAGCGCTGCAAACTGAGGCACACACAGTAGCATGAACTCTGGATGAGAGAGAGGCTGCAGGCAGATGATAAACTTTAACTTTTCTACTTTTACGATAATATTAAAATTTTCTCATTGTGTCCTCTTTACTTTAGTATAACTAAAAACACACTTTATTCAAAATTAATTTTGAAATAACTTTTCCATAATGCTCTTCTTCTACAAGTGATTTAGATGTAAGGCAGGTAGTGATGCGCAAATCATGAACAAATCGTTCAATACTCGAGAATCACTTTACTGACTCGTGAATCATGATTCACAAGCCCAACAGACTCACTGGCTTTGTAACAATTCAGGGTCTGCACGCTTGAAGTACGCGCACTACGCGCACTATGTACGGTGTGTACTATAAGTACGAGAAGTGTGGAAGTGAGAGGCTTGTGAAATGGGACGGTCTAGCCTTCGTCGCGCTGTTCAGGTTGCTTAGCAATCATGATACTAACCGTGTAAAACGTTTCATACAGCATTGTTTGACATAAATGAAGGAGAAAATGTTTTGTTGGTCATTCATTTTTGCCATGACATCACTTTGATTAGTTGAGTATCTGAGGCTGAGACCACGGGACTATAAAACATGATTGTTGGGCTTCATTTCTGTACTGAACAGTCATTTCAAGATTAGTTAGTAAATAACAATAAGCTAATGTTGTTCATGAGACTAAAATCATATAATATGGCCTGAAAGTAGACTGATATATCAAATATTCCTTTATTGGGTGAGAAAATCAGACCATGTCATAACTGCTTTAAGTCATACAGAATAGATATCAGGGCCTTAAACAGGCTGACTTCTGCTAAATGGGTCAAACTGGGCAGAAAGTCTACAAACACATAACATCCTTATAGAATATGATGTAACACTATAGATCAACTTACCTCAGAATATATAAAGCATATAAACAATTACAGCAACATGATGCAACAAACACAGCAGTGCTACTAATCCAAAATACTCAAAGCTTCATAGAACTGAAACAAACATTTATTTTTAGGTCCATTCTGCTCCTGATACATACTTTAGGTTTCTGAACTGTTGGGAGATTTTGAGTTTTGTGTCATGTTTATTTTGTAGCTTCATTTAAAAGAAGAAGAGCTTATGAGTTGTACAACTGCAGAATAAGGAAGTGAGACATTGCGTGCAGAGAATATGTGCTATGACCGTTAAACGCCTTTTTTCTGTTTCAACAGATAAGCTAACGGTTTTAAGGAGTTGTTGTTGAGTTCTATACATGCCACACCTATTGTTGTGAAAGCTGTTTGAGTATAAAATGAAGGATGTGCTGACACCCCGCGCGATTCCTCTGTGACACATCTAGTGCACACGTTAGTGCAGAACAGATCGGATCGTGTCGGGGCATCGCCCATGTACATGCAATATCTTTGAGTCTGTGTTTCTTGCCTCCTAAGAGTTTTCTCCTCACATGAACATTAAACTTGTTGCTGCCTTTCATAGTGTTGAACTTGAAGGCCCTGAGTACTTTCTCCCACACTGAAAACACTGGAATGATAAAATTATTTGAACATTACCTAATAAGACTGATTCAGGACAGACAATTGGTTCTTTTAAACTTTTCTAGCAGTCCTTCACAAACAGGGAACAGTCTGTCTATTCTCTCCATCTGTCAGCTGCTGCTGGCTCTTCCTCCTCCTCTTCCTCACACACTGCTGAGTTTGTCCTGGTGGATCATCAGGGGTGCAAAGCCTCACAGATGATGTGCAGCAGTGGGTCCCTCAATCTGTCCTCACTCTGGACACTTGCAGCTGTCACACATGGAAAAGCTGCAGGATTCAAACACAAGTGTAAATCATAAACACATGTTCATACTTTTATTACACAATCAGAGAGAAAGAAAAAGAGAGAGAGTGCAGGACAGACAGACAGGTGACAGTCTCAGGTGTATACACTGCTACAAAACAGCACAAGAGAAGGAGGATTTAGTGTTCATGTTATTACCAGTGCTAAACAAGAAGAGTTCCCAGATGGAACAGTGGACACATGTGTGACTCATGTGATTAAAGCATCTTTCTTTCACCTTAACGAGTGAACCATCAGCTTGTTCAAACACATGTTAAAGGCCGTTTGGCTAGACAACACCGAACAGACGCAGCAATATAACATAGCTAACATTAACAGTGCAGTGAATCCTGCTTGTGCCGTGATATTCAGGACTGCAAACCGAGCAGCAGACTTTCAGCTTGTTGTGTTTGTGGATATATGACTGACTTTAATTATCCATAAAATCATCACATTCTCTGT
This sequence comes from Simochromis diagramma, assembly GCF_900408965.1. NCBI lineage: Eukaryota > Metazoa > Chordata > Actinopteri > Cichliformes > Cichlidae > Simochromis > Simochromis diagramma. The sequence goes on from NW_024387372.1 coordinate 415,810, forward strand.
AAGATTAAGGTCAACTATATATATATTTTGAAGTAGAGGCTTTAAAACCAAGTTAACGCTGAAAATACAAACATCACTAATGTCACATAACTTTGCCGATATGTGGCCAACAGTAATGTTTTAATGTTCTTCATTATTAAACATTCACACATAAATAAGTGACATGATTTTCAGTACTTACTTTTGACAGTTCACTCTTCGGCCGCTCCCTTCTGCCGTCTGCCGTATTTTGCGGCAAAATTATCCACACCCACTGCCGCGCTTTGAATTGTGGGATATATGGGACCACGAAGCATGCACCGGATGTCACTACCTGATCCGTACCGGAGTATCTGTTAAGATGTTAAGAATAATAAGAATCTCTTAAAATGTTTCCAATAATGAAACATTTCAATATAATGTAGACAAAAATGAAAAATAAAAAGATAGTTATGGATCGGGACTCCCCGATCCTTACTGCGCATGTGCAAAGTCGGAAAGTACAAATTGGGTCTACCCGATCCATACCGTGCATGTGCAGATGTTTTATTCTTCTTCTGTTCTTTTAATGGCCGTTTATTCCTCAGTGTACAAGGATACTGCCACCTGATAACCGAGCGAATGAACCCTATTGTAAACTGAATTGGCGTCGTTACAAAACAGGGCACGCAAAATCGCTAGCCTGACGTCCCGGAGCTAGCAATTTTTCCAGTCGGGCTACCAAAATCTATCTCTGCCCTGCCCATCGGGCTATCATAGGAAGGAAAAATATATGTCAATGCTTTTGCATTCTTTCGGAAATGTAGCTGGGTAATTATGTCATTGGCATTGGTGAGCCTCTGTCAATATGTGACATATTGAAATCACCTTTGAATTTGCGCTTCTTTTTTGCTTTCACTTTGCAATCGCGCAAACTGTGTATAGAGAGCGACAGCACTGATTGGTGAGTGATGATAATTTGCGCACCAATTCCTCTGACATCGTCTTATCAATCGTTAGCTTACTATGCAAACATGACAAGTGAAATCTCCCGCAGCAAGCTTAAACATGTGAGAGGTTGATCGCGCAGAGAATCGCTGAGCGTTATGTGAGTGCGTGTGTAAAAGCAGGAGGATATATATTTTAGTTCTGCTGAGCCAAATAAGACAGGTCAGGGTGAAGAAGTGACAGCCAAAGCTTACCACAAAACGGAAAAGTTATGACAAATCAGACTATAAGGCAAAAAGAAAGTGCAAATTTATGGTTTCATGGACAAAAGAATTTCTTGTGGCTGCAATATGTCAAGCTAAATAACCAGGGGTGCACATAAGTGGTCCGCAGGTGCGCATTCGCTGTCAAAATAAAAAACGCGCACAAGATAAGAAGTTGCAACGCGTGTTTGCATATATGAGATTTTCTGGAGGAGGACAGACATTTGTTTAGAACTCTTAAAGATGTCGAAGAAGCTCCTTTAAGCAATTACTTTGGTTTTCCTCCACCTCCAAAGAAATGTCAGAAGGAGTCCGAACCACAAAAGAAGCACGTATTCTCGGAAAAGTGGTTGCAGGAGGTGAGCTGGCTTCAAACAAATGATGAACGCACAGAGATTTGGTGCAGAATGTGCCGTGAAAATCCCACTCTAGCGGACAAAAACAGTGCCTTTTATATGGACGCAAACGCGCGTTGCAACTTCTTATCTGGTGCGCGTCTTTTATTTTGACAGCGAATGCGCACCTGCGGACCACTTATGTGCACCCATGTAAATAACATAATGTTCTGCCGGGTGTGTTGTTGGTTTTCCTTCGATTTCTGAGTCGACAAGCGCCTTTGTTACTGGGACCAGTAATTTTAAGAAAGGCCCCCATTAGAACCCATGAGAAATGCAAGAAATGCATTATTGCTCAGTCTGCAATATCTTTCCCAGAACAAACACCAATTGCGAATAACATACTAAAAATAAACCTGAAAAATCAGTTTAAAACAGCGTACTATGTTGCAAAGAGTGAACTACCACTAGCAAAATTTAGCAGTCTTTGCAAACTTCAAAAAGCAAATGGCCTAGATCTTGGTTCCACTTGCTTCTTACTCGTGACTTCAGTGGAAATTTCAAATTCAGGATCTGACACAGACTGATTCATGTCCTACACAGTTCTTACAAGTTCATAGAAATTTCTGTTCAATTAGAACCAAGTATTTGAGTTGATGATTGTAATTTTATACAATGTTGTAATTTGTGTGTAAAACAATTTTTTGATTAATGTTTTGTTTCCGTTACAATATTATACTTTAATGTATAATATTGTAAAGGAAACAAAACGGGAAATAAAACATCAATCAAAAAATTGCTCTCTTTTTTATTCGGGCTACTTAAATTTATTTTGGGCTACCAAAAACTGAAGAGTCCCTGCCCGAAGGGCTAACAAGAATTTTGAAATTTTGCGAGCCCTGCAAAACGTGTGTTAAATTTGATTTAGTGATAGTCAAGTGTGTTTATGCTTGTCTGTGTGGAGAGGATTGATTGGAAGAGTGATGATGATGTCCGCTATCACTGTCAATTGTCAGTAAACACTTCATCTGGCTGATGAATCTTCACATGACATATTACAAAGTCTGTATTATTAACTCTGTAATTAGGCACCATTCTTCTTATTTTATGGCGCTGTTGTTCAATCGGGGAACGCTCTCTGTTGAGGAGAAAAGCATGAATTTGTTTGTATATGGATTATCCCTTGTTTAAATGTCCCAGTAGTCGAAAAGGAGGCAGAGCTGTTGAGAAATGCTAGGAGCTAATTGGGCGCTAACTGTATCATTCAAATATATTGAATGTCGCAATGCTGGCAAAGAGAGGAAGTGACGTAAGATTTGCGCATGCAGGGTACCAATCGGGTTTCCGGTGCGGATCGGGTAGCGACACCGGACCACACTTGATATTTGGGGAATTGGGACAGCCGTCGTCGTGCGGCGGTGACGTAATCGCACTCAAAATGCATACTTCAAGCGTGCAGTCTCTTAATTGGGACAGCCACTGACTCATCCCTGTTGCTGTTAGCAAACTAATTTCATTAGTAGAAATATATCTAGCTTATAATTAGAATTGTGTGGAAAAACAGCCAATTTCTTAACAAAAACATTTCTGCTCTGAACTGGAAGAAAAAACCCTGAGTAGAAAGCTCACATCAAGACAATAGCTCCTCAGTTCACAGTAGCATCGCTCTGCTAACATGCTAACAGCACATTTGAGTTACTCATCCCCTCCCTTCCTGTGCTGAATCGCAGCATAAGCAAATCACTCAGGACTCACTCACCCCCTCCCTTCCTGTGCTGAATTGTAGCGTAAGCGAATCACTCACTCACTCACCCCCCTCCCTCCTGGCTCACAGCTTCTTCTTCTTCTTCTTGGTTGGCCACTAATGTTAAGAAGCATTACCACACAACTCAGTGGACATTTAGATGAGAAAATATATATTTGACACATTTGAGGAAAATACTAATAAAATACAATAAAAACAAATAAAATAAATGTTCCCTATAGAAATCTTTTTCTTGCTCTTTTTTGCTTTATAAAAATAATTGTTTTTCTTTTTCAATCACTCATCTTAGCAGTAGGATTTACAGGAAAAGAGAAATAAATTAAGTTTGAGTGAAAATGTAAATTTTTTGCACTCTCTGGTCAACTGACTCAGTGACTCAAAAAACCCGATTCACTTTGGTGAGTGACTCATTCAAACTCGATTCTGTCATGGCACAGTTGTCACGGTCCCGGGTCTCCTGACCCAGCGTTTTTAGTTCTTTGTGATGTTTGTATTATTGTACTTGTGTGAGTTATTCTATGGTTTCTAGTTTCGATCCCTTGCCCTTCATGTTTCTCTGTGTCCCCTCTGTTCTGTGTAAGTCTGTGTCTGCATGTTTGAGTTCCCCTCTGTGTCTTTCGGTTCTTAGAGTCCTCTGCCTTATGGTTTATGTCTGTGTTTCTTAGTTGCTCTGTCTCCCCTAGTCTAGTTCACGTCTCTGTGTCATACTTCCTGTTTTACGTTGAAGGTCCGTGTCTTATGTGAATGTGTTCAGTTTACGCTTCCTTGTCTCGTCAGTTCTTATTTCCCCCAGCTGTGCTCTCCTTCTGTGTCTCATTCCCCTCGTTACTTCCCAGTGTATTTAAACCCTGTGTTTCTCTAAGTCAGTGTCGTGTCGTCCCTCATGCTGTGTGGATCTCCCTGTGTCTCTCTGTGAGTTCTTAGTTTGTTGTTTCCCAGTTTAGTTTAGTTTGTATGTTTGTCTTACCAGCAAATAAAGTTGTGATTTTTGAGTTCATCCCCTGAGTCCGTGAGTCTTGCATTTTGGGTCCAACTCCTGCCTGCTGCACAGTGATTCATGACAACAGTGGCCCGTTGAAATGGGATGGACTCAAGTGCAGTTTCAAAACCGGAGGCTTGAGGTCCGGTGTAACAAAAGAGTCTTTATTCACAAGGCTAGGAAGTTAACAGAAAACTCAGACTAGTATTAAGTAACGTAAACTAGATGTCTGAGGCAAGAGAAACTATGACCATAACAGAACTATGACTAGATTGCAGGGACGACTGGGTGCAGGGACAGGGCAGGGGAAACTGTGGCTGGCCAGGGCACTGAAACAGAGGAGAGAGCAGTCAGGGGAATTCCACAGAGAGCTGCGAGTGCATCCGAGAATTATTACACTGAGCTGCCTTACGTGCTTGCAGGTGGAGGTTGCTTGGAGGAGGGAGGCAGGAGACAAAGGTCCACGTGGGTAATGCGTGCAATGCAGGGAGGCAGGCAGGAGAGACTGGCAGTTTGAAAAGGGAGAGGTTACCGGCAGCTGCAAACTTGAATCCAGGGGAGCTTGATAGGTGGGTTCCAGATGCTGACACATGATGATACACCAAGGAACAGACGTGAGGCCGAGAACTGACCAAAGTTGGCAGATAATCTGGCGAAGACTAGTTGTGTGCGCAGGTCATAAATACTGCCGGTATGATTGCCATCAGGTGAGGAACAATAAAGACTCCACCCAGAGGGGAGGAGCTGATGCCGTGGAAAACTACTCAGACCATGACGCCACCCCCCCGTCAAGGGTTGACCCCCGGCGAAAGAGCCACCCCCGGCCCGCGCCGAGCCCTGTAAAAAGCAGAAAGCAAAGCAGGATCCAAAATCAACGAACGGGACACCCAGGACCGCCCCTCAGGCCCGTAACCCTTCCAGTCCACCAAGAACTTCCGGCCCCGCCCCTGCACGTCCAGAATGCGCCGGGCGGGAGGAGGTGGATCAGAAGGAGGGCACCACAGACTCACGACCACTGGCTTGACCTGGGAGACGTGGAAGGTCGGGTGAATGCGCAGCTAGGAAGGCAGTTTCAATCTCAGTGCAGACGGGGTGAGGACCCGCTCCACCTCGAAGGGTCCAATGAAGCGCGGGGCCAGTTTACGAGATGCCACCTTGAGGGGAACGTCCTTAGCAGACAACCACACCTTCTGCCCAGGGGAGTAAGCAGGGGCAGCTCTGCGGTGACTATCTGCGTACCGGCGCTCGCGAGCAACGGACTGGCACAACTTCCGGCGGGTCAACCTCCACGCTCGCCGACAGCATTGGAGATGGTGCTGGACTGAGGGAACCTCGAGTTCAGTCTCCAGTTCAGGGAAGAGAGGCGGCTGATAACCAATGGAGGCCTCAAAAGAGGAGAGTCCTATAGCAGAAGACGTAAGCAAATTGTGAGAATATTCCACCCACGGCAGCAATATCGACCACGAGGCGGGGTTAGAGGCAGTGATACAACGGAGGGTGGCCTCCAGCTCCTGGTTGAGCCGTTCAGCCTGTCCATTCGTCTGTGGATGAAATCCTGAGCTCAAACAAGGTTTCGCTCCAAGAGCGTGATATGAACTGAGGCCCCCTATCTGAAACGATCTCCAAAGGTATGCCGTGTAATCTGAAGACATGCTCGGTTAAAACCTTGGCTGTTTCCGTGGTGGTGGGAAGTTTGTTTTTAGAGCAATGAAGTGTGCCGCTTTGGAGAATCTATCTACTACTGTCAACCATAAGGTCCAGAGGGCAGAATCAACCCAGCGAAGACTCCAATCCAGCCGTCTGGACGACTTTGGAAAATATGAAGGAGGGCATACATTTTTGAATTAACTCTGCTTTATTAGTTTTACAACTTTGCCTAATGATAAAGATCTCCTCCATAGTGATTCATACTACATCAGAGTAGTAAAGTAACAGATAAACAATTCAATGACAGTTGTTACTTTAGAAATTTTTCATCAATCAGCAAAAGAACTTTTTCTAAATATGGGACAGTCTGGGCAGTAAGCTACCAGAACGTTTTCAGTAAATTTACACATTTATGGGCTTTTTTTTCTGGTTAACATTGGTTAACACTGGTTAACATTAGCTAATAACGAGCATAATACTAACTGCAGCCACATCAGAGCTGTTAGCATGTTGAAATGGGGCTGCATAACCTGTTTACGTAGGTAAACAGGTTATTGTAATGTTTGTGTTTTTCTACAAAGAACGCTAAAAAGAAGTCACAGTATATTTTTATGCCTATGTTCATGGAGGGGTTAATTTGTTAAAATGTATGAATTTTAATAATAAACATATAACTAAAAAATCTTAGTTGTTTAATAAGTTTAAATATTATGTCACTATCCTTTCTTTAGGATAGTGTTGCCATATAAGATGTAGAGTTTAAGTTGGCTGCCAGAGTTTAAATATATTAACTATACATATTCATCATCTGTTTATTTCGTTTATTGTGAGGTAATTCATTAAATTAATTATTTAATATTATTTTAGTGGTTTTAATGCAATACTTATGTCTTGCATTTTGCTAAGTGGATTAAAAAATCTTGCAGTCTGTAGGGATTAGCATCTGTCCATAGAATTCCTATAAGGTTGGAATGTGTAAAGACATAATGGAATTCACTTGTTCCCCTTGTTTTCATATGGCACAGTTTTCATGTCTTTGAATTCCCCTTGTTTGGATGTGCTGCACAGCATCACTCACACTCATTGACCCAACAAGTGAAAGGTTCAGATCACAAACCAGTCCATCTGCTCAGATCAACGAAAGGTTGTGACCTTCAAATTGGTATTTTACTGACTTTCATGCCACTCTCCTCCAAATAATCACCGTGTTTTTCACACAGCCACAGCAGATCAGAAAGATATCCCACCAGCATCACTTCGGCAAACAGACTTTATTTCCTGGACAGTGTTATTTATGAAATGGCTTTAGAGAAAAGGCTGTAATTGCAGTGTGATAAGGTGCACAAACTGCGACTGTAATTGTCATTTTCCACTTAGAAACCACCATGCAAAACAAAATCTGACAGATATAATCTAATTTTCATGAAACTACTTACCTGCTTCCTTCTCTGTGCTCCCACATCAGGTATGATCCCTGGGGCTGTCAGTGTTGTGACAGGCTGTAAAGAAATGAGTCTGCCTGCCTCATTTGGTCAGTATGTGGCAACATCACAGCAGGCTGCAGGAAAGATAAAGTCAAAATCTTGACTGGGCATACATGGGCGTTCACTCACACGCACACAAACACACAGATCAGGGAGTTATAATGTATCAATATCAAAGGCATAATTTCCCTTGAGGTCAGATTATCTGTGCTTGCAACAGGACATTAATAACATTAAAAAAGGAATAGTCATAATGCAAAGGTGATCTTTTACAAATCAGTGTATAATGTTGTCAGCAGCTCAGGCAAGATGGTTTTCTGACAGAAAGAGTTGATATATAGGTATAGATATATATAGATATATAGAAAAATACAATGATGGATCAATTTCTTGAAAAACATTTCATGCAAAACAGCAGGATGACTGGCTTTTAGGGATGGGTATCGAAAACCGGTTCTTGTTGAGAACCGGTTCCCACTGTTTCAATTCCTTGGAATTGTTTGCCATTTTCGCAAACGATTCCCTTATTGATTCCAGTTGCCCCAAATGACGTCACCACGTTGCGGAGCGTCATTTACCTGGTAGGAAACATGGCAGCTCAAACGCTCAAAAGTTTGGTTATACTTGCAACAGGGCAACTTGCAAAGTAGATATTTCATTTAAGGGAGGAAACACTACGAATATGCAAAAGCATTTGCTCACAAAACACTTGATGACCTTAAATGAATGTCATGTTTTTAATTCCGCTACGGACTCGTGAATCTCAACCCAGCAGCAGCGGTAACAGTAATGCGGCAGGTAAATAATCAACTAACAGTGCATATTATATAAGTGAGATCTGCCTTATTACAAAACCTGCCATTACTGCGCGTTGCATTTAGGTGACCATGATGAGAGAGACAGACAGAGTCTGGATGGTTCAGATGCTGGCAGTTCTCACTGCAGCCTACCGTTAGCGTCTCCTTTCAGGCCAGGATAGACGAATGTCACTGAGCAGTGACTAAGTTTGTGGTAAAAGGCTTGCACCCATTTGCCACAGCAGATGCCCCCGATTTTCGGTAAGTGAATGTGTTTAATTGTAGGCAGGGACATTACTGGATATTCTTGTGTAATTGCTACAGAATAATTTATGTTATACTTTGTTATTGCTACAGAAGAATATTTATTTTATTATTTTACATTTACGGTTTTTTTTCCTGGGGACCCTGTGACACCCCATTGAAGAGCCATAGGCTGGATCTCTTAAGATCTCACTGTTGGGTTTGTAAGGCCATGTTACTCCTAAATTTCTATCTTGTTCAAAGAGAAGATATAAAACAAAGTTCTAAGCTAATCGACCTTAGTGTTCTCCTTTGTTTAAAAAGAACCGATAAGAAAATCGATAAAGAATTGAATCGTTAAACAGAATCAAAAATAGAATCGGAATCGTGAAAATCTTATCAATACCCATCCCTACTGGCTTTACTTTAAGTTTACACAGATCAGGCATAATACCACCTGCCTAGTATTGTGTTGGTTCCCCATGCAGGCCTGTTTGGAATCCAAATAGGCCTGCATGGACTCCCCTAGACACCGGAAGGTGTGCTGTTGTAAATAGCACCAAGATGTTAACAGATCAAGTGCTGCAAGTTGTGAGACAGGGACTCCATAGATCAGACTTGATTGTCATCGGCACACGCACACACAAACACATCTCTCTCTCTCTCTCTCTCTCTCTCTCTCTCTATATATATATATATATATATATATATATATATATATATATATATATGCCCCACAGCTGGATACTGGAATGCTTAGAATTGTACAAGATCAACAGGACCCTAAGAGCCTTCATCAGGAACTCAATGGGGATGTGGCGTACAACACTAGAGGCCAACTCCAAGCCCATAGTCACCATCAAGTGCGGGATCTACCAAGGAGATGCTCTGTCACGCTGTTCTGCATAGGCCTGAACCCCCTCAGTGAGATCATTAACAAGACTGGCTACGGATACCGACTACGGAACGGAGCAGTTGTCAGCCACCTCCTGTACATGGATGACATCAAGCTGTATGCCAAGAGTGAACGAGACATCGATTCACTGATCCACACTACCAGGCTATACAGCAATGACATTGGAATGTCGTTCGGACTGGAGAAGTGTAGTCGGATGGGAAGAGAGGGAAGGTAGTCAGAACTGAGGGGATTGAACTACCAGAAGGCAACATTGCAGACATAGAGGACAGTTACAAGTACCTGGGGATCCCGCAGGCGAATGGGAACCATGAAGAGGCCGCTAGAAAAGCTGCAGCCACCAAGTACCTGCAGAGGGTCAGGCAAGTCCTGAGGAGTCAGCTGAATGGCAAGAACAAGATCCGGGCCATCAACACGTACGCCCTGGCCGTGATCAGGTACCCTGCTGGGGTAATAGGCTGGCCAAAGGACGAGATAGAAGCCACTGACATAAAGACAAGAAAGCTCCTTACCATGCATGGAGGGTTTCACCCCAAGTCCAGCACCCTGAGGCTGTACGCTAAGCAGAAGGAAGGGGGCCGGGGACTGGTGAGTGTCAGCACCACAGTCCAGGATGAGACAACGAACATCCAAGAATACATTGGGAAGATGGCCCCAACTGACCGAGTGCTCAGTGAATACCTCAGGCAGCAGAAACCCAAGAAAGAGGAGGGAGACGAGGAACCATCATGGAAGGACAGGCCCCTGCACGGTATGTATCACCGGCAGATAGAGGAGGTGGCTGATATCCAGAAATCCTACCAGTGGCTGGACAAAGCTGGACTGAAAGACAGCACAGAGGCACTAATCATGGCAGCACAAGAACAAGCTCTGAGTACAAGATCCATAGAGGCTGGGGTCTATCACACCAGGCAAGACCCCAGGTGCAGGCTGTGTAAAGATGCCCCAGAGACAATCCAGCACATAGAATAGAATAGAATAGAATTCAACTTTATTGTCATTGCACATGCACAGGTACAGGGCAACGAAATGCAGTTTGCATCCATCCAGAAGTGCTTTAGTGATATAGATATATTACAATAAATATTAGCAATAATATAGATATGTAAATATATTACAGAAATGGGTCTATTATGGAATGTTATAATGTACACGGTATGAAGTATGTTGTGAATATTCTATAACTATAAGTATGTACAGGCTGTAGTGAGTACAAGCTATGTACAGGCTATGAACAGGATATAAATATGAAAAACTATACAGAATATGAAATAAATAACTTTACAGAATCTGAGATATACAGCTATACAGAAATGGGAACTATGCAAGTTGTAAACAGTTGTAGGATTAAAGATTATCGAATGTACAGAATGATTATTTACACAGAGCTATACAGTAGTGCAGTTAAGATAAGTGAGATATGTGGATAATTCTACAGAGGCTATATAAAGTGCTGGTGGTTGTGAGTGGTGGTTCAGTCCATGTTATTATTGTGTGTTTGAGGGTACAGTTGTCCATTGTGGGTGTGTGTATGTTCAGTCCATGTTTTAACGTGGGTCAGATGTCAGGAGGCAGAGTTCAGGAGTCTGACAGCTGTGGGGAAGAAGCTGTTCCGGTACCTGGTGGTCTTAGTCCGGAGGCTCCTGTAGCGCCTCCCAGAGGGCAGGAGGGTGAAGAGTCCATGTGATGGGTGACTGGGGTCTTTGATGATTTTCCCAGCCCTTTTCAGACACCGCTTCCTGTAGATGTCTTTTATGGCAGGAAGTGGTGCTCCGGCGATGCGCTGGGCAGTTTTCACGACCCTCTGCAACGCCTTCCGGTCCGAGGCAGAGCAGTTCCCGTACCAGACTGTTATACAGTTGGTCAGGATGCTCTCGATGGTGCAACGATAGAAGTTCACCAGGATGTCTGAGGACAGGTGGTTCTTCCTCAGAGTCCTCAAGAAGAAGAGGCGCTGGTGAGCCTTCTTGACCAGCTTGGAGCAGTTGGTCGTCCAGGTGAGATCCTCGGAGATGTGGACTCCCAGGAACTTGAAGCTGCTCACACGCTCCACAGCTGTCCCCTTAATGTGGATGGGTGGATGTGGGTCAGCATTCCTCCTGTAGTCCACGATGAGCTCCTTGGTCTTCTCGGTGTTAAGCAGCAGGTTGTTTGTGTCGCACCACTCAGCCAGACGATCCACCTCCTCCCTGTAGGCGGCCTCATCGTTGTCACTGATGAGGCCAATCACCGTGGTGTCATCTGCAAACTTAATGATGGTGTTGAAACCATCAGCAGGTCTGCAGTCGTGGGTGAAGAGGGAGTAAAGGAAAGGGCTCATCACACAGCCTTGTGGTACACCGGTGTTCATTGTGATGGTAGATGAGCAGTGGTTATCCAGCCGGACATGTTGGGGGCGGTTGGTCAGGAAGTCCAGTAACCATTTGCAGATGAGGGAACTGATGCCCAGGTCTGTCAGTTTCCTGATGAGTTGTGAGGGGTGGATTGTATTGAATGCTGAACTGAAGTCTATAAACAGCATTCTGGCGTATGTGTTGTTGTTGTCCAGGTGTGAGAGGACAGAGTGCAGTGCGATGGAGACTGCATCCTCTGTGCTCCTGTTCTGGCGGTATGCGAATTGGTGGGGGTCCAGGGTGGGGGGGAGACAGGATTTGAAGTGTGCTAGGACCAGTCGCTCTAAGCACTTAGTGATGATGGGGGTGAGTGCTACTGGGCGGTAGTCATTGAGGCTAGATGGGTTGGAGTTTTTGGGTATCGGGACGATGGAGGTGGATTTGAAGCAGGCCGGTACCACAGCGTGGGCCAAGGACAGGTTGAATATGTCTGTCAGCACTCCTGCAAGCTCCCCAGAACACGCTCTGAGAACACGCCCGGGGATGCCATCAGGACCTGCAGCCTTGTGGACATTGATCCTGCTCAGCACCGCTCCTACATCGGTGGGGGAGAGAGTCAGAGGTTGGTGGTCTGGCGTCATGTCTGCTTTGGTTGTGGTTGTGGGGTTCCCTCGCTCAAAACGAGCATAAAAGTTGTTGAGCTCGTTGAGGAAGGAGACATCAGAGGATGCGGGGGAGGGTTTGGTGGTCCTGTAGTCTGTGATGGTCTGGAGTCCTTGCCACATGCGTCGGGGGTTGGAGTTGGAGAAGTGTTCTTCTACCTTCTTTTTGTAATGGTGTTTGGCTTTTTTGATGCCCTTCTTTAGATTAGCCCTGGCTGTACTGTAGGCGTGTGCATCTCCTGACCTAAAGGCGGGGTTGCGGGCCTTCAGGAGGAGACGAACATCCCGGTTCATCCAAGGCTTCTGGTTGGGGTACATGGTGATCCGTTTCTGGGTGGTGACACTGTCTGTGGTTTCGGAGATGTAATCCAGTACAGATGAGGCGTACTGGTCCAGGTCTGTGTGCGTGAACACATTCCAGTCTGTGTTTTTAAATCTGTCCTGGAGCACTGCGTCTGTCCCCTCTGGCCACACTTTAATTGTCCTCACAGCAGGTTTCACACGTTGGATGAGTGGTGAATACCGAGGTGTGAGGAACAGGGAGATAACAGCAGGGTGCAAGATGCTAGCAGGCAAGGCATACATGGAACGCCATAACCAAGTGGCCGGCATAGTGTACAGGAACATCTGTGCCGAGTATAACCTGGAAGTCCCTAGGTCAAAATGGGAGATGCCCCCAAGGGTGGTGGAGAATGACTGAGCTATGATCCTGTGGGACTTCCAGATACAGACGGACAAAATGGTGGTGGCTAACCAACCGGACATAGTGGTGGTAGACAAACAGAAGACGACGGCCGTAGTGATCGATGTAGCGGTTCCGAATGACAGCAATATCAGGAAGAAGGAACACGAGAAGCTGGAGAAATACCAAGGGCTCAGAGAAGAGCTCGAGAGGATGTGGAGGGTGAAGCTGGATGAGGGCGATGGTTCACTTCAAGGTTCTAGTGGAAATGACATTGGAAATGACCCTCCAATGAAAGAAACAGGTGTTATTGTTAATGAGGAATATTCATCTGTTCATGATTCATGTGCTGATATAGATCCAGCTACAGAAAATGATGTTGAACCTTTGGAAGAGGTTATTGACGTAACTCAGGAGCAGTACCAAACTGAATCAACCGGGTTGTCGGATGGAAAAGAGGGGAGTGATAGATATGGATTGGAGGCAGAAGTTGCTAAAGATGAAAAACCCCCAGAAACAAGAGAAATCAGGCAGTCAACTAGCAACAGGACTGAACCTAGCAGACTAACCTACAACACCTTGGGAAATCCCTTAACATTAGTGATGCATTCTCTTTTAAACAGTCTTGATCAGGTTTTTTCACATGCCCTTGACTCAAACCCTTCCCCATGTGTTGGTAGAGTAAAAACCATTTAAAGTGACTGCTGTCATGCAGGGATGCATGCCCATTTAGGGGGGGAGGGATGTAACCCACCTATAATTTGCCTCATGAAAATGAACTGCTGTTCCCAAAGAATGTCAGTAGGTGGCACTATGAGATTGCTTAGTGCTTGTGAACTTGAGTTGAAAACTATAGAGAAGGAGAATAGCGCTAAGGCTACGTATGCTGGTCGGAGCTACTCACCGAGTTTTTCTTTAATCCTTGTTCAAGAAAAAGGTTATGTATGAAGACACAAATTGGATTTTACTTTTCCGCTTGTTGGGAAGCGCGGACACTTTTTGTTGATGCTGATGTACCTCTGTTTTTGTGTTTTTTGTTCATTTCCGGTGAGTTGACTAACTGCACTAGCATAGCAAGCTAATCGTTAGCTAATCATTAGCTTAGTATAATGTAAATTTCATGTGTTCCTTTTAAGTGCTGTATTATCTTTTTATGTCTTCACTTGTGAATGTTTTAAACCAATCGGAAATATTTCTTTGGAAGCTATTAGGTAAGTTTTATTTATTGTAATGAGATGATAAATATGAGCAGTCTTTGGCTAAATAGTACTGCGACCACGTTTTGCACTTTCCTCGTGCAACAGTAATGTACATTCTCTCAGTTCATTGGATTGATGTGACTGCTGTTCACAAAATATGAGATTTGAGTTAAATTTGTATGATGTGGAAATTGTTTTAAGGTTCTTTGATTAATTTTATTATTGATTGCATTAAGTCGTTATATACAAAGAGTGAGAGACATTTGGTCACTAGTGTTGATTAAGTTGTTACATGATATTCATGTAAAATATGTTCACTGCCCTGTGCAGGTTGGTTTTTTTTTTTGGAGTCTAAAGTTGCGAGCCAGGATTCCGGATCCCCAGCTGTGATGCAGGAAAGATTTCCAGCCTACTTAGAAGTGACAACTGCGTTACTTCTTGACAGATAAGCTTATGAGATCTCAGAACAATACACTACCCGGGTAGTACTACTAACATTAACACTATACACACACACTCACACACCTGAACTGAAAAGACTGAAAAGAACTCTGAACACTGAACTCTGAACTCTAAAACTGAATACACACTGACAAATATGGACAATTGGAACTGTTGTGAACTGTTGAATGACTGTTTTTTTTTTTCTTTTGAATAAATGTTGACTGTTCTTTTAGCTGTGTGTCATTCGCTCCTTAGTCGATTCCTAGAGACCATAAGTCTAAGATCCTAACTTTCTCTACATTCAGTAGTGGTAAAGTATCGTGTGTTACATACATATACATGTATATATATACATATACATGTATATACTCAATCATTCCTCAACTATTTTTACTTTGTAGCACGGCACATTATCCTACTGAAAGAGACCATCGGGGAATACTGTTTCCATGAAACTGTGTTTCATTTGCCAAAACAGTATATTACTTTCACCAACTTACCTTCTTCCCATAGTGCATCCAGGTGTCAGGTATTTTTCAGTTAAGCGATGCACATGTACCCATCACGTGATGTCAAAAAAAAAAACAACATTATTCATCAATCCAGTCAGGCAACCTTCCATTTCACCTACAGGCTACAGCCTGTACAGCCAGGCTACAGGCTACCAATACAAATCCCTATCCTAACGAGGACATGCATGATCTTTCTCTTAGTATTTATGTATGAAAACAAAGCCAACAACACAAATCAAGGATGAAAACCAGACTTTAAAGTGATGCCACATTCATTGATTACTGTAGAAACATGAACAGGTAGCAATGGAGACTGCAGCCTGACTGCTCATCAGTTTGCTACCTCGTATTGAAGTTCGTATTGAAGGCAGCTGGATTCATCGCAATGTACAGCTCACTTTATCACGGTGCTGTGTTGGAGTCAGCATTTACTGAGCTTTAACATCACTCTGGGTTCTTGGCTAGCTTAGCATTAGCATGCTGTCTCTGCAGGTCCTTGCGAAGAGCTGAAGTTGTGTTAGCAGTATGATGCAGTGGGATCGATAGGCAGGCAGACTAACGATTTCAAGGAACTGGACTGCTGGACTACTGGGATTCCGATCCCTATCGTTGGGCGTTAAAATGGACTCTAACTCATATGTCTCATAGCAGTTTGATCATTAAATGTTTTGGCAGTTTGAGCCACTCCCCATGTGCATCAGAGAACCTTGCCTGCCCATGATCCTGTGGCTGGTCCACCATTGTTTCTAGTGATGTGTCGGTCACGAACAAAATGGCTCTTAGAGCCGTGACGTGAACGACGTGAGCCGGCTCCTTATCGCGAGCCGTGTTTTTTTTTCTTTTTCTTTCTCTCACCCTCTCTCTCGCACTTTTTTTCCGCTTCACTCCCCACTAGTGATGGGATTTCCGGCTATTTTTAGAGAACCGGCTCTTTCGGTTCGGCTCACTAAAAAGAGCCGGCTCTTTCGGCTCCGAACCGGCTCTTCAGGTTGTTTTGTTGCTTTAATTAATTTATTATTAACAATAATATAAAATTACGCAAAAAAGGAATTACTAATGTAAAAAAAAAAAAGTGGTTTTATTTATATATGTTTATATATAAATATATGTGGTGGCCCCTAGAGACAAAGCACATACAAACTCCAAAACACATTTCTAGCATGAACTGAACCTCCAAAACAGAGCTACCTAGATCACTTAAATTACACAATTGAAAGCATGAAAGCACATGTGTATTGTTTGTGTATTTATACAAAAGCATTCATATATAGTCGAATAATTTAAAAAAAAAAAGTTCCTTTACCTGTTATTACCACACACCAAATCCGGTCGTTGGTACTTGCTGGCTTGTGTAGCCACTAGGTAACAAAAGCTCAACACTGCCCCTAGCATCCTGGAGCACTTCTGTTGTCTTTTGTACGTGCTTTGACTTTTTATGTTCTTCTGAGTTTGTACGTGTTTTGGAGTTTGTACGTGTTTTTACGTGTTTTGCAGTTTGTACGTGCTTCGGAGTTTGTACGTGTTTTTACGTGTTTTGGAGTTTGTACATGTTTTGGAGTTTGTACGTGATTTGAAGTTTGTACGTGCTTTGTCTCTAGGGGCCACCGTAAATATACTTTTATTTATTCACTCCACATAAAATGTAATAAATAAATCATATAATACAAAAATCAACTATTCACATTTCAACTTTTAACTATTTAAATTTTCAGCTTTTTCCTTTTACAAATTTAAAGTGAAACAACACAAAACACTGCAAACCACAACACAATTAAATATAAATTAAAATATGAAAACAAAAAGAACATGTATATTCTCTGTCATATGGGCCTGCATGAATAAACTTTCTGAATCCTTTATCATCTGCAACTGAAAATAGTTGTGGATGATTACTATACCTTTCTAATATGACGTTGTCCCTGGCTCTTTCTCTGTCTCTCCCTCCTGCTCCGTTCCTATGCTACTGAGTGTAACTACCGTCCCCCCTCTTCCCAGCGTAAAGCACAAGGCTCGCGTGCGGAGTGAAGCGGGAAAAAAAGTGCGAGAGAGAGGGTGAGAGAAAGAAAAAAACAAAACAATGCGGCTCGTGATAAGGAGCCGGCTCGCGTCGTTCACGTCAAAGACCCGGCTCTAAGAGCCATTTCGTTCGCGACCGACCCATCACTACTGTATTCATATAGCAACTGATACATCATTGTGTTTACATATGTAGCTCAGCCCACATGTATTTTTTCATCAGGGTTGCCGATTAGCAGATGTCAGTACTTCCAAATGAGCCGTTAATGTCACGGTCCTGGGTCTCCTGACCCAGCGTTTTTAGTTCTTTGTGATGTTTGTATTACTGTACTTGTGTGAGTTATTCTATGGTTTCTAGTTTCGATCCCTTGTTTATGCAGCAAGCATAACCTATTCTAATTGGAAAGTGTGATACTTTCTTAAAATATACCTTCAGCAGAGTTGGCTATCACTATTATGGAGAGAGTGAGCTACTGAGTATCAGAATGATGCCTGATAATGTCAACGACTGGATCTCTGGTTTAGAGTCTGTAACTAAACAGCCATGCCTTTGTGCCCTTTTGGCTCATGCAGAGGATCAGGCAGGGTGGGAGATTGCCCTTTGGAGGGCTCACCCACCTTTTCTATCAATTTACAGACCTTTTGTGTGGAGGCAGCTTTGCTCTCATTACCGCAGCACTGGGTTCACACAAAATCTTTTAGATTCAATTAGCTCAGATGCACAGCAAAATATCGAAGGGTATTTTACTCTAGCAAATCCTTGAGGAAACTAGAAAAGGTCACACCTCTGACTACCTCACTGAGAGGTACAGGGAGGTAGATCGAAGAAAAAAAGCCTGTCACCTTCAGTGGGCTAAAATGGCATTCTATTCCCTATACCAGCAGTGACCAAACTTCAGTAGGCTGCCCACAGTGAGCAACTCTTTCAATGTAATATTTAGAACAGCAGGCTTTTAGTATCTCAAATATATTGTTTGAAGTTTAGCACTTCATTAATATTCACACCTGAGGTCCTGTCACTTCCTTACTGCAATGAAAAAGCCTGTCACTGCCCTGGATCTAGTAAAAACAGTAAAACTGAGAGGAGCCACACTCTGCATAGTACTGCAGTATATGGAACATACCCAGCTGTGCCACTGAAAATGATGGCATTTTTTTCTTGAGGAAAGTGTTCCCGTTTGACAAGGCATTTAACATAAAACTGGCAAATTATGCATGCAAATCAGGCAGCTCTCTGGTTCTGTGTGCAGGGCTTTATTGTGGATGACCTTGGTGGACAACAGGTGTAAGAGGGGGAATAATATGCCTCCTGTCACCTGCAGGTGACATAAAAATCCCAATTAAACTTTAAGATGTCTAGATTCATGTGAACTAAACAAAACGTGTGTGGCATTTGTGATAAGCTTCATTTTGTGTGTGCATGTGTGTGTGCGTGTGTGTGTGTGCGTGTGACTCAAAGAGAGTAATCACATTTACTGTGTTACAGTTCATGTGAAGGACTAAAGGAAAAACTTTACATAGAGGTTTCAAAGACATGTAAACACTATGGGCTTTACATAAAAAGAACCTAACATGCATGTTTTTGGACTGCATATGCCAAATACACAAATTCTGTTATGATATGGTACATCAGCTGGTACAAGCTCAATCTAGGATTCTGTAGATTCAAGATACTGACTGTCAGAGAACAACAAGCAGTATGTTATTATCAACGTGAGGTCAGTGTTTTAGAAATACTTCCAATGAACCAAAAGTACAGGTCTCATGCTTCTCAGACTTCTTCAAACAGAGGATATGCCTAATAGGGTCAAGTCTGTTGATGCTATATGGTTACAAAGATCAGTCCATTTAGCACTTACTGAAAGCTGGGGGACTTCAATGCTCACGTGGGTAACAACAGCGAGACCTGGAGGGGCGTGATTGGGAGGAAAAGTCTCCCTGATCTGAACCTGAGTGGTATTTTGTTATTGGACTTCTGTGCAAATCACAGTTTGGCTATAACGAACACCTTGTTCGAACATAAGAGTGTCCATAAGTGCACGTGGCACCAGGACGCTCTAGGCCACAGGTCGATGATCAATTTTGTAATCGTATCACCAGACCTGCGACCATATGTTCTGGAAACTCGGGTAAAGAGAGGGGCTGAGCTGTCAACTGATCACCCACCTGGTGGTGAGTTGGATCAGGTGGCGGGGGAGGACGCTGGACAGACCCGGTGCACCTAAAAGCGTAGTGAGGGTGTGCTGGTAACGCCTAGCAGAGGCCCCAGTCCGCGAGATCTTCAGTGCACACCTCCGGCAGAGCTTCAACAGCATTCCGAGGGAGACTGGGGACATTGAGTCCGAATGGACCATGTTCAGCATCTCCATTGCCGAAGCTGCTGCATTGAGCTGTGGCCGCAAGGTGGTTGGTGCCTGTCGTGGTGGCAATCCCCGAACCAAATGGTGGACACCAGAGGTGAAGGGAGCCACCAGGCTGAAGAAGGAGTCCTATCGGGCTTGGTTAGCCTGTGGAACTTCAGAGGCAGCTGACAGGTACCGACAGGCCAAGCGTAATGCCGCTCGGGCAGTGGCTGAAGCAAAAACTCGGGTGTGGGAGGAGTTCGGAGAGGCCATGGAAAAAGACTTTCGAACTGCCTCGAAGAGATTCTGGCAAAGTGGTGCTCTACCTGCACTGTGCATCACGCTTGCAATTAGCGCAAAATGCTGCGGCACAATTTTTAACTGGCAGAAGGAAATTTGATCACATCACTCCGATTTTGGCCTCTCTACACTGGCTTCCAATTGAATTTAGGACCCGTTTTAAAGTCCTTTTATTGGTTTTTAAATCTCTAAATGGTCTGGCACCTGTTTATTTGTCTGACTTGTTGAAGCCCCACTTCCCCACTCGTTCCCTTCGGTCAGCTGAGCAGTTGCTGCTTTCGGTGCCAAAGTCACGGCTGAAACTTAGAGGAGACCGAGCGTTTTCTGTTGCAGCGCCGATGCTTTGGAATAACCTTCCTCTCCATATTAGACAGGCTACATCAGTGCCAGTTTTTAAGTCGTTATTAAAAACCTATTTTTATTCCCTGGCTTTTAACTCTGTGGGTAACTGATTATTATTATTATTATTTTTTTTTATTGCTATGTCTGGTTGTATTACTATGTGCATATTAGAGCTGGGCGATATAAGATTTTTTCATATCATGATATGTTTTTTTCATTTCAGGCGATAACGATATATATCACGATATAAGCCAAATAACTATATTTGTAAGATTTAAATGTGCCGTTGCTCACAAGTAAAATGTGAAATAATCAGCAGCTTGTTTTTATTTAAATATTTATTTCCCATAATAAGTTCAACAGGGTAGATGTACTTAAGGAACATGAGACTTTTTCAGATAAATAAAGGCAAATATTGCAAACTACACAAAAGGCAGCCGCTAAAGCGTTTAAGTTTCAAAATAGAACAAACTAAACAGACTACTAAATTGTCAATTCCACTTAGAAACAAAATATTAATTCTAAAAATAAATCTTAGTTTGTTTTACAGAAGAACAGACAAAATTGACTAACTTTTGTCAATATCAAATAAACTGAGAACTAAAAGGAAATTCTCAATCTCTTCTTCTTGTATAGCTTAGCTTTTCAAACAGTTTTAACAGTTACTTTAGTCTGACAAAAGCCGAATGACGAATTAGCGCTTCCAGTCAGAGACTGAGGCTACGTCCACAGGTACACGGGTATTTTTGAAAACGGAGATTTTCCGTTTTCGTTTTAAAAAATAATCCCGTCCACACATGAAGGCAGAAATGAAGGAAAACGCTGCTATGAACATGCCAAAGCAGCAGGTGGCGCTAGATTCCTAACCGTGCAGAAATGTTGGCCAATCAGAAGTCTAGAAGCCTCGGTGGGAAAAAGTAAACAAAGCTGGGGCATAGAAGCAGAACCGAGTCGTATGTATATGTAAGCATTTAAACACTGCAGAGAGTAGAATTAACAGTAACAGTATTGTAGAAATCATTTCACCGAAACAATAACGTGGCGCACAGTGTGACGTCAAAAAATGCGCACACCTTTGACGCTGCGTTTTCTCCGTTTTTCTAGTCCACACGTAAATGCAAAAACGGAGTTTTCAAAAATATCCACCCTGGCCGGAGTTTTTAAAAATCTTCATTTTCAGTGACCAAAAATGCCGTTTACATGTGGACGAAAGGTGCAAACGCATAGAAAAATCTGCGTTTTCAAAAATACCCGGGTACGTGTGGACGTAGCCTGAGCATGCACCAGTTTATTGTATTTCCAGACTTGCTTTCGGCACAATTTACAGTGAACGCTATTCTGTTTTTTGTCAGACTTGAAATAGCCGAAATACCTTCACACTACGGAACTTCTATGGCTCTTCCGTTCGACAATCTCTCCGGCATTGGAACCATCATCTGTTTTCTCTTCGGTAACCTTCGGTCACGCTCGGTTGATTTTTTTTTTTTTTTTTTACTTTATTTACAAACAACAGTATAACATACAAGGCACCGTCATTAATCCGATTATTAAACCGGTTGATTTTTCTAGTCGGCACACTCATTTCCTCCATTACCTGGGTGGTACGGTGGCTGGCTGCTTCCCAAACAAATACACATGTGCAGCTTGGCACTTGTGCTGTACGTAACAAGTCACGTGACGTGACGCTGCGTCTGTGATTGGTTCGGCTCTGCGCTACTTAATTTGGATTGGCTGTTCTTTTTTTTTTTCTTTTTTTTTTTAAGAGGACAAGAGCGGTGAGGTCTATCGCAATAGTTTAATTTTTCTATCGAGAAAAAGTTATATCGCAATACATATCGTTATCGTTCTATCGCCCAGCTCTAGTGCATATTAGTAATGTACAGCACTTTGGTCTACCAGGTGTGTTTTTAAAGTGCTATATAAATAAATGATGATGATGATGTATAGCGCTGGCGGAGCGCTGCTGACTTCGACTGAGAAAATTTTCGGGCAGTGGAATGAATACTTCGAGGACCTCCTTAATCCCACTGACACATCTTCCGTGGAAGAAGCAAAGTCTGGGGATGAGGGGGATGACCCGCCAATTTCCAGGGGCAAGGTCACTGAGGCAGTTAAACAACTCCTTGGTGGCAGAGCCCCTGGTGTGGATGAGGGCCGCCCCGAGTTCCTGAAGGCTCTGGACGTTGTAGGGCTGTCCTGGTTGACACGTCTCTACAATTGTTGCTTGGAGATCAGGGGCAGTACCCCTGGACTGGCAGACCAGGGTGGTGGTCCCTATATTTAAGAAGGGGGACCGGAGGGTGTGTTCCAACTACAGGGGGATCACACTCTATTCTGGAAAGGAGAGTTCGTCCAATAGTCTAACCTCAGATACAGGAGGAACAATGCGGTTTTCGTCCTGGTCGCGGAACACTGGACCGACTCTTTATCCTCTCAAGGATACTTGACGGCGCATGGGAGTTTTCCCACCCAGTCTACATGTGTTTTGTGGAAGGCATTTGACCGTGTACTCGGGGTGTCCTGTGGGAGGTGCTACGGGAGTATGGGGTGTCTGGCCCATTGCTACAGGCCATTTGATCCCTATACAACCGTTGCAAGAGCTTGGTTCGCATTGCCAGAAATCGTTCCCGGTGGGTGACGGGCTCTACTAGGGCTGCCGTTTGTCACCGATTCTGTTCATAATTTTTATGGACAGGATTTCTAGGTGCAGCCCAGTGGCGGAGGGCTTTCACTTCAGTGGCCTCAGAATCTCATCTCTGCTCTTTGCGGATGATGTGGTTCTGTTGGCTTCATCGGGTGATGGCCTCCAGCTCACACTGGAACAGTTCGCAGCCGAGTGTGAAGCAGCGGGAATGAGGATCAGCACCTCCAAATCTGAGGCCATGGTTCTCAGCCAGAAAAGGGTGGACTGCTCAGTCCGGGTTGGGGATGAGTTCCTGCCCCAAGTGGAGGAATTCAAGTATCTCGGGGTCTTGTTCGCGAGTGATGGGAGAAGGGAGCTGGAGATCAACAGACAGATTGGTTCGGGCATCTGACAAGGATGCCTCCTGGGCGCCTCCTGGGTGAGGTGTTCCAGGCATGTCCCACCTGGAGGAGGCCCCGGGGCAGACCCAGGACACGCTGGAGAGATTATATCTCTCGGCTGGCCTGGGAACGCCTTGGTATTCCCCCGGATAAGCTGGAGGAGGTGGCTGGGGAGAGGGAGGTCTGGGCTTCTCTGCTTAGGTTGCTGCCCCTGCGACCCGGCCCCGGTTAATTCAATTCAATTCAATTCAATTTTATTTATATAGCGCCAAATCACAACAAAAGTCGCCTCAAGGCGCTTCATAGATACAGAGAAAAACCCAACAATCATATGACCCCCTATGAGCAAGCACTTTGGCGACAGTGGGAAGGAAAAACTCCCTTTTAACAGGAAGAAACCTCCGGCAGAACCAGGCTCAGGGAGGGGCGGCCATCTGCTGTGACCGGTTGGGGTGAGAGAAGGAAGACAGGATAAAGACATGCTGTGGAAGAGAGACAGAGGTTAATAACAGATATGATTCAATGCAGAGAGGTCTATTAATACATAGTGAGTGAGAAAGGTGACTGGAAAGGAAAAACTCAATGCATCATGGGAATCCCCCGGCAGCCTACGTCTATTGCAGCATAACTAAGGGAGGATTCAGGGTCACCTGGTCCAGCCCTAACTATATGCTTTAGCAAAAAGGAAAGTTTTAAGCCTAATCTTAAAAGTAGAGATAGTGTCTGTCTCCCGAATCCAAACTGGAAGCTGGTTCCACAGAAGAGGGGCCTGAAAACTGAAGGCTCTGCCTCCCATTCTACTTTTAAATACTCTAGGAACAACAAGTAGGCCTGCAGAGCGAGAGCGAAGTGCTCTAATAGGGTGATATGGTACTACAAGGTCATTAAGATAAGATGGGGCCTGATTATTTAAGACCTTGTATGTGAGGAGCAGGATTTTGAATTCAATTCTGGATTTAACAGGAAGCCAATGAAGGGAAGCCAAAACAGGAGAAATATGCTCTCTCTTTCTAGTCCCTGTCAGGACTCTTGCTGCAGCATTTTGGATTAGTTGAAGGCTTTTCAGCGAGTTTTTTGGACATCCTGATAATAATGAATTACAGTAGTCCAGCCTGGAAGTAATAAATGCATGAACTAGTTTTTCAGCGTCACTCTGAGACAGGATATTTCTAATTTTAGAGATGTTGCGCAAATGGAAGAAAGCAGTCTTACATATTTGTTTAATATGTGCGTTGAAGGACATGTCCTGGTCAAAAATGACTCCAAGGTTCCTCACCGCGTTACTGGAGGCCAAGGTAATGCCATCCAGAGTAAGAATCTGGTTAGATACCATAATTCTAAGATTTTCAGGGCCGAGTACAATAACCTCAGTTTTATCTGAATTAAGAAGCAGAAAGTTAGCGGCCATCCAGGTCTTTATGTCTTTAAGACATTCCTGCAGTTTAACTAATTGGTGTGTGTCATCTGGCTTCATGGACAGATAGAGCTGGGTGTCATCTGCATAGCAGTGAAAATGTATGCTATGTCTTCTAATGATACTGCCTAAGGGAAGCATGTATAATGTAAACAGAATTGGTCCTAGCACTGAACCCTGTGGAACTCCATAATTAACCTCAGTGTGTGAAGAGGACTCTCCATTTACATGCACAAACTGGAGTCTATTAGATAGATATGATACAAACCACTGCAGTGCAGTACCTGTAATACCTACAGCATGTTCTAATCGCTCTAATAGGATATTATGGTCGACAGTATCGAACGCTGCACTGAGGTCTAGCAGGACAAGCACAGAGATGAGTCCACTGTCAGAGGCCATAAGAAGATCATTTGTAACCTTCACTAAAGCTGTTTCTGTGCTGTGCTGAGCTCTGAAACCTGACTGAAACTCTTCAAATAAACCATTCCTCTGCAGATGATCTGTTAGCTGTTTGACAACTACTCTTTCAAGGATTTTTGATATGAAAGGAAGGTTGGAGATTGGCCTATAATTAGCTAAGACTGCTGGGTCTAGAGATGGCTTTTTGAGTAAAGGTTTAACTACAGCCAGCTTGAAGGCCTGTGCTACATAGCCGATCATTAGAGATAGGTTGATCATATTTAAGATCGAAGAATTAATTAATGGCAGGACTTCTTTGAGCAGTTTTGTAGGAATGGGGTCTAAAAGACAGGTTGATGGTTTGGAGGAAGTAATTATTGAAGTTAACTCAGAAAGATCAATTGGAGAAAAAGAGTCTAACTTAACATCAATAGTACTAAGAGTAGCTGTAGATAATATTACATCTGTGGGATGATTACTGGTAATTTTTTCTCTAATGATAAAAATTTTATTTGTGAAGAAGTTCATGAAGTCATTACTAGTTAACGTTAAAGGGATGGTTGGCTCAAAAGAGCTCTGACTTTTTGTCAGCCTGGCTACAGTGCTGAAGAGAAACCTGGGGTTGTTCTTATTTACTTCAATCAGTGACGAATAGTAGGATGTTCTGGCTTTGCGGAGGGCTTTCTTATAAAGCAGCAAACTATTTCTCCAGGCTAAATGATGATCCTCTAGATTTGTGACACGCCATTTCCTCTCCAGATTACGAGTCATCTGCTTTAGGGTACGTGTTTGAGAATTATACCACGGAGTCAGGTACTTCTGATTTGAGGCCTTAGTTTTCACAGGAGCTACAGTATCCAGAGTCGTACGTAGTGAGGAGGTGAAATGATTAACAAGATAATCGACCTCTGTTGGGGTAGCGTTCAGATAGCTGCTCTGCTCTATGTTGGTACAGGGCATTGGAGATGATAACAGTGGGTGGATTATATTCTTAAACTTAGTTACAGCACTTTCAGAAAGACATCTACTTTGATAAAGTCTACTCTTCACCACTGTGTAATCAATTATTGTAAAAGTAAATGTTATCAGGAAATGATCAGACAGGAGAGGGTTTTCAGGAAACACTGTTAAATGTTCAGTTTCTACGCCATATGTTAAAACAAGATCTAGAGTGTGATTAAAGTGGTGGGTGGGTTCTTTTACATTTTGAGAGAAGCCAATTGAGTCTAATAACAGATTAAATGCCATGTTGAGGCTGTCATTTTTAGCATCTACATGGATGTTAAAATCACCCACAATAATTATTTTATCTGAGCTCAGAACTAAATTAGATATAAAGTCTGAGAAATCAGACAGAAACTCTGTGTAAGGCCCAGGTGGACGATAGATGATAACAAGTAAGACTGGTTTCTGAGTTTCACAGCTGGGGTGGACAATGTTAAGCATCAGGCTTTCAAATGAATTAAAAGTCTGTCTTGGTCTTTCATTAATTGATAGGCTGGTGTGAAAAATTGCTGCCACACCGCCCCCTCGGCCTGTGCTTCGAGATTTCTGGTAGTTAGAATGACTCGGGGGTGTTGATTCATTTAAACTAACATAATCATCCTGCTGCAACCAGGTTTCTGTAAGGCAGAGTAAATCAATTTGTTGATCAATTATTAAGTCATGTACTAACAGAGACTTGGAGGAGAGAGACCTAATATTTAATAATCCACATTTCACTGTTTTACTCTTTGGTTCAGATGTGGATACTGTATTGTTCTTTCTTTGTAATTGTTTATGTTTAAGTTGTTTGTTGCTGGTTTTTAGTTTGTTTTTTGTCTTTTTGGAAGCTGACACAGTCTCTATGGAGATGGGTTTTTGGGGGGGGTAGCAGGAGGAGAGAAGCTGCAGAGAGGCGTGTAAGACTGCAACTCTGCTTCCTGGTCCCAACTCTGGATAGTCATATTTTGGGGGGTTTAATAAATTTGTCCATATTTCTAGAAATGAGAGCTGCTCCATCCAAAGTGGGATGGATGCCGTCTCTCCTAACAAGACCAGGTTTCCTCCAGAAGGTTTGCCAATTATCTATGAAGCCCACATCGTTTCTGGGACACCACTCAGACAGCCAGCAGTTTAAGGAGAACATGCGGCTAAACATGTCACTCCTGGTCTGATTGGGGAGGGGACCAGAGAAAACTACAGAGTCCGACATTGTTTTGGCAAAGTTGCACACCGATTCAATATTGATTTTAGTGACCTCCGATTGGCGTAACCGGGTGTCATTACTGCCGACGTGAATTATGATTTTACTGAATTTACGTTTACCCTTAGCCAGCAGTTTTAAATTTCCTTCAATGTCGCCTGCTCTGGCCCCTGGAAGACAATTGACTATGGTTGCCGGTGTCTCTAGCTTCACATGTCTGAGAACAGAATCGCCAATTACCAGAGTTTGACCCCCGGCGGGTGTGTCGCCGAGTGGGGAAAAACGGTTAGACACATGAACGGGTTGGTGGTGTACCTGGGGCTTCTGTTTAGGACTATGCTTCCTCCTCACCGTGACCCAGCCGCCCTCTTTCCCCAGCTGCTTGGGATCTGCCGGGGAACAGCTAGCGGGGCCTACGCTATCTTCGGCTGCACCAGCTACAGGGGCCTGGCTAGCTACGGGTGAATGAAGGGTGCGAAGCCGAGTCTCCAATTCAGTAATCCTGGCCTCCAGCGCTGCAAATATGCTACATTTGTTACAGATATCATTACTGCTAAAGGAGGCCGAGGAGTAACTAAACATCTGACACAATGAGCAAGAAAGTGCAGGAGGGAGAGGTGAAGTAGCCATGGTGCTAATGAGTCGGCTACGAGCTAAGCTAAGCTAGCGAAACAGTACAGAGACAGTGAGTGAATACTTTGGCTATAAATTAGGTAGTGAGAACACAGAAAGTGTGCTTCGGATGAAGCACGTGAAGATTATACTATGAAAGAAGAATGTATTTAAAAGATGTTAATTAAATTGCTAAGCAAATAAGCTACTCAGAAACACCACTGTGTTTGAGCAGGAACAGGAAGTGATACTCTACCACAGAGCGAGCGAACACCAAGTGACAGCGCCACCAAGAGTCAGGTTAAAGCGGAAGAAGATGGATGGATGGATTGACGAAAGCAAAAAAACTCAACCTAAAGATTTTTTTTCTTGCAAGAGGATTACCTGTCTCAAGGACCCATATGGAGGTGGAAATTAACCAAAAATGTTTCACTTACAATATTATCTAATTATTTAATTATTAATCTAATTATTAATATGCATTCATTCTCTTCTGCTTGTCTTTAAATGGTTGGTTGGGTGGTTGGGGGAGGGGGGGTTGCACTTAAGAGTAGGAGCTTGGAAGAATCTTAACATGTCTCCTTGTCACCAGGCCTGAGTGAGGTTTATTTAACTCATTCACTGCCAGCCATTGGCAGTGAATGAGTTAAACCCATTGACTCATTCACTGCCATTGACAGCTATAGACGTCAATGGCAGTGAATGAGTTAAGATCTCAGATTTACAACTACATTTCCACCTTGTGGTGAAGAGAGAGCTGAGTGTAAAAGCAAAGGTCTCAATTTACCAGTTGATCTACGCCACTACCCTCACCCATGGTCACAAGTTGTGGGTAGTGACCAAAAGAACGAGATCGCGGATACAAGCAGCAGAAATGAGAAGGGTGGCTGGCCTCTCCCTTAGAGATAGGGTGAGAAGTTCAGCCTTCCAGGAGGGGCTTAGAGTAGAGCTGCTGCTCCTCCACATTGAAAGGAGCCAGTTGACAGATTCGGGCATCTGACAAGGATGCCTCCTGGGTGAGGTGTTCCGGGCAGGTCCCACTGGGAGGAGGCCTCGGGGCAGACCCAGGAAACACTGGAGAGATTATGTCTCTCGGCTGGCCTGGGAACACCAAGGTGTTCCCCCGGACAAGCTGGAGGAGGTGGTTGGGGAGAGGTAGGTCTGGGCTTCTCTGCTTAGGCTGCTGCCCCCTAAGACCCGGACCCAGATAAGCAGAAGAAGATGGATGGATAGATGGATTTCCACCTAATCAAAATAATAGCACTGTCTCTGGAGCATGAAGATGATGTAAGTAAGTAAGTAAACTTTATTTTTACTGCACAGGTCACAAACCACAAAATGCTTTTAAAAAGAAACAGGCAATAAAAAAATGTATAAGATATAAACAGCATACATATAACATCATGCAGCCTAAAACTGGTTAAAGGTCAATCTGAATAAGTGAGTGTTCTTAAAGTGTTTATTCTTAAAAGAATAAACAGAATCAAGACGGTGCAAAGATGGAGGCAAGGAATTCAACAATCGGGGGCCACAGCTCTAAGTTCGTAGGACTATTAACAGCCTTTGACTGGAAGATCTCAGACTGCAAGAAGAGGTGTAGGGTTCTAGAAGGTCGGAATAAAGGCTGTGTCTGTAATGAACCTCCTCTCAATATTCTCAACTCAAACCTAACTAAACCATTCTCAAACCATCCTTCAGTTATGTTTTCTAGCCACCTGAATTTAAGTCCAGCTTTCACTTTTTCTGATCTTTATCTGTTTTGGTTTCAACCAACAGCTAAATTTTAGCTGGAAGTTTGTCTATTAAAGAATGGGATTATTCAACAAAAAACAAGTGCTCGAACTGAGGGAAACAAAATATTATAGTCCATTTTCAGAAATTAGATTACATTTTTACATACCACACATTATCATTATTGGGATTAAGGATCATATTTGTTGTTTTTATTTTTAAAAAAATATAAATAAATAGGATGATTTCTGTTCTTTCTTATTTATTTATTGCTCAGTCATTTTGTTTTTAATTTATATATATATATATTTTTTTATTCATTGTTTACCCCATAACAGGATCAGTCTGCAGTTTTCTCCTTAAAATTAAAAAAAGAACTACAGAAAAGTGGCACATTTGAGCTATTGAGCATTGTTGTGTGATCTGTCTTTTCCCCAGATAATCTTCCGGTATTGCCCAGTTTCAGCTCTGGTGGGTCTGCTCTTGTGCTATTATTCCCTTGTAGCTGACAGTGCACTGTGGAGAGATCTTTGTAGAACCAGACATTTATTCTGTTGGTCTTTAACTAATTATTATGTTTTACTTATTTGTAGTTTTGCTTCCTTATACAGGTGGTATAAGGAAGCAAAACTACAAATTACATAACAATCAAGATGAAAAAGGGACCACATATAAAAATAACAAGTGTCTTTGTCCAATTATGGGCCTAACTTTATGTTTTGAGAATAAGCTTTAAGCCAATTCATGCAGCACAGCCCCTCTTCCTGACTAATTACCCCCAGATTAAAAGGTGGGAAGAAACATCTGCATGAGTCAAGGAGAGTCAGATAAAGCAACATGAATTGCCAGAGAACAGTGATGGAGAGCTATTTGAAAAACCATTCACCCTCTGTTTCAGTTTAGCAGGCTGTACCTGGACAGCATACCAATCTTATTTCTCATTACAGGTTTTGTCGCTGAATACAGAATGAACAGAAAACAAGATATCATTATAATTTTAATTGGTTCCCATATGGAAAAGATATATATAAATCTTATAAAGTTTGTATCTGTCTTGTGTGAAACTTGTATGAAAAGCATACAAGAGTGAAAACAGATATAAGATCCCTTGAAAAATTATATAATGAAACTTGTATGTTTTGGATAATTACTAAAACAATATATGAAAGTAATGAGAAAGTGGCCACTTTCATGAGTAAATCATGTAAGCCTTATATGATTTACTCATGAAAGTGGCCACTTTCATGAGTTAAATCATATAAGTTTTTACTATTTCTTTTCCATATGGGTTGTTACATTGTTAAACCACTAAACTACCACTAAATTTGTCTCAACTTCACTTTTTATCCTTAAAGATTATTAGTTGCAGAGTCAACACTGTATATTTTGATTAACTTGATTATCAACCTGCATTCATAAACTGGACAGGTATAACACAGACACCGATCCTTGCATCACCACACTTGCCAATTTGAAAAAGCTACATCCTGAATTTTAAGCCTTACAAGTATCAAAATGACTTGTAATAAAATGAATGTAATAAATATGACATATAAATGTATTTTCATGAGATTAGAATTCAATTTGTGCTGCCAATATAAAAGCGAAGCTCTCGATTTACTGGTCAATTTATGTCCCCACCCTCACCTATAGTAGCAAGCTTTGGGTAGTGACCAAAAGAAAGAGACTGTGAATACAAGCGGCAGAAATCAGCTTTCTCAGAAGGATGGCTGGCCTCTCCCTTAGGTGTGGAGATTCAGCATCTGGGAGTAGAGCCGTTACACCATATCGAAAGGAGCAAGTTCATTTGGTCCGGGCATCTGACAAGAATGCCTCCTGGCCCCTCCTGTTCTCTGCATGTCCCATGGGGAGGGGGCCCTGGGGCAGATCCAGGAAATGCTGGGGAGATTATATCTCTCAGCTGGCCTGGGAACGACTTGGAGTTCCTGCGGCCAAGGATAAGGGGAAGAGGATGGATCGATGGATTGCTGATTTTTTTTTATCTCTTTATAATCTATTTTAAAACCTTGTTTTACTGCTCCAAGTAATGTAGTAGAAAGTGTAAGCTTGAGAACCAGATTAGTGTTGCATGCAACATGTGGAAAAGAATCAATAAAAATTTGTCATATAATAATTGCACTGCAAACTCCATTGCAGTTTTCTTTCTGTCACGGATATGACCAGCTGACTTGTGCTACTGGTCTGGGATTAAAAGCACTTTGTGGATTAGCTAATTCAACATGGTATAACCAGATGTCACACAATCTCTATCGGTGATTTCCAACCCTATAGACACCAAAAAGTTAGTATAAAAGACAAAATCTGGTTAATTGGTATCATCACATTAGATATACATTGATGTCTGCTACCCTTTATATAAACTCACACAGCCAGTTCTGTACCTGCTTACCATGATGCATCACTCTAAGTTTGTAATAATAATTCTTACAATAATTTGTAATAAATAATCTCGTATCTTTCTCTCATGTTCTCTCTGTAACCCACTCCTGGGTAAATACACCTCACTCTAGGTTTGGGGAGGAGCTGAACATGAGTGCGAATAATCATAACACACAGAAATTTCAGTTAACTGTGAGTTTAGTTTCAACAATAACAGTTTCACAGCAAAACAACAACTAGGGCCCTTAAAATAAAAATAGAATTAAAATGCATTGTCCTTAATCATTGAAATTGTCCCTTTGAAAGTATTTGTTAGGTTGCAACCTTATAGTTCAGTTTGTTCCTTAGAGTTTATAGAGTAGAGGGTCAGTCAAGTCAAAACACAGATCGAATGAGGGAATGATCTGCAATGATCTGTCAGTCAGCAAAAAAGGGGTCCAGTGAAGTTTCACACTTAGTGTTTTTATAGTCTGGAGTGCACTCTTTTTATCCGTTCACTGTGGCCATTTGGGGTGACTGGTGGAATCCTACCAGAAACCAGATAAACCATTGGCCGTCTGACTGGTTGGGCAGATCTGGATCCTGGAAATCACACTGGGAGGCTCGCCATCAATTGGAATCACTGTTTTTTTCTCGTGGAGCTCAAAGCTCACTAAAAGACCTGACCGAGACACATGGAACACTATTAACTTAGCCGCCACCTCTGCTGATTTCGGCAGCTCTGTCTAACATTCAACTCACTATTGAAATATTAGCCGATAACATCTGAACACTTTTTGACAACTTTTATGAATCCTTGCTTCCGTAACTGTGGCAGTTGCTGCTGCTATCAAGATAGCTGCGGATTTTTCTTTTCCTCGAATTGCTGGTATCAATACACCATGTAAAAACACTTCACTTCCTGTTAACCTTCAAAATAAAAGCTCCTGCTAGGCACAGCAGGAAGTGTGGAAATAAACACATTTTTTCCACATTATCACTTCTTGTGACAATAAAATAAACCAAATAACAGAATGATTCTGAAAATAAACAAATACCTTATAAAGCTCATCTTATTTTTACCCATTTCTCCAGCTGGGTTACAGCTCTTTAAATCTATTTTCATCTCTGAGAATGTCGCACATTAAAGTATTCTGTCTCATGTCTCAGGGACAAGCTGAGCTGAGGAGAAACTGACAAAATATAATAATATATATAATATTATAATAATATATATAATATTATACATAAAATATAATAAAAATAAAATAATTATTTTGACCTGTGAATGATAAAAAGTTGCTTTAGTCCAAGAATAAAAATGTGATACTTAATAAGAGGTCCCCTATAGACCACGATAGGTCCATTTTAAGGATAAAAATGCTGAGAAAGTGTCCTTACTTAAAATCCAGACCAGAATAATATTTGTAGAACATTTGCTGCTCAACCAACTCCAGTTTCCATTAAAAAAAGAGGGGGGAAAAATCAATCAATTTAGTGGAAGCTAATCAATCAAGGATTAGTTTCCACTAATGATGTCCCTGCAACCAGTAGTCTGACTTAGCTTGATTTTGATTTAGTGTTAATTATCATAAGAAAAAGTACTAATGAACTTGTCTTTTTTTACTCATCAAGATATTTTTTTTCTTTTTTTTTGTGTCCCGTTTGGATCTTTAGCCATCAGAATTGTTGTCTTAAGGCCAAGAAAGATGCCAAGCGGATTTATTTTACCAAGTGGATCATCATGGCCTTGCCATATTGGTCCATTTGATTGACCTTTATTATAATTATGAATTTATTTTATTTTCAGTTGCTACAAACGGGACAGACATGACTGGGGGATAGGACAGGGAGAAAGAATGAAAGAAAGAGAGGGAGAGAAAGAAAACCAAAGGGGAGAAGAGACGGTGAGAAGGGGGGGAAGAAAGAAAAAAACAAACAAACAAAAAAACAAAACACCTGGGTCACCTGTATGGAGAAAAAAACAGAAGAGAAAGCAAACAACAAAGAGCAACATAATAAAAAAAAAAAACAGCACCATCACATTAAACTAGCTAGCAGTAGATATCAGTAGATACTAAATAATAAACGATATTGTGCAGCACGCAAGATAGACAGCACACAATGTGGTTTGAGGCAGCAGCCAAGAAAGCTGTAGTCCGCGTCTGTGAATACCCGTGTGTACACCTGTGTGCATACCTGTGTGGATCAGCATGCTTGCATTCCAAAGGTTTCTCCATGTAACGATCTGGTAGGGAGTGTGGGGAGCCACAGCCCCGTCCTCCAGGGCATGAAGCAGGTATGGAGGAGATCAAAACTCCAGACATCCAGAGGCCCCCAGAACACAAGAGACCAAGGAAGACCAACAGAGGGGCAGCCACGCCACTGTCCCAGTAAGAGCTGAGGAGAGTCCCAGATGAGGGCTCACTCAGCAGCCGCGGAGCAGAAGCCAGAGGGAGTTGCAGTGACGCGCCCGTGAGCTCCGCCGGCAGCCAGCTGTGCCTGAGTGACCGAGCCCCAGGCCGAGAGGCCGGGGGCACCCCACCTCCGAAGTGGCCCGAGCGAGCCCCAGGCCCCAGGCCCCGATAAGCGGCCGCCAAGGAGTGAGCCGGTGTGTACCCGGACACCCACCCCCAAACACGAAGAACCACCAACGCACCGATGTCTGAGGGCGTCTGCCACTGGTAGGGGAAGTGGTGGGGGAGATAGGCCTCCATACCTCGGAGGACCTGGGATGTCCACAGAGAGGTGGCGTCTGATATCCGACCTGACATATGGACACAGACAAACAGGCACACACAGACACAAACATCCATTCCCACCCTCATGCTCTCATATGCACTTACTCCACACTCAACCAACGTGGAGACAGACATGAAGAGACGCTGTACACACGATCACACTCCCCAAGCGTACTCTACGAACCGGGTCTAGGTACCCTTGCCCTTGGAGGGGGGAACTGCACCCAGACCCAGGTGGTGTTACCCTTTTCCCTGCGGTGGGGAGAGGCAGACCGCCCCGACTCTGCAGCAGCAGGGAGGCCCCACACTCCAGACCGCAGTCGGACGGCCAACTCCTCCTAGCCCCCCCGCTCCAGCAGGCCGCAGAGAATGGGGGTGAGAGAAGACTCCAAACCTCCCTCCACCCGCTCATTGTAGTGTTGATGCATGTGTGTTCTAAGGTGCAATTAAAACCCAGGAGGGCATGGAGCTACCTGCCAGAGAGCAGCAGGTAAGCGCATAGTCCCTCCTGCTAGCCCTCAATGTCTATGTGTATTTAAAATTGAGAGGTGGGCAACGACGCCAGGGGTGAGGTGTACACCCTGATGGTAATTTGGACTCCGTGTATCGTGCCCACCCCCAAGATCCTATATGTATGTGTAATGAGAGTGTGAGTAATGTGAATGTCTAAGTTGTGGGATAAAATTGAGGCAGAGGCAGCCAGAAGGGGACAGAAGGGGGGGGGGGGGTAGCCTCCTCTGCACCCTGGTGACATACCCCTACTCCAAGGCCCTGCATGCGTGGGTGGTTGTGGTGGAGCGGGAAGAGGGAGGCAGCTGGAGATGGGGAGGGAAGGAAGGGAGGGGCAGGTGACCCCTCCCTGGGGCCAGCTCCCCCGCTGACCCCAGTAGGCACTCCCATACTCCGCGACCCGCCAGGGAAAGGGGGCCCAGGCCCATCCAGACCGGGGCCCAGCGCAGCAGCGCCCCCCGGCCCCACAGAGCCCGGGACAGTCCACCCAACCCCACCACGGGGGCGACCGTGGCTCAGGGGGTTGGGAATCGCATCTGTAACCGGAAGGTCGCTGGTTTGATCCCTGGGCTCTCTGTCCTGGTCGTTGTGTCCTTGGGCAAGACACTTTACCCTACTTGCCTACTGGTGTTGGCCAGAGGGGCCGATGGCGCGATATGGCAGCCTCGCTTCTGTCAGTCTGCCCCAGGGCAGCTGTGGCTACAACCGTAGCTTGCCTCCACCAGTGTGTGAGAGTGAATGAATAGTGGCATTGTAAAGCGCTTTGGGTGCCTTGAAAAGCGCTATATAAATCCAATCCATTATTATTATTATTATTATTATTATTATTACCACAGAGAAAACTGCACCCACCCCACCATCCACTCATCTTCCAGACTACATGAGACAATAGACGCCCAGGCTGAGATCTTCCTCCACCTCTCCTGTATCTCCCCCTCCTGCAGAGAGTTCCTGAGGAGAGGAAAGCTCCTGCAAGGTGTGACAATCTCCCCCACCAGTTGAAGAGCCCCCCAGGTGGCTCGACGCACCGGCGGCACCCTGCGCCAGGGATGGGCCCCCATGCACCCACCCGCCCACAACCCCGGCAACACACAAACCAGGACCCAAGGCCCCGAGGCCCGGCCAGGGCCCCAGCCCAGAGACGGAGCACCCCCAGAACCTCACGCCCATCCCGGACCCACCCAGGGGCAGACAGGCTACCAGGTCAGTAACCCACGTCCGTCAGCACAGACCCTCCCCTAGCCCCGCTGCACGCAGCCACGAGGAAACAGTCACCCGAGAGCCAAAAGAGCCCCCAACCGGTCATGACCGCTACCCCGGGTTGAGCCCCCCAAGGAAGATGCCTCCGGGGAACCCCCCGACGCCCTAAGCCTGTCCCTACCCCCACACCAATTACAACAGTGAAGGCGGGACCAAACTATGACCCCCCACCCCCTCTAGGTGATGGAGCTGATCAAAGGAGCCCAGAGCAATTGATCTGATGTGGTGGCAGAGGCTGTATCAAGACTAATGTAATCTAATAGATAATTTCTATATTGGTTAGAATTAAGATTGTTTTTATTTTTCCAGTTCATGAGGACAGTTTTCTTGGCCATGCATAGGGCAGTGAAAACCATATGGGCTATATTCTTTTCTGAAGTGACATTATGTAAGCTGCCCAACAAACACACTAAGGGGGAAGTTCCGGCCAGCTCATGTTGTGCAAGTGTATCACCACAAACTGAGACAACAGCACCAAACAAATCCATATCACCCCTCCGTGTTTGGATTTTGACACCATTATACAACAGCTTCAAATCTTCCTCGATTCTGTGTAACTAGAGATGTGTCGGTCGCGAACGAAACAGCTCTTAGAGCCGACTCATTGAAGTGAATGACGCGAGCCGGCTCCTTATTGGGAGTCGTGAGTTTATTTTTTCTTTCTTCCCCTCTCCCAGCAACAAAGCCACAAGGCTCGATGCGGAGAGTGAGCGGAAAAAAAGTGCGAGAGAGAGAGAGGGTGAGCAGAAGAGAAAAATAACTCACGACCCCAATAAGGAGCGGCTCGCCGTCATTCACTTCAATGAGTCGGTCTCTAAGGCTTGTTTCGTTCGCAAGGACGACACCATCTCTCATTACACAGAATCGAGGACAGATTGAAGCTGTTGTATA